>NC_041384.1:145591702-145894322 GCF_002162155.2 Triticum dicoccoides | reverse complement strand
GAGCACCGGAGAAGAACATGTCCACATCGATGGCCTACACCACTTCCTCATTGCACTCCAGGGCGTGAGCCGGGACATCCTTTCCCACATCATCTGCAACCACAATAATTTTAGGCCTATCACTGATTTCTCTTATGATTTGTGCAATCATAAAATCCCATGCAGGGACATAAGAAAAATATGAATCCCTACATTTTGTCATCTGCATACCACAAAAAGAAAGTTCAGGCAATTGAAAGCATGATCTACAATGAGTGTTGATGCAGTACATGGTTTACATATTATAAGAAAAATAAATCAGTCGTTTGCATTGAGCCATGCATTTAGAGGAAGTACAACAACTCATCTTGGCATATAATGTCATGCGAATTCTGGTGGACGTACCAACCTAGACAAAAGTGGATGCAACTCCAAACCTATCCTCAAAAAAAGACATCAAGCTAAGTAACTAAGCTAAGGATCATTCTTCAGTACAAGATCAGTGGAAGTTCAAGACCATAGCACCATTGCTCCTTGTAACTCCTGAGCTTGAGAACACACAAATGCTTCTAGAAAAGCTTCAGACCAGCACTAACATTGCAGACCATGTCAGACAACCCTGCTAACAAGAATCAATAGAATCAGAAAATAAACATCAGCTAACCACAAGTACTAACCACAAGTACTGAAGA
The DNA here is from genome assembly GCF_002162155.2 of Triticum dicoccoides. NCBI lineage: Eukaryota > Viridiplantae > Streptophyta > Magnoliopsida > Poales > Poaceae > Triticum > Triticum dicoccoides. The sequence continues at coordinate 145,893,651 of NC_041384.1, read as the reverse complement.
CCGCAAGGCAAAAGATGCAGAAATAAGATGCTATATCATTACACTGCAACTTCATTATTTACAGCTATGGGGTATATCACCCAATAGAAAGAAAAAAAAACAGTATGTGCCTTTTTGTAGCCACTAATAAGATGTCAGCAGTTGGCCACCGAAATAGAGCTAAATTAATTTGCCGTACCACACTGCAACTTCATTTCTTTACAGCTGTGGGGTATATCACCCAATCGAAAGGAAAAAAAATAGTACGTGCCTTGTTCTAGCCACTAATAATATGTCAGCAGTTGGCCACCGAAACAAAGCTAAATTAATTCGCCGTACGACATTGCAACTTCATTTCTTTACAGCCGTGGGGTATATCACCCAATCGAAAGGAAAAAATAGTATGTGCCTTGTTCTAGCCACTAATGACATATCAGTAGCTGGCCACCGAAACAGACCTAAATTAATTCGCCATACAACATATTAGCTATATCATGTGTAAATTGACCCAAAAAGATAATTACAGAAGAACATAACCATGAAACAATCTAGCCGCCAATGAAATGCTCTCATTTTGTATCATGCTGATGCGATAACCATATGTAGAATTGACACGGGCACATTGCCAGACTAAAATGCTCAGTCAAATTAAAAGGAAAAGAAGATGCAAGTAAAAGAAGAGTATTCAAGCACAAAACAACGATGCACTGAATGAGAAGCATTGAAAGTATGAGGTGAAGCCCTACCAATTTGGTGCCGCCTGATGAGAGAAGAGCCAACCATGAAAACAAATGCAGCTTCGTTACTGTATTTTGAAGAAGTTACAGAGATGCTGGTGCTCATCTAAATAAGATTACAGAAGAAAATGCACCATGAGACATTCTATATTGCAAAAAATAGGACACCAAAGTACTTGATGACTTAAAGGGTTGTACACAAGTGCACCTCAACCAAACCCGTCCATGACTAAGGACAAAGACAATTTGCTGTAAAATATTTTATGGTGATAAATGTCAGAATGAGTGAAGGTGAACCAAAATTCACGTTAACATGATGTTGTTTATAATTAGTTGACAAATCAGATTACTTTCTGCTGGAAGAACTGAAAAATATAAAAACCCTGATGATTAAAAAGCAACATAGTTTGAAGAAATGCAATCCTGTGGTAAGAGAAAGTAGGCAACTTAGATCATCTAGGTGTTTGAATAACTTAGCTTAATCTCTTTGTCTTTGTTAGTGAACAGAAAATTGAAGCTGAGAGGACTCGTTGTACTCTATCCTATGGTGCAGAAATTAAGCGGGGTGACTGCAGAATTCAAAGATTCTAAAATTTTCTAAAAAAAATGTCACAGTCGCCGCTACCATACGCTCTTCTAAAAGTAAAGTAGTGCATCGAGGGTACATGTGGAAAAGTGGAATCGGAGTATGAAATGTGGACTATTTTGTAAAGGATAGAAATGTAAGAACACGCCGAGATAGCCGATGTGTTGATGGAGAAAGACTCAGCGATATACAACCGCATCACAAGAGAGTGCAACCAAAATAATAGCGAGAATAACAAATCGAGACCAATCAGAAGTAAACTGAACCCTAGCTCAAAGAGATCCCAAACAGTACCTGAACTGCAGAGAGACGATCCACTCATCACACCGAACGCCGAATCGAAGTCGAGAATGAGCTCACTTATGCGATTTCTGACAAAAGAAACAAAAATCTCAGGCCACCATATGGATGGCATAGCATCAAACTCCTAATGAGCATGAATCGACCAACATACATATAAATCCAAGGACACCGAAAACACTAAATCACACGGACAAATATAGCAAAAACTCATCTTGACCACAAATGAAGCAGAAGGCCCACCACAGGAAGATGAACAACACGATCGATCAATGAAAGGCCATAAAACCGGTGCTCACCCGACAACCACCTGCGAACAGAGGAAACACACATGCAAAAATTGGATAAAAGACTTGCTTCACTTAAAACAAACAAAATATTAATAAAGGTGATTTCAGGGGAGGAACTATCTCAAACACATCAAAATGTACTATTTTTTTAGGTTGTTCTGATGCAATTTTACTACTACAAACAAGAGCAATTAACCAAACTCTGCCAAACGTATATAGATGAAGGAATTTCACAAGAAATAACTACCAGTCTATGGTTATCTGGCCATCACACCACCCAAATCAAGGTTAACCGTCTTGCCAGGAAGAGGGAGAAGGAGATGGGAAGGAAGAGGAGGAAGATCTTACTGATCAGAGAAGCCAGAGGCGGACTGCCCAATGGCTTGGTGGTTCTCCCGGCCCTCTCCGACGCCGGCGCACGAGAGGGTGTTCACCTCAGATCTTGTTATCAAGACCAGATCATGGAAAGAAGAGAAAGGAGAGGTTGCCTCGTTGTGAATCTTTTGGGAGAGGAAAGGAGAAGGAATAGGCGTCAGAGACGGACAAGGAAGCGGCGACCTGATCCAACAGGAACTCGCGCGCAGCGGTGGCGGCGACCGCGAGGTCGTCGGCGTCCAAGGCGGACTCGGCGCGCGAGTGCGCCGCGTCGAGGTGGCGAACGCGGGAGGAGAGCGCCTCGACGAGGTCGAGGTCGGAGCGGCGGGCGTCGAGGGCGCGCTGGTAGGCGACGCACTCGTGGATCAGGCGGGTGGCGGCGCCGGCATCGGTGAGGCCGCGGAGGTCGACGAGGGAGGCCGGGTCGCCGAAGTACAGGGACGGGGAGGCGTCGGCGGACGCATCGGCGGCCACCGCTGAGTCCGGTCGAGGGGAGCGCGGGGTGGGTACTTGTACTCCCTCCGGCAGTAGTGCCGCGCAGCGAGGGGAGAAGACGACGATAGCGCCCACACGACCTGACTCGCGGGAGAAGCGGGTCTCAGGAGAGGCCCTTCCTCCGGTGGCGGCGGCGGATCTAGGATGGGGACGAGGGGGCGACAGAAGAGTTAGCGTGTGACGGAGGGACGGGACGGCCAGCCCACACCTGACATTACGCAGGAGGCAGTAGACGAGCGCTGAGTTGGACATGAATTGGCGCTCCCATTGGCCAAGACAAACAGTACACATCCTGCCGACGTGGACAGCGCGAGAAGGCGGCCTTGATGCACACCTGAATGGTTTTAATCCTGAATCACATGGCTACAGATCATTTCAATCAACTATAACAACCAACAGGTAGCCAGCCCCAGGAGTATCATGCCAAAAAGAATCTGGGTACTGAAGATAATTTTACACTGCATAAACTAGATACATGGGGGTAAAGTTACACTGTCTGCTGTTCCTTCCACCCTAACATAAAACAATTAGACAGGCACATAGCTTCAAGAGTACGATACAATGTTAGCAGCCTAGAATGATGATGACATCAGACGGCACCTATCTTCTCTTTGCTATTCCCAAACTGTGTCAGAAACTGCCTCGTACTACACAGGAACCTAGGTCACCTATCCATAATTACATACAGGACATGTAAGTACAGATAGATACAGGAGAGATACATAGATTAGAACGGCTGTTAACTCTATGTCAGGCTCCACCAAAAACAGACGAGGCGAGGCTTTAACTTAGTCAGAATCGCTGTCATGCTCCAGGAAGCGGTATTCTCTTGGCCCGCCTAGTCGAATAACTATGGTTCCGGAGTTCCCTTCGTACCACTCGATGCCTTCCTTCTCCACAAGCTTGATAACCTATTACAGGCATGTATTTATATATAATTGCATTCAAAAGCATGGCATGTGAAATCAAGGGATTAACATATTACGATTAACTGGATGAAGGGTTAAGGCATTTTTTAGGGAAATAAAATATGAGCATTACAAACCCCACCCAGAGCTGCACAATATTCTACTATAATCGATCATATGGCCACAAGACTAAATGTGGATAGAGTATGAAAGGATGGAACACCCAACCAAATGCAATTGAGGAGAGTTCATTTAGAGTATGAAGACGATGCTTTAAAACTACTACAGTCACTATACTTATAAGCAGCATATAGAAGTGACAAGAATGACTAATCAAACAAGAACATTCTTACTGATCGTTTTATCTTCCCTTTCCCTGTACCTTCAACACCACAACCAGTAATTACTCTAAGAAGGGTAGCTGTTTAAGGAAGAGAAAGGAAGACATGACAAGCATTAGTCAAGACAAATGGAGCTAAATAATTACAGCATCAAACTGTATGTTAATACTCACATGGCATGCATACACAAACCAGCATGTGAACTTTGAGGAGCTTCATAGCTTGCTTGACATGTTGACCATGCAAGTCAATAGTCACCGTGTTTGTTATATGCTTGTTTCTGCCAACCAAGGATACCAGAGTCTGAGATCAAAAAATATCTCCCTGACTATCAGAAGTTATACGGCGGTTTACCTGGCTTCAAATATCTCCCTGCTGGCCTTCTCATCTTCCTTGCGACCCAATTCCCGATAATGTTTTCCCTAAAGCAAATACATATTTGGCTATTTGAGATACTAAGGCAACACAAAGTAGCTATAAGCATTCCAGAAAATATTCTGAAAAACGAATACATCTTAGCATCTTATAACAGGGCTAATATAATTTACTAATTTTATGTACTGTAAGATACTAAGAAACAACATCAGCACATCACTTGGAGCTCTCCATCATTCAACCATTAAAGGTGAAAGATAAAGAGATCCTGCTCTCTTTTTTTTGTCAGCCTTAACATCTTAAAATTGAAAGTCTGACCTCCTCTGCAAGGTAAGAGGCATAAGATTTATCTCCTTTGGAATATGCCACAGCAGCCTGTATGGAATAAATAGAGATCAATATATGAAATACAAAAGAAGAACTGGCTCAAGAAAAACTGCGACAAAAATAGTGTCTTACTTTCTGATAATACCCTTTCATCGTATCATAATGCCTAGCAGAAACACCACGGAACTCTCGATACCCATCCCCTTAACATTGAGAAATTACAGTTGTCATTTACAGCAGTGCCAAATACAACAATAAGTGAAACAAAGACAGTTATATGTGTAAGTGTAAGCAAATCCATCAAAAGAAGTTCCATTGTAAGAACATATCTAATGTGAATGTCTACGTGTCAAATGAAGACTAATTAAATCAAGAAATGAGAAGTAGCAGTTTTACTTATGGGATAAATCTATATTGCTTAGACGAGGGAACTATCGACCTCATGGTGAGAAATACACTAACAATAGAAACCTATAGAGTTAGGAAACAGGAAGTATGTAAATTGCCATGACGGAAAAGAAGTGAATTCTTTGAGCACAACGAGCATGTTAACAAGCAGAGTGGTCAAAAACAGGATATACCATTTTTTGGTCTTTCTTGATTGCTTGCTGTGATGGGATGATTGTATGACTGCAGCTTCTTCACTACCTTCTTCCAGTCCATTTTACTTGGCTCGTATGTGCGACGTTCAGGTATTTTGAACAGCGACTCCAAGACTTGTTGTGGCATCTTGGAATCCACCACCGCTGATCTTGGAGACGGTGTTGCCGGGTGCTGCACCTCGCAAACAGTCTTCATGTAGCTACTGAACCAAAAGACCAGGAATATCATAAACCAACAACCACCAGCGTGAAAGTGCAAGCACATGGCAAGATAACTGATATCAATGATGCCTAGGAGATAACTAGCTGTACAGCCAGCACTGCCAAAGTCTATGCAAATACTAAAACCATTGATGCCTAGGAGATAACTAGCTGCACAGCCACATACTGTCAACGTCTATGTGATTATTGGTATAGCTGTACAGCCAGTATTGTCAAGGTCTGCTTCACTACTGATACCATTATGCCTAGGAGATAACAACCTGTACAGCCAGTACTACTGAAGTCGACAGATGACCAAGGCATTTAAACTGAGCCACTCATTTTACCCAAAACTCACTTACGTTAGCTAAGAAAAATACTAGTATAAGCTATCTTAGAGGAATACATTACTAGCATGTGACACACGCTATGTGTGCATATAGTAAGCTTTTATTAAACTGTGTTTGTCTAGGCGATCAAGGATGCTTTATTTGTCAAGGCAGTCAAGGATATGAAATCGTTAACATGTACTCCCTATGCACACTAATGTAAGACATTTTTGCAGTTCAAATTGAACTGCAAAAACGTCTTATATTAGTGTACAGAGGTAGTACATATCTAATCTCATGTGCTATGCAACTTCTGAGCTGCCAAATGTGCAAAAGGGGCACAAGAAAGCACTGAATACTCTCCATTGAACAATTACCCACTATGTTTGTCCATACTCAGCTACAAACAAAAATATGACATGCATACATGGCAACTTTGTGGATCAAGTATGTGCATGCCAAACACATAAACATGAAGTATCAAGTTCACCAAGCAACACATTAGACAGCTGCTATATAATGTTACTAAGAATCTAAGGAAAGCATATGTGCTCAGATAAGATTCACCTGCTCTGTTGTTCCCCCCAGAAGAATTCATGTTGCCTTTCAGAGTGATTGTATGACATACCAGGTATTTCTTCTGGGAACTGAGTAGAACAAAATGTTAGAATATGATAATTTCACAAGGGAGCGCTTACAAAGTGCCACATGCATTCTATTGTGCCAAAGAAATAATAGGAAACTGGAGACGTGTTTAGTGGACTAGCACAGACATGCCAACCAGAAGTAAATAGCAATGACATTCAACATTGTTTGCTGTCTTACGTTGCACTAGGACGTCAAAATGAACAACAAAGCTACAAGTTCTATTTTACTTCCTGTTAAGACTTTTTTGGCAACTTCTGCGACTATAAACAGGTTGAGTTGTAAAACACAGCAATGGTAAACTGGCAATAGTTGGTGCTTTGAAAGATACAATCTAAACTATCCGCTGTAGTACGGATATAACATGTTGGCCAGTAAGAAGGGGTTATACTAACTGCACTAAATATAAATAATAAAGAATCTATGATCCCAGGCTATTCGTAGAACAAAATATTTATTACTGAACTTAGTAGCTTCAATGTATGCAGGAGTCAACTAAGATTAACTGAAATTTCTATGATCCCAGGCTATTTGTAGAACAAAATATTTAGTAGTTAGTACTGAACTTAGTAGCTTTAATGTATCTAAGATTAACTGAAATTTCTGCAAGAATATCAATACAGGTGATTTGCACTGAAAAATAGGAGCATAAATTGTAGTGACTGTGCAAAGTTAACACCTGGTGTGGACTCTGTTGAATACTTGCGGTACATTCTTCTTCAAACAATCCATTTCCTGGGAAGATATTTGGAGAGGATGAGCTATTTGTTTCTTCATTAGGAATGCACCATCCCATACCAGAGATATCAAGCAATGCGTCCAGAGCCTGAAAACACCTGATTAGTAATATCTCTCAACAAATTGTCACTGACTTAAAAGTATGTAATTCGGTGAAAAAGAGCACAAGTTTGATCAGATATGATCATGCTACCACCACAGAAGATATCTTGCGTTATTAGCTTTTTAGGTTTCACACCAGAATGCTTAGTTGGTTACTTGGTTTTGAACAATTAAATTAATTTTCTAGTCTTAGGACCGCCTGGGTGCACAGCCGCCAAGGCACATGACAAGGTGACAATTAGGCGATACAAAATATATCTGTAGTACAAATTGTACAGTAACAAGTCCTAAGCATATTCTGTTCCATCAAGGCATCGACCAACAAAGAATCACATGTAAAGAGCCAAACCTACCTGTCATACCTCCCTAGTACATGGGTCACTCTAAACTTTCTTACCTTCCTCCCATTTTCCTTGTTTTTTCTTCTCTACTACTTTAAGTTGCCTATTCCCCCCTTTTTGATGTCCTAATATCTTACAGGCGAGTGCCGATGTCGTCCCACACCCTCACCCCTCCTCGACTATTTAGTTGCAAATTGTAAACGCTGGTGATTTTTGTTAAGTACTCCCTCCGTCGCATAATATAAGATCTTACATCCAATTTATGAGCAGATTGGATGTAATAAGATCTTATACTATGGGACAGAGGGAGCATATTATATTTCCTCTTCCTATCAGATCGGTCTTTTGGGATAGTTGGTTGATAGGAATATCCAACATGGTATCAGACCTGAGGTCTTGGGTTTAAGTCTCAGTCCCCGCATTTTCCCCAATCATTTAGTCACACCGACATCAGGCGTGGGGGGATGTGAAGAGGGGGGGGGAGGGGGGGTCCGTTCCATAATAGATTTTTTTTGAAAAGTCAAAGTTCACAAACTTTGACCAAGTTTGTGGAGAAAAACATTTACATCTATAATACCAAACATGTATCATTAGATTCACCATAAGATGTAGTTTCATATTTTATATATTTGATATTGTACATATAAATAGTTTTCTCGATAAACTTGGTCAAAATTTGCAAAGTTTGACTTTTCAAAAAATCTACACACACTACATTATGGAACGGAGGGAGTATCTTCCAATCAGATCAGTCTTTTGGGATAGTTGGTTGATAGGAATACAACAACAACAACAACAACAACAACAACAAAGCCTTTAGTCCCAAACAAGTTGGGGTAGGCTAGAGGTGAAACCCATAAGATCTCGCAACCAACTCATGGCTCTGGCACATGGATAGCAAGCTTCCACGCACCCCTGTCCATAGCTAGCTCTTTGGTGATACTCCAATCCTTCAGGTCTCTCTTAACGGACTCCTCCCATGTCAAATTCGGTCTACCCCGCCCTCTCTTGACATTCTCCGCACGCTTTAGCAATTTTAACCTCACAAGCACCCGGATGATTTTCGGTGCCTTGACAGATCTGATAACCACGGCAGGACAGAAGAGGAGGTAGGCAACACCATTAACCGGATTTTTTATGCATGGGCTCAAGGAACTAGAGTAAAATCCCAGAACCATGTGTTAACTGGCAAACATACACATGCGCTTTTTTTGTTTGTCAAAATTTATAAAGGTATAAAGCAAGACAAAAGACCATCGACACTGCCAACGGGTGAGATTATAGTCCCGGCCAATCAACAGTATTTTGTAAAATCCATAAACTTAAACACTGGTCGAGGGCCTCGAGGCACTAAGAAATGCACCGAATAAGCTACTTGTTTACCTGCTCAACATCATATCCAGACTGACCTGCAAGAAATAAATATAGCATAAGGAACACTTTCAAAGATGTCCAACTGATTGGCCAAATGAAATACAATTGTTCCTAAACACACTCATATTCAAGCAAGCACAAAAATCTAATTTTACATTAAGTAGCTTCTTACAGAATTTAGAATAAACATGAATGAATTTTTATCCAGTTTTTGAAACAGCAAATTGCATTTAATAATTAGACGTGTTGCATAACATGTATTTTTCGCCAATTGAATGGAACCATGCAGCAGTTCTGCGTACAAACACCAGGTACTAGTGTGCAACTAAAACCATGGATTGGCTTCAACCGTACAGCACTACAAGAATTGTGCAATCTGTAGGCCAACCACCCACCCACATGTTCTTTGCACCAAAACAAGCAAAGTGAATCTATCACTTGAATGTGATATTGTGCAATTTGTAGTTGTGGAAGGTAGCTCATATCACAAAACAAAAACTGCAGGCAGCAATCTCCTTAACACTTAATATTTACGCAAGGAGAACAAGGGAGCATTGTGAAATGCCTTAACAGACATCCACTTCACTGATCGCATGAATCTTGCTTTGCTCCAGGCTTCTATAACCTTGCACATGATAAACTCAATAATCAATTCTTCGAATTGACTTTTCAGAGACTTTAGCCCAATATAAAATCAACACCGCCTTGCTAATTACAAACATCCACTCCGGAAGCACTACACATCAAAATCACACAGCATTTCAACGGTGGTAATTTGTGATCCTAACAGTAACACTCTTTTATTTACAACTAGTTGGTTTAAGAGAATGCAATGCCGATAATATTAATAGATCAGATGGCAGCGTTGAAATAGCACCCCAAAGTTACTTCGATATCTGCAGGTACAGATAGGAAACTGGACTAGCGAGGAAATAGCACCCAGAATTACTCTGACATCTGCGGCTGCAAGAAGGAAACTAGGACTAAAAACATACGAGGACAATCAAACAAGAGGTCACTCTTTTTAATAGATTGGCTTATGCATGCCTCATGTGTTCTCTTCCACATTTTGGCACATCAAATTTCTAAGAGAAGAAGTCAAAGTGCCAAAACATGCCCCCGCTCACTAAATGGTGTTGTGAACTGAGGACAGTGCTTCAAACCTTCAGGCCCTGGTTGGATGACATTTAATTCGTTGGAAAGGTTTAGTATATAGTTCAAAAAATTAAAGCTTTCCAAAGAAATGCCGTGGAACTCCCTAAATACCAACGCTTCCCAAAAATAACCTTTTATCCAAACACGCATTTATCCTATATAGCAAATTTGCAATTAGGCTTGGTTATGACTTCTGGCAGCAGAAACAAACGATCCCAGGTAAAGCACTTGGATATGAAAAGTAGAGCAGCTGGTGCTAGACGACTCACCCAGCACGTCTTTGACCACACCCATGCTGAGCTCAGAATGATCTCCAAGCATGGAGCACAGGAACTGCTCGGCCTCCTCAACATTAAGCGTGGGATAGCCACCCCCGCTTTCTCTCTCCCCATTTCTCTCATCATTCCAGCCATTGCTGACGCTTTCTCCATCCATGTCCTTCCCCTTCCCCTTCCACCCACTTCTATCGGTCGCGCTCACAGGCGGAGTGGCAGGCCGCGAGTAGCCCTTGCCGATCACGTCCGCAACGATGCCAGACACGGCAACGGGAAGCTTCCTGGGCCTGCGAGCCGGCCTCCTCCCAGCAGATCCGGCGCGCGGGGAGAGATCTGGCGGCGGCGGCGGCGGCGGCTGCATGTCCTGCGTGGAGCCGAGGATGCCGGCCGCGAGGAAGGGGTCGCCGCCGGCCTCGCGGTAGGCCGAGTCGACCTGGTCGATGGTGGCGCTGCCGAAGGCCTCGAGCAGCCAGGCGAGGTCGCGCCGCTCGTCGCCCGTGGCCGAGGAGGACGCGGCGGAGTCGGTCGAGGAGGGGGCGTAGAACGAGGAGGTGGACGCGGGCCCCGACGAGCTGGAGGTGAAGGCGCGGGTGTACGCGGAGGCGTCCCCGCCGCTCCCGCTGCCGCTGCCGCTCGACTCCGTCTCCGAGGCCGCGGCGGCTAGGGTTAGGGTTTCGGCGAGCGGCGAGCGCGGGGAGGACCCCGGCGCCGGAGGGGTCGGCGGCGCCGCCCCGTCGGCGGCCGCCGGCGAGGGCCGCTTCTTCTTCTTGGATTTCTTCTTGGTGTTGGGTTTCATTTCGGGCGGTGGCCGCCTTTTCCCCTCCCCTATTTTCCTCCTCCTCCGGGGTGTTTTTCGAGGGGGTTTTGACTTTTTCCTGATCGTTTTCGCCTGGCAGAGAGGGAGAGAGCGAGGGCAGGAGGAGGAAGAAGGCGGGGCGGGGAGCCGGCGAGTCGAGTCACGCGGTGGACGGAGGCGCGGCGGAATATACTACGCCCATTTGCATGTGGGGCACGTCACCCGTGGGTCCGCATGTCATGCTCTAGGCGCGGCGGCGGGTGGGGAGGGGAGGGGAGGGGGTGGATGGAAGAGGGTTGCGGCGACGGCCGATACTTATTTTGGACTGCTGGTTTACCCCGTTAGACTGGTGGATGGGGTCGGCCGAGGGGTCGTGGTCGTGCCCCGCCACGCACACCTTCGCTTGAGTGAACCGGATAGGTACGGGGCGGTTGGCCGCGGGTATCAAGCGGGCCGGGCGGGGAATTTTTTTTATTTATTTAAACCGAGATTGCGAGCGAGGGGGAAGGGAAAGACATTAAAATTTGAGGTGGTTTTTCTAAAAGAAAAATTGAGGTGGTACGATCGGTCAGTATATATCGATTAAAATCTTATTATAACAGAGAATCGTTGCGCATATTATGCCAATTTGTGCCTCGGAATGTTTTCTTGGTGATAATATGTGTCTCATTTATATTATAAGGATAATAGTACAAATAACGTACACACCATCTGACAAAACTGAAAAGACAACAAAACACTAGCCTTTGCACAAAGAAATACCGGTTAAGAAAGAAAAATACAATCAAGATCGAAGAATCCTTTGAATTTGACATCAACATCCGTCACTTGCCTCTGGTGCCACCATAGCAGCCATCAAGATAAAAAATGACGGATCACCTCCTCATCCGAACTCGACGCGGTTCTATCACTGATATGCAGCTTTGCGAACCTCTAATGTGGCTCCAAAGGTGAAACTATTATCTTCGAACGAATCAGACCAGATCAATACTCCGGACACGCCATTGAACTCCAGATTTGACACCCCCGCACGACTAACACGATGGAGGAGGAAAACATATGTGTCATCCATGAGCCACGAACCCTGCACACTATCCATCATCTTTCAGATGTCGTCGATGCAGACCACAATTTGCATCTGCTCCTGGGCTACCTCCCAAGCTCCGCCCGGACGCTGGAGCAAACGTCGTCACAACAGCGGAGCCCGAGGACACAAGTCCACCACGAGAATGTCATCGCCGCCATGCAATCCTTACTTGAACAGACTGATTTACAAATACATCCCTAATCATAGGACTGATGGTATTGTCAGGGAAGAATCCGAAGAATCTTTATTTCACGCCTCCACCACCACCGCCGAAACCAAGACGATAAACAACCAAAAAAACCTAGAGTGTGAGGGACTAACAATCCACACGCGTGGATCCGATGACCCCCCTCACCATCGCGACCGAGGTCGTCGGCGGAAGACGGCGCTGAAAGATTGGCCTCTCCTGGAAGCGGACTGGCAATGGCTAGGGTTCCAGCCACAGGGGACGAGAGGAAAAAGGGTTTCCCGTTTTCCAGTGAATTTTTAGGGGATTTTTCATCCGGTGGTGTGCACCCTCCCTATGCTAATTTGCCGAAAGTTTACTAATATCTTTACCCAAAAAGTACCGATCACAGATACAACGTGTATTTTACCAGTGTACAAAGTTTTTTTTCAGGTTACCACTCTACAAAGTTGAGGCCTAAAAACCAGCTCACGTCTTTACAAAAAAAATAGACAAATATGGCACTTTGTAGTGATTATGGGCCAAATTAATACAATATGACATGTGGATCCATGGCATGTGATTTCAGGCTCCACGTGATGACGCGTTTTCATAAGATCCATAGCATGTGCTAAACCTTGGGCTATGCGTGAGGACGCGTTTTCACTTGGAAAATGAGAGATGTTTTTATTGTAACTACTAGTGGCGTTTTTGTCTGGAACAACTGAGCTTGACCCAAACGGGGTAGAATCATCTATGAGGGGGGAGCCAGTAACTTGTTGAAAATATGAGCAATTTATCGAATAATTTTATTAATAGAAATACTAAATAAAGCATGACTAGTATAGTAGAGATAAAGTAAGTCATGCAATCTGACAGAGAGAAGGTGAATAGTATCTGCAATCTGGCAGTAGAGCATGTTGCATATATAAAATAGAACCTAACATATTTAGGACAGATGCTAGAACAAGGAATTATGGCAGGACCTCTAAAGAAAGAGGAAGAACACGTACGGACAGCAGCAGCAGCAGAAGTGTCGGGGGTGTCGTGCGACATATGCCAACGGATGACTTATCATGGAGGGGGCTAATAATACGTCGCCGGTGCTAGGAAATGGGATAAGGCGCAAACATGTCCGCCGACGAATCTTACCCAGATTCGGGACTCTCCTAGGAGATAACACCCCTACTCCTGCTCTGCGGGATCTCCGCATGATCACTCAAGCAACAATGGTGGCTACAAGTTTGCTCCTTGAGCTGTTTCTTTAGAGGGGGAAGAAGAACAAGGCCAGCCCTAGCTTACTCCCTCTATATGTGTGTGCGGCGCTAAGGTTTCCAATGAGGCTGAACCCTTTGCATGGGTGGCCTGAAGGGTTTATATAGGCCTACCCCTAGGGGTACAATGGTAATCCGACCGGATGTAGGACCCGGCCGTTAGCGTCTGTAGGTGTCGGCTTCACCGCTGAGCGCTGGGGCCCACCGCCTGGTGGGTCTCGCCGACTGCCTCGTACTTAGCCAACAGGCCACGCCCGTCGCTCGTGGGTCTCGCCAGCTGCTCATTACTGTGGCAATGCTGTTGATGATGTGTGCTTTGTCGGGGGGAGTGTGGCTACAGTACTCGTCGCCTGGCGGGCGTTCACTGTAGCCACTCCCTGTCTCTTCTGATTAATGGCGCACAAACTCTGAGGGGAGGGGGAAGGTCGGCTGCTGGGAGTCGGCCTCCCATCTGCCGGCTGGCGGATCACGTTGCCTTCTGGCTTCTCACTAACAGGTAGGGCCCGCCGCCTGGGGCTGTACCGACAACTCGTAGTGGGAGCATGGCCTTCTCTGCCATGGGTGATGTCATGGGCTGCATGGCAAAAGTTTTGCGCCGGGCGAGGGATGTCCGCCCAGTACACCGCACTATGGCCACGCTCTGCCCTGGATTCGGGGTGGCAGGCGTCGCTGTAGCCACGCCCCATCTCGTCGTCATAATGTGGTGCAAACTTTGAGGGCGATTGGGGCCGCCTGCTAGGAGCCGGCCTTTCTAGAGGCCGCCTGCTATGAGTCGGCTTCTCTGGAGGCCGTCTGCTAGGAGCCGGCCCACCGTGGGGTCGTCTTCTGAGCTTTGCCGTCTTCTGGCGGCCGGCCGCTTGGACCAGCCGACCGCAAAGAAATCGGCGCTTGGACCTTTGATTCTTGAGGGGCGCAGCTGGCCCCGATGTCTTGAAACACCATGGGAGGCTGATGAGGCTACCCGTGGCCATTTACTCTGACAGTAGTCCCCGAAACTGGTGGGGCACCGCGGCTGAAAAAAGTGAGGGGCCCCGGCAACTTCCTACTCCGAGTGGTCCACTAATCTTGCTTCGTTCGTCTTCCGATGCGCCGTCTATCAGGAATCGGACACGGCCAGGCGGGCCGCCTGGTGGTTTTCGAAACGTCATGGCGGGAGTTGGGTGGCGTGCCAGCCGGGCGCCAGGCTCGCCGACAGCCATCCGGGCGCCACGTGGCGTCAGCCGGCCGGGCAGCCTGCCAGCCCACACGCGCGATGAGACACTACAGCAGGCCGGGGCCCACCACTACCGAGCCTCGGCACACGCGCGGATCCATTGCGGCTGAGGCAAACGATTGGGATTCCACAGCGCAGTAACTTTTTGTGTCATTACTGCGTGTTTAACGTGGGGTCGTGGAGACGTGGGCACAATTAATCCCACGATCCCCACGTCCCGTCCCCTCGGCTTCGCAGCCAGGGGCTATAAGTAGGGGGAGGAGGGGAACGGCACTAGCATGCGCGCCCTCCTCTCCCCTCGCCATCTTCTTCCTCCTCTTCCTTTCTGCCGCCGCCGTACTCCCGCAACTTGCCGAAGTGCTGCTGCGGCCCGTCATCGCCAACCCCAGCCTCTCCGCCGCGCCGACGCCTCGTCGGACCTGAGCCTCCATGGCGCGAGAGCGAGCTGGCTACTGGGATGGCTCAAATGTCATCGAAGACCACATCGCCTTCCTCCGCAACACGCGGCGGCTGCCCGGCGAAGGCCACGTCCGGGCGCGCGTTCCGCCCGCAAAGGAGATTTCACCGGCGCTGGAGGAAGGCGAGCGCGTCGTCTTTCGGTCGCACTTCCTCCGGGGCTTCGGCCTGCCGGCGAGTGGCTTCCTTCGCTCCTTCCTCCAGTTTTACCACCTCCAGCCGCACCACCTCATGCCAAACACTGTGGTGCTGCTGTTGGCCTTCGTCACGCTCTACGAAGGCTACCTTGCATTCTTCCCACCCTCGAGCTCTGGGGAGAATGCTTCTACACCAAGCTCAGCGTCTCCGCCGTGAAGAGGCGGCTCAGTGCGGCGCTTTCATCGCGGTGCGTCGCCCGGGTGCCGGGAACCGCTTCCCGTCCATCACCCTGACCCAATCGGTCAAGTTGTGGCAAAAATCGTATTTCTATGTCAAGAACGTCGACCCGGCGATCGACTTCATCAACCTGCCGGCCTACGAAGCCGTCCCGCCGGCTGAACCCCGCACCAACTGGGCTTTCAAGCCGAAGGTGCTGTCGGCCGCCTCCGCAGCCGCCATCGCCCGGCTCCAGGAGATGACGGACTCGGAGGGCCTCCAAGCCTCCGACCTGCTGACCGCCTTCGTGGAGCGCCGAGTTCTCCCTCTTCAAAGCCGGCCTCATCTGATCAGCCGAATGAGCGGGCACCGGGACCCGTGCCGAATGTCCACCAGGGAGATGCCAGCCATGGAGGTGGCCCGCCTGGTGAACGAGATCGCAAACTGCAAACACTCGGAATCAGAGTGGCAATTCGGCAAGCGGCCATATTCCCGCGCACTCTTGCCGCATGCGGTAAGCTTCTTAGCTCTTGGTCTTTTCTTGTTTGCCGGGTTCTGCTTCGCCGATTGATCAGCCGGTCATGCCGTAGCTCCTCACGACCCAGCCGGCCACCGACACCCTGGCGTGGGGCCAAGAGTACCTGCCGGATCGGGCGATGAGTGATGTGGACGACCCCGACTTGGGGGCGGCCGCCATGGAGGAAGATGACGCCACAGGCGGTGGTGACGGGGGGCGATGGTGACGGAGCAGGCGGCTCTGGAGGAGGAGGCAATCTCGAGGACTGGCCAGATGATGACGAGGAGAAACACGTGCTACGCCGCCCGCCGGTTGCCAACAGGGCGGGGGCGAGTTCTTCAGCAGCGCCGACTATGCCAGGCGGCATGCCAAAGCGTCGAGCCGGCTCATAGCTGCAAGGCGGCTGGCCGAAAAAACCTAAGGGCTCAGTCGCAGCAACCATGCAGGAGGAAGTCACCGCGAAGGTGGCCCGGTTCTAGAGGGCCCCGAAGCAGCCGCCGGTGGTGTCCACGTGAGTGCCGCTTTTCCTTGTGTTTTCCGTCGTCTTTTTTGCAAAACTCCTTCTAAGTTTGTCTTAATTGAGCAGAGCCCCACTCTCCCTTGAGCGGTCGGCCTCCGCCTCCATCATCGGGGGGACGGAGGGCTCCACCAACACCCGTCGCATAGACCCGCTTGCCGACCTCCAAGAGGCGACGGAGAGGAACGCGCGGGAGGCGCGGGAGGAGCAGGAGGAGGCGGAGTGGCAGAAGACGGCAGCGGCCAAGGCTGCTCAAGAAGAAGCCGACGCGGCCGCCAAGGCCCAAGCTGACGCCACAGCCAATGAACGGGCAAGCGCGATTGCCAAGGCACGGGCGGAGAAGGCTGCGCTCGGCCAGGCACCACAACTTGTCATCCCTCTACGCGCCGCTCTACTGACGCCAGAGGTCCAGGTGCCAGCTGGAGGAGCCGGCGATGACCAGCCGGACCCTGGGAGCGAAGAAGGCGGTGATGTCATGCTGAAGGCGGAGGAGCCCCAGACTGCGCCGACTGCCCCGGCGCACAGCCACCAGCTGGACGCGCCGCAGGTGCCGCCAGCCAGCGATGAGTTGGTGGTGGGAGCCACCTCTGTAGCCCGTACTCCACTGCGTGGCCCCAAAAGCAGAAGCCACTAGCGCCGTTCCGCCGAAGTGGACGCTTGGAGGCGGGTCGGGAGTGCTGAACAGGGCGTCGCAAGACATCCAAGCCCAGCTCCAAGCCTAGGGTGAATCCCTTTGATGACCCACAAGTATAGGGGAACTATCGTAGTCCTTTCAATAAGTAAGAGTGTCGAACCCAACGAGGAGAGAAGGAAATGATAAGCGGTTTCCAACAAGGTATTCTCTGCAAATACTGAAAATAAGTGGTAATAGGTAGTTTTGTGATAGAATAATTTGTAACGAGCAACAAGTAATAAAAGTAAATAAAGTGCAGCAAGGTGGCCCAATCCTTTTTGTAGCAAAGGACAAGCCTGGACAAACTCTTATATGATGTAAAGCGCTCCTGAGGACACATGGGAATATCGTCAAGCTAGGTTTCATCACATTCATATGATTCACATTCGGTACTTTGATAATTTGGTATGTGGGTGGACCGGTGCTTGGGTGCTTCCCTTACTTGGACAAGCATCCCACTTATGATTAACCTCTATTGCAAGCATCCGCAACTACAACAAAAGTATTAAGGTAAACCTAACCATAGCATGAAACATATGGATCCAAATCAGCCCCTTACGAAGCAACGCATAAACTAGGGTTTAAGCTTTTGTCACTCTAGCAACCCATCATCTACTTATTACTTCCCAATGCCTTCCTCGAGGCCCAAATAACGGTGAAGTGTCATGTAGTCGACGTTCGCATAACACCACTAGAGGAGAGACAACATACATCTCATCAAAATATCAAACGAATACCAAATTCACATGACTACTAATAGCAAGACTTCTCCCATGTCCTCGGGAACAAAAGTAACTACTCACAAAGCATAAACATGTTCATAATCAGAGGGGTATCAATATGCATATAGGATATGAACATATGATCTTTCACCAATTAAACCAACTAGCATCAACTACAAGGAGTAATTAACACTACTAGCAACCTACTAGCACCAATCCCGGACTTGGAGACTGCTACCTCTTTTAGCACTGCGTTGGTTTTCCCCGAAGAGGAAGGGATGATGCAGCAAAGTAGCGTAAGTATTTCCCTCAGTTTTTGAGAACCAAGGTATCAATCCAGTAGGAGGCTACGCGCGAGTCCCTCGTACCTGCACAAAACAAATAAATCCTCGCAACCAATGCAAATAGGGGTTGTCAATCCCTATAGGGCCACTTACGAGAGTGAGATCTGATAGATATGATAAGATAATATTTTTGGTATTTTTATGATAAAGATGCAAAGTAAAATAAAGGCAAAGTAAATAGCAAAGTAAATAACTAAGCAGTAGGAGATTAATATGACAAAGATAGACCCGAGGGCCATAGGTTTCACTAGTGGCTTCTCTCGAGAGCATAAGTATTCTACGGTGGATGAACAAATTACTGTTGAGCAATTGACAGAATTGAGCATAGTTATGAGAATATCTAGGTATGATCATGTATATAGGCATCACGTCCGAGACAAGTAGACCGACTCCTGCCTGCATCTACTACTATTACTCCACTCATCGACCGCTATCCAACATGCATCTAGAGTATTAAGTTAAAAACAGAGTAATGCCTTAAGCAACATGGCATGATGTAGAGGGATAGACTCATGCAATATGAAGAAAACCCCATCTTGTTATCCTCGATGGCAACAATACAATACGTGTCTTGCTGCCCTTACTGTCACCGGGAAAGGACACCGCAAGATTGAACCCAAAGCTAAGCACTTCTCCCATTGCAAGAAAGATCAATCTAGTAGGCCAAACCAAACTGATAATTCGAAGAGACTTGCAAAGATAACCAATCATACATAAAAGAATTCAGAGAAGATTCAAATATTATTCATAGATAGACTTGATCATAAACCCACAATTCATTGGTCTCAACAAACACACCGCAAAAAGAAGATTACATCGAATAGATCTCCACAAGAGAGGGGGAGAACATTGTATTGAGATCCAAAAAGAGAGAAGAAGCCATCTAGCTACTAACTATGGACTCGTAGGTCTGAAGTAAACTACTCACACTTCATCGGAGAGGCTATGGTGTTGATGTAGAAGCCCTCCGTGATCGATGCCCCCTCCGGCGGAGCTCTGGAACAGGCCCCAAGATGGGATCTCGTGGATACAGAAAGTTACGGCGGTGGAATTAGGTTTTTGGCTCCTTTTCTGGTCGTTTGGGGGTACGTGGATATATATAGGAGGAAGAAGTACGTCGGTGGAGCAACAGGGGGCCCACGAGGGTGGAGGGCGCGCCTGGGGGGAGGCGCGCCCCCCTACCTCGTGGACTCCTGTTAGTTGGCTTGATGTAGGGTCCAAGTCTCCTGAGTTGTATTCGGTGAGAAAATCACGTTCCCGAAGGTTTCATTCCGTTTGGACTCCGTTTGATATTCCTTTTCTTCGAAACCCTAAAACAGGCAAAAAACAACAATTCTGGTCTGGGCCTCCGGTTAATAGGTTAGTCCCAAAAATAATATAAAAGTGGATAATAAAGACCAATAATATCCAAAACAGTAGATAATATAGCATGGAGCAATCAAAATTATAGATACGTTGGAGACGTATCAAGCATCCCCAAGCTTAATTCCTGCTCGTCCTCGAGTAGGTAAATGATAAAAATAGAATTTTTGATGCGGAGTGCTACTTGGCATAATTTTAATGTAATTCTTCTTAATTGTGGTATGAATATTCAGATCCGAAAGATTCAAGACAAAAGTTTATATTGACATAGAAAAGCATACTAACAAAGCAATTATGTCTTCTCAAAATAACATGGCTAAAGAAAGTTATCCCTACAAAATCATATAGTCTGGCTATGCTCTATCTTCACCACACAAAATATTTAAATCATGCACAACCCCGATGACAAGCCAAGCAATTGTTTCATACTTTTGACATTCTCAAAACTTTTTCAATCTTCACGCAATACATGAGCGTGAGCCATGGATATAGCACTATAGGTGGAATAGAGTGGTGGTTGTGGAGAAGACAAAAAGGAGAAGATAGTCTCACATCAACTAGGCGTATCAACGGGCTATGGAGATGCCCATCAATAGATATCAATGTGAGTGAGTAGGGATTGCCATGCAACGGATGCACTAGAGCTATAAGTATATGGAAGCTCAAAAAGAAACTAAGTGGGTGTGCATCCAACTTGCTTGCTCATGAAGACCTAGGGCATTTTTGAGGAAGCCCATAATTGGAATATACAAGCCAAGTTCTATAATGAAAAATTCCCACTAGTATATGAAAGTGATAACATGAGAGACTCTCTACTATGAAGATCATGGTGCTACTTTGAAGCACAAGTGTGGTAAAAGGATAGTAACATTGTCCCTTCTCTCTTTTTCTCTCATTTTTTATTTGGGCCTTTTCTCTTTTTTTATGGCCTCTTTTCTTTCTTTTTTATTTGGGCTTCTTTGGCCTCTTTTATTTATTTTTCGTCTGGAGTCTCATCCCGACTTGTGGGGGAATCATAGTCTCCATCATCCTTTCCTCACTGGGACAATGCTCTAATAATGATGATCATCACACTTTTATTTTTCTTACAACTCAACAATTATAACTCGATACTTAGAACAAGATATGACTCTACATGAATGCCTCCGGCGGTGTACCGGAATATGCAATGATGCATGAGTGACATGTATGAAAGAAGTATGAATGGTGGCTTTGCCACAAATACTATGTCAACTACATGATCATGCTAAGAAATATGACAATGATGGAGTGTGTCATAATAAACGGAATGGTGGGAAGTTGCATGCAATATATCTCGGAATGGCTATGGAAATGCCATAGTAGGTAGGTATGGTGGCTGTTTTGAGGAAGGTATATGGTGGGTGTATGATGGTGCGCGGTATTAGAGAGGCTAGCAAAGGTGGAAGGGTGAGAGTGCGTATAATCCATGGACTCAACATTAGTCATAAAGAACTCATATACTTATTGCAAAAATCTACAAGTTATCAAAGCAAAGTATTACACGCATGCTCCTAGGGGGATAGATTGGTAGGAAAAGACCATCGCTCGTCCCCGACCGCCACTCATAAGGAAGACAATCAATAAATAAATCATGCTACGACTTCATCACATAACGGTTCACCATACGTGCATGCTACGGGAATCACAAGCTTCAACACAAGTATTTCTCAAATTCACAACTACTCAACTAGCATGACTTTAATATCACCATCTCCATACCTCAAAACAATTATCAAGTATCAAACTTATCATAGTATTCAACACACTCATAAGAAAGTTTTTATTATTAATCTTTCATACCAAGCATATTAGGATTTTAAGCAAATTACCATGCTATCAAGACTCTCAAAATAATCTAAGTGAAGCATGAGAGATCAATAGTTTCTATAAAACAAATCCACCATCGTGCTCTAAAAGATATAAGTGAAGCACTAGAGCAAAATTATATAACTCAAAAGATATAAGTGAAGCACATAGAGTATTCTAACAAATTCCAAATCATGTATGGCTCTCTCAAAAGATATGTACAACAAGGATGATTGTGGTAAACTAATAAGCAAAGACTCAAATCACACAAGAGGCTCCAAGTAAAACACATATCATGTGGTAAATAAAAATATAGCTCCAAGTAAAGTTACCGATAGAAGTAGACGAAAGAGGGGATGCCTTCCGGGGCATCCCCAAGCTTTGGCTTTTAGGTGTCCTTAGATTATATTGGGGGTGCCATGGGCATCCCCAAGCTTAGGCTCTTGCCACTCCTTGTTCCATAATCCATCAAATCTTTACCCAAAACTTGAAAACTTCACAACACAAAACTTAAAGTAGAAAATCTCGTGAGCTCCGTTAGCGAAAGAAAACAGAAGACCACTTCAAAGTACTGTAATGAACTCATTATTTATTTATATGGGTGTTTTACCTACTGTATTCCAACTTCTCTATGGTTTATAAACTAATTTACTAGCCATAGATTCATCAAAATAAGCAAATAACACACGCAAAACAGAATCTGTCAAAAACAGAACAGTCTGTAGTAATCTGTAGCTAGCGCAAGATCTGGAACCCCAAAAATTCTAAAATAAATTTCTGGACGTGAGGAATTTATCTATTAATCATCTGCAAAAAGAATTAACTAAATATCACTTTCCAAATAAAAATTACAGCAGTTCTCGTGAGCGCTACAGTTTCTGTTTTTTACAGCAAGTTCAACAAGACTTTCCCCAAGTCTTCACAACGGTTCTACTTGGCACAAACACTAATTAAACACAAAAAAAACAACCAAAACAGAGGCTAAATAATTTATTTATTACTAAGCAGGAGCAAAAGGCAAGGAATTCAAATAAAATTGGGTTGCCTCCCAACAAGCACTATCGTTTAACGCCCCTAGCTAGGCATAACAAGCAAGAATAGATCTAGGTATTGCTATCTTTGGTAGACAATCCATAAGTGGATATAATAATAGATTCATAAGGTAATTTAATTTTCTTTCTAGGAAAGTGTTCCATGCCTTTCCTTAATGGAAATTGGAATCCAATATTTCCTTCCTTCATATCAATAATTGCACCAATCGTTCTAAGGAAAGGTCTACCAAAAATAATAGGACATGAAGGATTGCAATCTATGTCAAGAACAATAAAATCTACGGGCACATAATTCCTATTTGCAACAATAAGAACATCATTAATTCTTCCCATAGGTTTCTTAATAGTGGAATCTGCAAGGTGCAAGTTTAGAGAACAATCATCAAAATCACGGAAACCTAACAAATCGCACAAAGTCTTTGGAATCGTGGAAACACTAGCACCCAAATCACATAAAGCATAGCATTAATGATATTTAATTTTAATTTTAATAGTTGGTTCCCACTCATCATAAAGTTTTCTAGGGATAGAAACTTCCAATTCAAGTTTTTCTTCATAAGATTGCATCAAGGCATCAACGATATGTTTAGTGAACACTTTATTTTGACTATAAGCATGAGGAGAATTTAGCACGGATTGCAACAAGGAAATACAATCAATCAAAGAGCAATTTTCATAGTTAAATTCCTTGAAATCCATAATAGTGGGTTTAGCAACATCTAGGGTTTTAATTTCTTCAATCCCACTTTTATCATATTTAGCGTCAAGATCAAAAGATTCAGAATTCTTGGAACGCCTTCTAGGTAAAGGTGGATCATATTCAGTCCCATAATTATCAAGATTCATATTGCAAAACAAAGATTTAATAGGGGACACATTAATAACTTTTAGATCTTCATCATTATTTTCATAGCAACTCGGTTTAGCGGCCATCTTATTAACTAAGGTAGCCTGCTTATCCGAAATTTCAGCAGTTAATTGCTCAAGATGAGCAAGTTGGGATCTTAAACCATCGAATTCTTTAGACATATCATCAAGCTCTTTATTCATAAAACTCATAAAACTTTTCTGTTCTTTAATCTCGTTTCTGAAGAAACTATTATGTTCAAATTGCAAAACCATGAAACTCCTAACATTGCTTTCGATCTCTTCTAATCTTTTAAGGTGAAGGTCACCAAATTTAGTATTATCTTGAGCCATCGCGACAAACAAGCAAACTAACACACAAGCAAACAAAAAGCAAGCGGACAAAAAGGGGCAAATAGAGAAAGAGAGGGAGGATAGAGAGAGAGGGCGAATAAAACGACAAGGGTGAATTGGGGGGAGAGGAAGACGAGAGGCAAATGGCAAATAATGTAATGCGGGAGATAAGGGTATGTGATGGGTACTTGGTATGTTGACTTCTGCGTAGACCTCCCCGGCAACGGCGCCAGAAATCCTTCTTGCTACCTCTTTTAGCACTGCGTTGGTTTTCCCCCGAAGAGGAAGGGATGATGCAGCAAAGTAGCGTAAGTATTTCGCTCAGTTTTTGAGAACCAAGGTATCAATCCAGTAGGAGGCTACGCGCGAGTCCCTCGTACCTGCACAAAACAAATAAATCCTCGCAACCAACGCAAATAGGGATTGTCAATCCCTATAGGGCCACTTACGAGAGTGAGATCTGATAGATATGATAAGATAATATTTTTGGTATTTTTATGATAAAGATGCAAAGTAAAATAAAGGCAAAGTAAATAACTAAGTAGTAGGAGACTAATATGATAAAGATAGACCCGTGGGCCATAGGTTTCACTAGTGGCTTCTCTCGAGAGCATAAGTATTCTACGGTGGGTGAACAAATTACTGTTGAGCAATTGGCAGAATTGAGCATAGTTATGAGAATATCTAGGTATGATCATGTATATAGGCATCACATCCGAGACAAGTAGACCGACTCCTGCCTGCATCTACTACTATTACTCCACTCATCGACCGCTATCCAACATGCATCTAGAGTATTAAGTTAAAAACAGAGTAACGCCTTAAGCAAGATGACATGATGTAGAGGGATAGACTCATGCAATATGAAGAAAACCCCATCTTGTTATCCTCGATGGCAACAATACAATACGTGCCTTGCTGCCCTTACTGTCATCGGGAAAGGACACCGCAAGATTGAACCCAAAGCTAAGCACTTCTCCCATTGCAAGAAAGATCAATCTAGTAGGCCAAACCAAACTGATAATTCGAAGAGACTTGCAAAGATAACCAATCATACATAAAAGAATTCAGAGAAGATTCAAATATTATTCATAGATAGACTTGATCATAAACCCACAATTCATCGGTCTCAACAAACACACCGCAAAAAGAAGATTACATCGAATAGATCTCCACAAGAGAGGGGGAGAACATTGTATTGAGATCCAAAAAGAGAGAAGAAGCCATCTAGATACTAACTATGGACCCGTAGGTCTGAAGTAAACTACTCACACTTCATTGGAGAGGCTATGGTGTTGATGTAGAAGCCCTCCGTGATCGATGCCCCCTCCGGCAGAGCTCCGGAACAGGCCCCAAGATGGGATCTCGTGGATACAGAAAGTTACGGCGATGGAATTAGGGTTTTGGCTCCTGTTCTGATCGTTTGGGGGTACGTGGTATATATATATATATAGGAGGAAGAAGTACGTCGGTGGAGCAACAAGGGGCCCACGAGGGTCGAGGGCGCGCCAGGGGGGGCAGGCGCGCCCCCCTACCTCGTGGCCTCCTGTTAGTTGTCTTGACGTAGGGTCCAAGTCTCCTGAGTTGTATTCGGTGAGAAAATCACGTTCCCGAAGGTTTCATTCCGTTTGGACTCCGTTTGATATTCTTTTTCTTCGAAACCCTAAAACAGGCCAAAAAAACAATTCTGGGCTGGGCCTCCGGTTAATAGGTTAGTCCCAAAAATAATATAAAAGTGGATAATAAAGCCCAATAATGTCCAAAACAGTAGATAATATAGCATGGAGCAACCAAAAATTACAGATACGTTGGAGACGTATCAGAGACAAGAATTGGATACTAGAGATGAACTAGGGATTTGAGAGGATATGGTGCTGATGAAGATGTTGATGGAGATTGCCCTCTCCCGATGAGAGGAGCATTGGTGATGACGATGGCGATGATTTCCCCCTCCGAGAGGGAAGTTTCCCCGGCAGAACAGCTCTGCCGGAGCCCTAGATTGATTCCGCCAAGGTTCCGCCTCGTGGTGGTGGAGTTTCGTCCGAGAAGATGGCTTGTTATTTTTTCCCATCAAAAGACTTCATATAGTAGAAGATGGCCACCGGAGGGCCACCAGGGGGCCCACGAGGTAGGGGGGCGCGCCTAGGGGGTAGGGCGCGCCCCCACCCTCGTGGGCAGGGTGTGGCTGTTGGGGAACGTAGCATAAATTCAAAATTTTCCTACGTGTCACCAAGATCTATCTATGGAGTCATCTAGCAACGAGGGAGGAGTGGATCTACATACCCTTGTAGATCGCGCGCGGAAGCGTTCAAGAGAACGGGGTTGATGGAGTCGTACTCGTGGTGATCCAAATCGCCGATGATCCTAGTGCCGAACTGACGGCACCTCCGCGTTCAACACACGTACAGCCCGACGATGTCTCCCACGCCTTGATCCAGCAAGGAGAGAGGGAGAGGTTGAGGAAGACTCCATCCAGCAGCAGCACAATGGTGTGGTGGTGGTGGAGGAGTGTGGCAATCCTGCAGGGCTTCGCCAAGCACCACGGGATATGAGGAGAAAGAGAGGGAGGGCTGCACCAACGAGAGAGATCTAATCCGTGTATTGGGCAGCCCCTAGGCCTCATATATATAGGGGAAGGGGAGGAGGGTGCGCCCCCTCTAGGGTTCCCACCCCTAGAGGGGCGGCAGCCCTAGATGGGTCTTGGGGTGGCGGCCAAGAGGGGGAGAGGGGGGCACCCCCTAGGGTGGGCCTTAGGGCCCATCTAAGCCTAGGGTTTCCCCTTCTCCTCCTTTGCTGCGCCTTGGGCCTTGTGGGAGGCGCACCAGCCCACTCAAGGGCTGGTCCCTCACCACTATTGGCCCACGCAAGCCTCCGGGACTGGTGGCCCCACTTGGTGGACCCCCGGGACCCTCCCGGTGGTCCCGGTACGTTACCGATAAACCCCGAAACTTTTCCGGTGACCAAAACAGGACTTCCCATATATAAATCTTTACATCCGGATCATTCCGGAACTCTTCATGACGTTCGGGATCTCATCCGAGACTCCGAACAACATTCGGTAACCACATACAAACTTCCTTTATAACCCTAGCGTCATCGAACCTTAAGTGTGTAGACCCTACGGGTTCGGGAGACATGCAGACATGACCGAGACGTTCTCCGGTCAATAACCAACAACGGGATCTGGATACCCATGTTGGTTCCCACATGTTCCACGATGATCTCATCAGATGAACCACGATGTCAAGGACTTAATCAATCCCATATACAATTCCCTTTCTCTAGCGGCATTGTACTTGCCCGAGATTCGATCGCCGGTATCCCGATACCTTGTTCAATCTCGTTACCGGCAAGTCTCTTTACTCGTTCCGTAACACATCATCCCGTGATCAACTCCTTGATCACATTGTGCACATTATGATGATGTCCTACCGAGTGGGCCCAGAGATACCTCTCCGTCACACGGAGTGACAAATCCCAGTCTCGATTCGTACCAACCCAACAGACACTTTCGGAGATACCCGTAGTGTACCTTTATAGCCACCCAGTTACGTTGTGATGTTTGGCACACCCAAAGCACTCCTACGGTATCCGGGAGTTGCACAATCTCATGGTCTAAGGAAATGATACTTGACATTAGAAAAGCTTTAGCATACGAACTACACGATCTAGTGCTATGCTTAGGATTGGGTCTTGTCCATCACATCATTCTCCTAATGATGTGATCCCGTTATCAACGACATCCAATGTCCATGGTCAGGAAACCGTAACCATCTGTTGATCAACGAGCTAGTCAACTAGAGGCTTACTAGGGACATGATGTTGTCTATGTATCCACACATGTATCTGAGTTTCCTATCAATACAATTCTAGCATGGATAATAAACGATTATCATGAACAAGGAAATATAATAATAATCAATTTATTATTGCCTCTAGGGAATATTTCCAACAGTCTCCCACTTGCACTAGAGTCAATAATCTAGTTCACATCGATATGTGATTAACACTCAAGGTCACATCCCCATGTGACTAACACCCAAAGAGTTTACTAGAGTCAATAATCTAGTTCACATTTACCATGTGATTAACACTCGATGAGTTTTGGGTTTGATCATGTTATGCTTGTGAGAGAGGTTATAGTCAACGGGTCTGAACCTTTCAGATCCGTGTGTGCTTTACAAATCTCTATGTCATCTCCTAGATGCAGCTACCACGTTCTATTTGGAGCTATTCCAAATAACTGTTCTACTTGGAGCTATTCTAAATTGTTGCTCCATTATACGTATCCTGTATCTCTACTCAGAGCTATCCGGATAGGTGTTAAGCTTGCATCGACGTAACCCTTTATGACGAACTCTTTTACCACCTCCATAATCGAGAAAATTCCTTAGTCCAGTAGTTACTAAGGATAACTTTGACCGCTGTCCTATGATCCATTCTTGGATCACTCTTGTACCCCTTGACTGACTCATGGCAAGGCACACTTCAGGTGCGGTACACAACATAGCATACTGTAGAGCCTATGTCTTAAGCATAGGGGACGACCTTCGTCCTTTCTCTCTATTCTGCCGTGGTCGAGCTCTAAGTCTTAACTTCATACCTTACAACTCAGGCAAGAACTCCTTCTTTGACTGATCCATCTTGAACACCTTCAAGATCATGTCAAGGAATGTGCTCATTTGAAAGTACCATTAAGCATTTTGATCTATCCTTATACATCTTGATGCTCAATGTTCAAGTAGCTTAATCCAGGCTTTCCATTGAAAAACACTTTCCAAATAACCCTATATGCTTTCCAGAAATTCTACGTCATTTCTGATCATCAACAACATATACTCATCAGAAATTCAATAGTGCTCCCACTCACTTCTTTGGAAATACAAGTTTCTCATAAACTTTGTATAAACCCAAAATCTTTGATCATCTCATCAAAGCATACATTCCAACTCCGAGATGCTTACTCCAGTCCTTAGAAGGATTGCTGGAGCTTTGCATACTTATTAGCATCTTTTAGGATTGACAAAACCTTCCGGTTGTATCACATACAACCTTTCCTCAAGAAAATCATCGAGGAAATAGTGTTTTGACATCCTATCTGCAAGATTTCATAAATAATGTAGTAATCGCTAATATAATTCGAACAGACTGTTAGCATCGCTACGAGTGAGAAAGTCTCATCGCAGTCAACTCCTTGAACTTGTCGGAAAACATCTTAACGACAAGTCGAGCTTTCTTAATGGTGATACTTACCATCATTGTCCGTCTTCCTTTTAAAATCCATCTGTACTCAACAGCCTTACGACCATCGAGCTGTTCTGCCAAAGTCTACACTTTGTTTTCATACATGGATCCTCTCTCGGATTTTATGGCCTCGAGCCATTTATCGGAATCCGGGCCCACCATCGCTTCTCCATAGCTCGTAGGTTCATTGTTGTCTAGCAACATGACTTCCAAGACAGGATCACATACCACTCTGAAGTAGTGCGCATCCTTGTCATCCCACGAGGTTTGGTAGTAACTGGATCTGAAGTTTCATGATCACTATCATAAGCTTCCACTTCAATTGGTGTAGGTGCCACAGGAACAACTCTTTGTGCCCTGCTATACACTAGTTGAAGTGACGGTTCAATAACCTCATCAAGTCTCCACCATCCTCCCACTCAATTCTTTCGAGAGAAACTTTTCCTCGAGAAAGGACCCGATTCCAGAAACAATCCCTTATTGCTTTCGGATCTGAGACAGGAGGTATACCCAACTGTTTTGGGTGTCCTATGAAGATGCATTTATCCGCTTTGGGTTCGAGCTTATCAGCCTGAAACTTTTCCACATAAGCGTCGCAACCCCAAACTTTTAAGAAATGACAGCTTAAGTTTCCCTAAACCATAGTTCATATAGTGTCATCTCATCGGAATTACGTGGTGCCCTGCTTAAAGTGAATGTGGTTGTCTTTAATGCCTAACCCATAAACTATCGTGGTAATTCGATAAGAGACATCATGGTATGCATCATATCCAATAGGGTGCAGTTATGATGTTCGGACACACCATCACACTATGGTGTTCCAGGCTGTATTTAGTTGTGAAACAATTTCCACAATGTCTTAATTATGTGCCAAATTCGTAATTCAGATATTCATCTCTATGATCATATCATAGATCTTTTATCCTCTTGTCACGACGATCTTTCAACTTCACCCTGAAATTACTTGAACCTTTCAATAATTCAGACTCGTGATTCATCAAGTAAATATACTCAACATCTACTCAAATCATCTGTGAAGTAAGAACATAACGATATCCACTACACGCCTCAGCACTCATTGGACTGCACACATCAAAATGTATTACTTCCAGCAAGTTGCTTTCTGGTTCCATTTTACTGAAACCGAGGCTTTCAGTCATCTTGCCCATGTGGTATGATTTGCATGTCTCAAGTGATTCAAAAACAAGTGAGTCCAAATGATCCATTTGCATGGAGTTTCTTCATGCATATACACCAATAGACATGGTTCGCATGTCTCAAACTTTTCAAAAATGAGTGAGCCTAAAGATGCATCAACATGGAGCTTCTTCATGCGTTTTATACCGATATGACTTGCGTGGCAGTGCCACAAGTAGGTGGTACTATCATTACTATCTTTTGGCATGAACATGTGTATCACTACGATCGAGATTCAATAAACCATTCATTTTAGGTGTAAGACCATTGAAGGTATTATTCAAATAAACAGAGTAACCATTATTCTCCTTAAATGAATAACCGTATTGTGATAGACATAATCCAATCATGTCTATGCTCAACGCAAACACCAATCTCGATGGTAGAGGGAGCGTACGATATTTGATCAACCTTGGAAATACTTCCAACACATATCGTCATCTCACCTTTTAGCTAGTCTCCGTTTATTCCGTAGCTTTTATTTCGAGTTACTAACACTTAGCAACCGAACCGGTATCTAATACCCTGGTGCTACCAGGAGTACTAGTAAAGTACACATCAACACAATGTATATCCAATATACTTCTATCGACCTTGCCAGCCTTCTCATCTACCAAGTATCTAGGGTAATTCTGCTCCAGTGGCTGTTCCCCTTATTATAGAAGCACTTAGTCTCGGGTTTGGGTTCAACCTTGGGTTTCTTCACTAGAGCAGCAGCTGATTTGCCGTTTCATGAAGTATCACTTTGTGCCCTTGCCCTTCTTGAAACTAGTGGTTTCACCAACCATCAACAATTGATGCTCCTTCTTGATTTCTACTTTTGTGGTGTCAAACATCGCGAATATCTCAAGGATCATCATATATGTCCCTGATATATTATAGTTCATCACGAAGCTCTAGCAGCTTGGTGGTAATGACTTCGGAGAAACATCACTATCTCATCTGGAAGATCAACTCCCACTCGATTCAAGCGATTGTTGTACTCAGACAATCTGAGCACAAGTTCAACAATTGAGCTTTTCTCCTTAGTTTGTAGGCTAAGAAAATCGCCGGAGGTCTTATACCTCTTGATGTAGGCACGGGCCTGAAATCCCAATTTCAGCCCTCAAAACATCTCATATGTTTTGCGACGTTTCAAAACCGTCTTCGGTGCCTCAACTCTAAACCGTTTAACTGAACTATCACGTAGTTATCAAAATGTGTATGTCAGATGTTCGCAACATCCACAGACGATGTTCGAGGTTCAGCATACTGAGCGGTGCATTAAGGACATAAGCCTTCTAAGAAGCAATGAGGACAATCCTCAGTTTACGTACCTAGTCCGCATAATTGCTACTATCAACTTTCAACTAAAATTTTTCTCTAGGAACATATCTAAACAGTAGAACTGAAGCGCGAGCTACGACATAATTTGCAAAATCCTTTTTGACTATGTTCAGGATAATTAAGTTCATCTTATGAACTCCCACTCAGATAGACATCCCTCTAGTCATCTAAGTGATTACATGATCCGAGTCAACTAGGCCGTGTCCGATCATCACGTGAGACGGACTAGTCAACATCGATGAACATCTTCATGTTGATCGTATCTACCGTGCGACTCATGCTCGACCTTTCGGTCTTCTGTGTTCCTAGGCCATGTCTGTACACATGCTAGGCTCGTCAAGTCAACCTAAGTGTTTTGCGTGTGTAAATCTGTCTTACACCCGTTGTATGTGAACGTAAGAATCTATACACCCGATCATCACATGGTGCTTCGAAACTACGAACTGTCGCAACAATGCACAGTTAGGGGGAACACTTTCTTGAAATTTTTAATGAGGGATCATCTTATTTACTACCATCGTTCTAAGTAAACAAGATGCATAAACATGATAAACATCACATGCAATCAAATAATAGTGACATGATATGGCCAATATCATATAGCTCCTTTGATCTCCATCTTGGGGCTCCATGATCATCTTGTCACCGACATGACACCACGATCTCCATCATCATGATCTCCATCATCGTGTCTCCATGAAGTTGTCACGTCATCTATTACTTCTACTACTACAGCTAACGGTTAGCAATAAAGTAAAGTAATTACATGACGTTTATGTTGACACACAGGTCATAAATAAATTAAGACAACTCCTATGGCTCCTGCCGGTTGTCATACTCATCAACATGCAAGTCGTGATTCCTATTACAAGAACATGATCAATCTCATACATCACATATATCATTCATCACATCCTTTTGGCCATATCACATCACATAGCATACCCTGCAAAAACAAGTTAGACGTCCTCTAATTGTTGTTTGCATGTTTTACGTGGCTGCTATGGGTTTCTAGCAAGAACGTTTCTTACCTATGCAAAAACCACAACGTGATATGCCAATTGCTATTTACCCTTCATAAGGACCCTTTTCATCAAATCCGATCCGACTAAAGTGGGAGAGACAGACACCCGCTAGCCACCTTATGCAACTAGTACATGTCAGTCGGTGGAACCAGTCTCACGTAAGAGTACGTGTAAGGTCGGTCCGGGCCGCTTCATCCCACAATGCCACCGAATCAAGATTGGACTAGTAACGGTAAGCATATTGAACAAAATCAACGCCCACAACTACTTTGTGTTCTACTCGTGCATAGAAACTACGCATAGACCTAGCTCATGATGCCACTGTTGGGGAACGTAGCATAAATTCAAAATTTTCCTACGTGTCACCAAGATCTATCTATGGAGTCATCTAGCAATGAGGGAGGAGTGGATCTACATACCCTTGTAGATCGTGCGCAGAAGCGTTCAAGAGAACGGGGTTGATGGAGTCGTACTCGTCGTGATCCAAATCGCCGATGATCCTAGTGCCGAACGGACGGCACCTCCGCGTTCAACACACGTACAGCCCGACGATGTCTCCCACGCCTTGATCCAGCAAGGAGAGAGGGAGAGGTTGAGGAAGACTCCATCCAGCAGTAGCACAACGGCGTGGTGGTGGTGGAGGAGTGTGGCAATCCTGCAGGGCTTCGCCAAGCACCACGGGATATGAGGAGAAAGAGAGGGAGGGCTGCACCAACGAGAGAGATCTAATCCGTGTATTGGGCAGCCCCTAGGCCTCATATATATAGGGGAAGGGGAGGAGGGTGCGCCCCCTCTAGGGTTCCCACCCCTAGAGGGGCGGCAGCCCTAGATGGGTCTTGGGGTGGCGGCCAAGAGGGGGAGAGGGGGGCGCCCCCTAGGGTGGGCCTTAGGGCCCATCTAAGCCTAGGGTTTCCCCTTCTCCTCCTTTGCTGCGCCTTGGGCCTTGTGAGAGGCGCACCAGCCCACTCAGGGGCTGGTCCCTCACCACTATTGGCCCACGCAAGCCTCCGGGACTGGTGGCCCCACTTGGTGGACCCCCGGGACCCTCCCGGTGGTCCCGATACGTTACCGATAAACCCCGAAACTTTTCCGGTGACCAAAACAGGACTTCCCATATATAAATCTTTACCTCCGGATCATTCCGGAACTCCTCGTGACGTCCGGGATCTCATCCGAGACTCCGAACAACATTTGGTAACCACATACAAACTTCCTTTATAACCCTAGCATCATCGAACCTTAAGTGTGTAGACCCTACGGGTTCGGGAGACATGCAGACATGACCGAGACGTTCTCTGGTCAATAACCAACAGCAGGATCTGGATACCCATGTTGGTTCCCACATGTTCCACGATGATCTCATCGGATGAACCACGATGTCAAGGACTTAATCAATCACGTATACAATTCCCTTTGTCTAGCGGCATTGTACTTGCCTGAGATTCGATCGCCGGTATCCCGATACCTTGTTCAATCTCGTTACCGGCAAGTCTCTTTACTCGTTTCGTAACACATCATCCCGTGATCAACTCCTTGATCACATTGTGCACATTATGATGGTGTCCTACCGAGTGGGCCCAGAGATACCTCTCCGTCACACGGAGTGACAAATCCCAGTCTCGATTCGTGCCAACCCAACAGACACTTTCGAAGATACCCGTAGTGTACCTTTATAGCCACCCAGTTACGTTGTGACGTTTGGCACACCCAAAGCACTTCTACGATATCCGGGAGTTGCACAATCTCATGGTCTAAGGAAATGATACTTGACATTAGAAAAGCTTTAGCATACGAACTACACGATCTAGTGCTATGCTTAGGATTGGGTCTTGTCCATCACATCATTCTCCTAATGATGTGATCCCGTTATCAACGACATCCAATGTCCATGGTCAGGAAACCGTAACCATCTGTTGATCAACGAGCTAGTCAACTAGAGGCTTACTAGGGACATGATGTTGTCTATGTATCCACACATGTATCTGAGTTTCCTATCAATACAATTCTAGCATGGATAATAAACGATTATCATGAACAAGGAAATATAATAATAATTAATTTATTATTGCCTCTAGGGCATATTTCCAACAGTGGCCCCCCTGGTGAAGTCCTTGCTCTTAGTATTTTTTATATATTTGGAAAATGTCTTCCGTGAAGTTTGAGGACTTTTGGAGCTGTGCAGAATAGGTCTCTAATATTTGCTCCTTTTCCAGCCCAGAATCCCAGCTGCCGGCATTCTCCCTCTTTATGTAAACCTTGTAAAATAAGAGAGAATAGGCATAAGTATTGTGACATAATGTGTAATAACATCCCATAATGCAATAAATATTAATATAAAAGCATGATGCAAAATGGACGTATCACCCTTCAGCAGTACATGAAGGCGTTCGTGTCGACGCGCGCAGCCATCCGGGTACGTCTCTTTACTGTTTGCTTTAATTCATTGCAATCTTCTTTTGAAATTCTTTCGTGGGGGCATGCCAGCGCACCCACTGGGTGTAGCCCCCGAGTTCTGTGTCGGCTGCTAAGCAGGCGGCTCGGCACTTAAAGGCAAGTTCCGAGTGCTAACCCTTTTTCCTTTTTCTTTTGTTGCTTCCATTGCAGGACTATCACAACATTCGTGCGGCCACCCACAACTCCCAGGTCCGGGAGCTGGCCAAGCGGAACGCTGAGTTAGCCGAGAGCCGGAGTAAGTACTTTGTTCCTTATTCATGCGGGGGCGCGCCAGCGCACCCGCGGGGTGTAGCCCCCGAGATTCAGGCTGACTGCTGAGTAGTCAAGCGGGATCTTCCAGCAGTTACATTTTTCCTTTGTTGTCTTTCTGACCGTCTTCTCTTGTTTGCCTTTTGCGGGAGCTAACGCCGCCTGTAGCAGCAGCTAGGCGAGGCCCAGACCGCGCTACGCACCAAGGAGGAGGAGCATAGCAAGGCGGAGCTGGAGCGCGACTGTAGGATCGAAAGTATGTCTAGGGGGGGTGATTAGACTACTTGACCAAATAAAAACTTAGCCTTTTCCCAATTTTAGTTCTTGGCAGATTTTAGCTATTGTAGGACAAGTCAAGCAATCATCACACAATTCAAGCAAGCATGCAAAGAGTATATTGGCAGCGGAAAGTAAAGCATGCAACTTGCAAGAATGTAAAGGGAAGGGTTTGGAGAATTCAAACGCAATTGGAGACACGGATGTTTTTCCCGTGGTTCGGATAGGTGGTGCTATCCTACATCCACGTTGATGGAGACTTCAACCCACGAAGGGTAATGGTTGCGCGAGTCCACGGAGGGCTCCACCCACGAAGGGTAACGGTTGCGCGAGTCCACGGAGGGCTCCACCCACGAAGGGTCCACGAAGAAGCAACCACCCACAAAAGGGTCCACGAAGAAGCAACCTTGTCTATCCCACCATGGCCATCGCCCACGAAGGACTTGCCTCACTAGCGGTAGATCTTCACGAAGTAGGCGATCTCCTTGCCCTTACAAACTCCTTGGTTCAACTCCACAATCTTGTCGGAGGCTCCCAAGTGACACCTAGCCAATCTAGGAGACACCACTCTCCAAGAAGTAACAAATGGTGTGTAGGTAATGAACTCCTTGCTCTTGTGCTTCAAATGATAGTCTCCCCAACACTCAACTCTCTCTCATAGGATTTGGATTTTGTGGAAAGAAGATTTGAGTGGAAAGCAACTTGGGGAAGGCTAGAGATTCAAGATTCATATGGTAGGAATGGAATATCTTGGTCTCAACACATGAGTAGGTGGTTCTCTCTCAGAACATATGAGTTGGAATTGTGTATGTGTTCTGATGCCTCTCTCCACGAATGAAGAGGAGGTGGAGGGGTATATATAGCCTCCACACAAAATCCAACCGTTACACACAGTTTTCCAATCTCGGTGGGACCGTATCAACAAACTCGGTCGGACCGAAAAGGTAAACCTAGTGACCGTTAGAGATTTTTGGTGGGACTGACATGCAACTCGGTAGGACCGATATGGTTAGGGTTTGGGCATAACGTAATCTCGGTGAGACCGATTACACAAACTCGGTGGGACCGATTTTGGTAATAAGCTAACCAGAGAGTTGGTCAGGCAAACTCGGTGGGACCGATTTGCTCTTTCGGTGAGACCAAAAAGTTACAAAAAGGAAATACTGAATTTACATTGCAATCTCAGTGGGACCGATTCGCTCTTTCGGTGAGACCAAAAAGTTACGAAAGGGAAACAGAGAGTTTGCAATCCCATCTCGGTGAGACCGAGATCCCTATCGGTAGAACCGATTTGCTAGGGTTTGGCAGTGGCTTATGACAAGTGAAACTCGGTGGCGCCGGATAGAAAGAATCGGTATGACCGAGTTTGGCTTAGGTTTTAGGTCATATGTGGATATGGGAAAGTAGTTGAGGGTTTTGGAGCATATCACTAAGCACATGAAGCAAGAGGCTCATTAAGCAACACCTCATCCCTCCTTGATAGTATTGGCTTTTCCTAAAGACTCAATGTGATCTTGGATCACTAAAATATAAAATGAAGAGTCTTGAGCTTTTGAGCTTGAGCCAATCCTTTGTCCTTAGCATTTTGAGGGTTCCACTTTCACATCCATGCCATGCCAATCATTGAGCTTTCCTGAAATAATCATCTTGGAATAGCATTAGCTCAATGAGCTATATGTTGTTATGAATTACCAAAACCACCTAGGGATAGTTGCACTTTCAATCTCCCCCTTTTTGGTAATTGATGACAACATATAGATC
This sequence comes from Triticum dicoccoides, assembly GCF_002162155.2. Lineage (NCBI taxonomy): Eukaryota > Viridiplantae > Streptophyta > Magnoliopsida > Poales > Poaceae > Triticum > Triticum dicoccoides. Next base: position 145,856,084 of record NC_041384.1, on the reverse strand, counting down.
AAAGCTTCGACAAAAGATAATAAGCATGAAATATATCGTCGCTTTGAGAAGTATGTTTCAAGTAAGAGCTCCCCCTAAATTTGTGCATATTTAAAATTTGTTTTGGACTGCAAATGCACAAAGAGTTAGAGTCATGGGTTACTCTTCCATGTCACATACATCTTGGTGGAGCGCTTAAAATGATAAGAATGAAATACATGCACTCATCACCAAGAATAGTGAATGATCACATAAGATAGATAAGATATATCAAGCATGCATAAGTGTAGCTTATGATCAAACACATGATCATCAATGTCTCACGAGCAATGACATAGTATCTCAAGCACTCAAAAGCAAACAAAGTTCGAAAGACCACCAAATAAAGCAAGAGAGAAAAAAGCAACTCTCTCTCTCTCGAAGCCTATGATCTATACATTTTTCTCCCCCTTTGGCAACAAGTTACCAAAAAGTTCCTAGAAAATGCATAGTGCTAGATCGACGCTCAGGCTTGATCTTCAGGTGGTGGTGGAGTCCGGAGCACTCCAAGGACGAAGCCTTCTGTAGACGTGGTCGGAGTCGAGGCTGAAGTAGACGCTGGAGCTGGTGGAACTGAGGTTGTAGCTGGTGCAGAAGTGGTGGCTCTGGTGTCAGCAACTGGCACTGCAGACGACCTCGGACCTCGTGGCACTCTGGCAAAGGCATCAGTTGTAGTCCTGCCTCTCCTCTCCTGCATGTCATCTTGGAGCTGCTCCACTGCAGTCTGAATCTCTGTCACCTTGACATCCAAGTCATAGAACTTTTGTTCCATGATTCTCTCTAGGCTTGCCTGGTTCTGAGTTAGAGTGGCTAGTCCTTTCTCAATCCGCAGGGTGGATGCAATCAGGTAACCAAGCTGCTCTTGTTTGGTTTTCAAGAAATACTCAGATGCCTCCTCTTGAGTTGGCATCTTGGCAGCTTTCTCCTTCCTTGCCTTCTCCTTCTTTGCTTGTGCTTGTGCAGACGATGGTTCATTCTCAGTCATAACAACTTGATTATCTTCAAAATCTGGACGGATGGGCAGGTGTTCCTTGTCCAATAAGTATATGCCCGTGCCCATCTTGGAGTTAATGAGCTCCTGAATTTGAGGGGCATATCCATAGCTCCTCTTTTGATCAGCTGCTGTCCTCTTAATGGTCTCTACCATGAGGCTCATCACCTTGAACTTCTGTGGCACATCAAATATATGAAGCAAATTGATCGCATGGCCTCTGATCATCTTGTGATCTCCAGACTTGGGCAATAAGGTGTGCCTCAGTATCCAATTTATGGTTGGCAGCCCTGACAGAAGATAGTGTACTGAGCCAAACTTGAAAGTGTCAAGTGCTTCATTTGGAATCTCCTTGTACATGTTGGACATAGAGTTGTGGTCCATCTTCTTCTTGGCATAAATGTCCAAGTCATCCTCATGCTCTTCAGGGGCATTGATGAGCTGTGCCCACTCAGTAACTGTAGACTGGTACCTCGTACCCTCAGACATCCAAGTTATCCTACCATCTGGATAGAAGTGTGCCGTGGAGTAGAATTGCATAATGAGCTCCTCGTTCCACTTTGTGAGCTTCTGCCCAACAAAGTCTGCAACTCCACAAGCACTAAAGCTGTCAATCACACCAGGATAGTGTTCCTCATTTTCCTTCATGTAGGTCCAGTCGACCCATCTCATGTCATAGACTATTGGCTTCTTATCAAGCAGCACTGTCTCATAGAAGTCCTGCTTTTCCTTGGTGTGAAATCTGTAATCAATAGCAGTCCTCCTCCTTGAAGCATACGGATCTGCTTCTCTCCACTTCCTCAGCCCTGAGTCTCTCTTGAGCTTCATATCCTCAGCCATAGGATGAGCATCGTTGTGGTCTGGGGTCTTGGGCTTGAGTTTTCTGAGTACTTGCTATTCATCATCTTCTTCTCCAGCTTCAGGCACTGGGGCCTTGTTCTTCTCAGCAGCTGGGATGCTTCTTGTATTCCTCTTTGGCTTTGGCTTTGGAGCTGGCTTGGCCTTAGAAGCAGTTGACCCTGATCTTATGGCATCACCCATCAGCTTGGGTGCCTTAGGTGCTGGTGCAGCAACCTCTTCTTCTTCATCCTCATCTTCCATGATGGAAGCCTTTCCAAGCACTTTGGCTACGATCTTCTTGACCCTTTCCTTCCTCTTCTTTCCCTCAGCAGCAACTGGCTCTATGGTAGTGGGTTTCTCAGTTGAAGCTCTGGCCTTTGACATAGGCTGCCTGCCTGCTGGCCTTTTGACTTTCATCCCTGGCTTTGTGCCTTGAGCTGAGCCATGTTCCTTCTCAAGCACTACTCTCTTTGAAGTTGCTTCCTCTTCTGCCACATAATCCTCATCATCTGATTCTGAGGTTCTCTTCTTCCTCTGTCTGGTGGCAGCTTTTGGCAGATTGCTAGGGGTGCTCCTGCTGCCTTCATCTGAAGAACTTGAGGGACTAGTGCCCTCACTCATCTGCACTTGCTCTTCTGACATGTTCTGGCTATCACTTTGATCTGACATGATGAACAAGCTGTCTGCTGACCTTGTGAATAGTTTATAGATGAGGTAGAATAGATGAGCATCACAAAATGTAGAGATTTTTGCAAAAGAATAATCCAAAAACTTAGTTTTAGTTTCCCACTGAAATCATCTCGGATCTACCGATTTTTAAACTCGGTGATACCGAAGTAGATTTGGAACCTAAACTAGTGAACTCGGTCAGACCGAGTCACAGTTCGGTGGCACCGAGACTGCTAGGGTTTCACAAAGTTCCAAAATCGGTCACACCGATAAGTAATTCTCGGTCAGATCGAGTCTCACTTGTGCAATGGCATAAGCCAAATCGGTGGGACCGAGTTTTTCAACTCGGTGGGTCCGAGATGGTTTCGGCGGAAACCTAACCCTAAAATTTTCGAATCAAAACTAATCTACGAACGCATTGAATGGATAGGAGTGTTTCAATCGTGGCAAGAATAATTAAGAACACAATGTGCTAGGAATCGGACGGGGAATAGCACTGTGATCGAGTCCATACCCTAGTTCAGCGGAGACTCGCTACGGCGGCAACGACGGGGTAGAATTCCATTGACGGCGATGGAGACCAGCGACTGGAGGCGGCTGGCGGCGAGAAGACGATCCGGAGACCACATTGGCAGAGCAGGCTATCGCGCGGGCGAAGGGGTTCGGAGAAATTTCCAAATTTTGCCCGTGACTATATATAGCCCGACCCTGTCGGTGTGACCGAGTGGAACAACTCGGTGGCACCGAGATGCAAAACTGTATACAGTTGTTGCAACTCGGTGTGACTGAAAGGTTCAAATCGGTTGCACCGAGATCGAAAACCTAGATCAACTTAATGATCTCGGTAGGACCGAAAGTGGGGTATCAGTCAGACCGAGAATCATAAAGAGGTTTTGGAAGTTTAAGTCTATGACGAATCGGGGACTCCGAGCGCTCCTCACACAGAGTGGTTCGAATCTGACTTGATCAAATTTTGTGATGCAACATGAATAGAGTTTGAGACGAGAAAAGCATAGATAGCTAGAGGAGGTTCTTAAGCATTCTTGTCCATCCACTTGGCATAAGGAAATAAAACCAAACAATCAAAACAACAAGTGGATGTCCTCGAATGAGTAAAATATGCAACCAGCATGCTCACACAATAAGATGGCAAATGAAATATGTGACAAGGCATGCACAACCAATTCTAGCATCTATCAAGCAATTTGCGATGACAAGGTCATCTATATATGAGTATATTGACTTAGGAGTCAAGTGAGAACACTTGATCATAGGTCATACTCATCGTTTAAGCTCAAGTGGGGTTACCACTTTTACATAAAGCATTGTTGTTTTCACATCTTTAGAGTTGCTTTAGCTCAAGTCTTAGAGTAAAGCTCCCCCTAGATGTGATATCCCCCCTTAGAGGGATGAACTAACCTCGGGTTTTGTCGATGATGACTTCATGTAGATGTTGAAGATGTGGATGCTCAATGTTGATGTAGATCACTTGGAGCTATCCATTTGAGTGAATTGCACTTTCAATACCTACATGGGTTAGTCCCACAAGGAACAAACAAGGATATCCATAGACATAGAGTGATGCACACACAAGATGATGTCCATGAAAACTTTTAGGTTACCTTGTCCCTTGTCTTACCAACAAGAGGGTTTGTGACTCCTTGAACTAGTGCAAGATGTGGAAGTTGATTGCACTTGTTCTTGCCAAAATGATAAGAGTGAAGTATGTTGGCGGAGTCACCCTCAAGAACTCTCTAGTTCTTCTTATTTTGGATCCACACCATCTTGATGGGAATCCTTGGAGTTGTAGTCGTACTTGATGAAGTGGAACTTGAAGTAGTCTTGGGAATCCACTTGACTAAGGTCTTAGGAGCTTCTTCAAATGCATCAATTTCCTCTTGAAGCTTGTCCTTGCCTTTTTGCTTGTAGTCTTGTGGTGGAAGATCATCTTGAGCTTGTGTCCCCTTGAAAGAAGTATCATACTTCTCTTGTTGAGGAACAAACTTTGTCTTCGGGTATTGATCTTCTTCCCACTCAACTCCATTGGCATTGAACTTTCGTTCAAAACCAACACCTTGATTCTTCCGGTGCATTCCTTGCTTGCGCACAATTTCCTCGAATTGCTTACTCCCAGCAAGGCTTTTGTACACTCCTTTCTCTATGATTCCCTTCAATAAGCTATTTTCTTGCTCAAGTGTAACTTGGCTAAGAGAATCATTAGTGGAATCAAGAGAACTACTAGAAGCAACACTATTGGATTTAGCATGATCATTGTTACTGCTAGAGGAAGAATCTTTCTTGTTCTTATTACTAGACTTGACTTGAGGCATGTAAGTGGATAAGAGTAAACGCTTGGCAATGTAAGAAGAACTTTTCTTGCGGAGATCATCATTGATTGCTTTTAAGAACTCATGCTCTTGCTCAAGATTGAGCTTTTCAAAGCGTAATTTCTCATGAGCTCTTAAAAGTTCTCGATGATCTTCGAAGATAGTTTCATGAGCTAACTTAAGAGTGTTTAGTTCTTTAGTTAGAGCCTCAATCTTCTCCTTATCATTGTCATTCGTTTTATCTTGATTAGCATGATTAATTGATGTTTCATCATAGTATTCATCACTAGAGTTGTCAACAAGCAAATCATCACCTAACAAGTCATCTTCATCACTATTGAAATCAACATACTCGGGGTGTGTTACCTTAGGACCTTTGGACATGAAGCATCTTCCAATTCCTTCATTTGGTGAGTCAAATTTGTCGTAGGAGTTGGTTGACACAAGTGCTAGACCGGCAACACCTTCATCTTGAGTATCTTCGGAGTCGGAGTGATAACTTCTCTCAGAGTGGCTGTCGGAGTCGGAGCCGGATACCCATTCACCAACATGAGCTTGATGTCTTCGTTTTGTGTAGCTCATTGATGATTTTTCCTTCCTTTCCGAATCCTTGCTTCTCCGTGAGTATCTTCGTTCATAACGATCATCTCTACTCCTTTTCTCTCTCTTGGCGGTGATTCTTTGCTTCTTCTTTTTGGAGAATCTTCTCTTCTCTTGTAGGGAGCCATACACTCATTGGAATAGTGTCCGGGTCTTCCACAACTGTAGCAGTTTCGCTCTCGACTAGAAGATCTTTTGTCATTGTAGGACCTTGACTTGAAGCTTCTATCTTTGCTTCTACTCTTGTAGAACTTGTTGAAGTTCTTCACCATTAAGCTCATTTCTTCATTGAAGTTTTGTTTCTCACTTGATGATGTAGGGGCTTCACATGAGGCTTTGTAGGCACCACTTGATTTGTTGTGAAGTTCCTCTTTATCCTTAAGTGACATCTCATGAGCAACAATTCTTCCAATCACCTCCGTTGGCTTGAGATCTTTGTAATTGGGCATCATTTGGATCAATGTGCACACAGTATCATATTTTCCATCCAAGGCTCTTAGAATCTTCTTGATGATGAATCTATCGGTCATCTCTTCACTTCCTAAGTCGGCAATCTCATTTGTGATGAGAGCAAGCCTAGAGTACATTTCAGCGACACCTTCACCATCCTTCATTTTGAACTTGTCAAGTTGACTTTGAAGCACATCCAACTTGGATTCCTTGACGGAGTCGGTACCTTCGTGCATATCAATCAAAGTGTCCCAAATTTCCTTTGCATTCTCAAGACGGCTGATTTTGTTGAATTCTTCAGGGCACAATCCGTTGAAGAGAATATCACAAGCTTGAGCATTGTATTGCAACATCTTCAACTCATCCGCGGTAGCTTCACGGTTTGGTTCTTTCCCATCAAAGAAGTCACCCTGCAAACCAACACACACAATAGCCCAAACGGCGGGGTTATGTCCAAGAATATGCATTTTCATTTTATGCTTCCAACTAGCAAAATTAGTACCATCAAAGTAAGGACCTCTACGGTGATAATTTCGCTCGCTAGACGCCATACTCTCCTAGGTTGTGAAACCAAGGCTATGACCACCAAAAGCTATGGAGATCAAAGCAAATGGAGACCAAAGCTCTGATACCACTTGTAGGATCGAAAGTATGTCTAGAGGGGGGGGGTGATTAGACTACTTGACCAAATAAAAACTTAGCCTTTTCCCAATTTTAGTTCTTGGCAGATTTTAGCTATTGTAGGACAAGTCAAGCAATCATCACACAATTCAAGCAAGCATGCAAAGAGTATATTGGCAGCGGAAAGTAAAGCATGCAACTTGCAAGAATGTAAAGGGAAGGGTTTGGAGAATTCAAACGCAATTGGAGACACAGAAGTTTTTCCCGTGGTTCGGATAGGTGGTGCTATCCTACATCCACGTTGATGGAGACTTCAACCCACGAAGGGTAACGGTTGCGCGAGTCCACGGAGGGCTCCACCCACGAAGGGTAACGGTCGCGCGAGTCCACGGAGGGCTCCACCCACGAAGGGTCCACGAAGAAGCAACCACCCACAAAGGGTCCACGAAGAAGCAACCTTGTCTATCCCACCATGGCCATCGCCCACGAAGGACTTGCCTCACTAGCGGTAGATCTTCACGAAGTAGGTGATCTCCTTGCCCTTACAAACTCCTTGGTTCAACTACACAATCTTGTCGGAGGCTCCCAAGTGACACCTAGCCAATCTAGGAGACACCACTCTCCAAGAAGTAACAAATGGTGTGTTGATGATGAACTCCTTGCTCTTGTGCTTCAAATGATAGTCTCCCCAACACTCAACTCTCTCTCATAAGATTTGTATTTTTTGGAAAGAAGATTTGAGTGGAAAGCAACTTGGGGAAGGCTAGAGATCAAGATTCATATGGTAGGAATGGAATATCTTGGTCTCAACACATGAGTAGGTGGTTCTCTCTCAGAACATATGAGTTGGAATTGTGTATGTGTTCTGATGGCTCTCTCCATGAATGAAGAGGAGGTGGAGGGGTATATATAGCCTCCACACAAAATCCAACCGTTACACACAGTTTTCCAATCTCGGTGGGACCGAATCAACAAACTCGGTCGGACCGAAAAGGTAAACCTAGTGACCGTTAGAGATTTTCGGTGGGACTGACATGCAACTCGGTAGGACCGATATGGTTAGGGTTTGGGCATAACATAATCTCGGTGAGACCGATTACACAAACTCGGTGGGACCGATTTTGGTAATAAGCTAACCAAAGAGTTGGTCAGGCAAACTCGGTGGGACCGATTTGCTCTTTCGGTGAGACCGAAAAGTTACAAAAAGGAAACACTGAATTTACATTGCAATCTCGGTGGGACTGATTCGCTCTTTCGGTGAGACCGAAAAGTTATGAAAGGGAAACAGAGAGTTTGCAATCCCATCTCGGTGAGACCGAGATCCCTATCGGCAGAACCGATTTGCTAGGGTTTGGCAGTGGCTTATGACAAGTGAAACTCGGTGGCGCCGGATAGAAAGAATCGGTATGACCGAGTTTGGCTTAGGTTTTAGGTCATATGTGGATATGGGAAAGTAGTTGAGGGTTTTGGAGCATATCACTAAGCACATGAAGCAAGAGGCTCATTAAGCAACACCTCATCCCTCCTTGATAGTATTGGCTTTTCCTAAAGACTCAATGTGATCTTGGATCACTAAAATATAAAATGAAGAGTCTTGAGCTTTTGAGCTTGAGCCAATCCTTTGTCCTTAGCATTTTGAGGGTTCCACTTTCATATCCATGCCATGCCAATCATTGAGCTTTCCTGAAATAATCATCTTGGAATAGCATTAGCTCAATGAGCTATATGTTGTTATGAATTACCAAAACCACCTAGGGATAGTTGCACTTTCAGCGACCGCCTGGCCAAACAGCTTTCTGACCAGGCGGACAAGCACAAGGCGGAGCTCGAAAAGCTCAAAGAGGCGGAGGAGGCCCTTGAGGCCGAATTCAAGACTGAGCGCTCGAAGTGGCTGGACAAGGAGAAGGCTCTGACCGACAGCTACGGCGAGATCGAGGACATGCTCGATGGTAAGTCGCTCTTTCCCTTCTCCTGTCTGCCGACTTGTCCTACAAGCCTGCTTCTGACTTCATGCTTGTGTTTTTCTTCTTGCGCAGAGTATTTTCCTGGTCATGCCATCGCCGTAGGCGAGGCCATCGAGGCTCGCCGCGAGGAGCGAATGCTCGCTGGTCCAGAAATTGCGCCCAATGCCCCGGGGACCCTTGCCGAGCAGCTTTTCAGCATCCAAGCTCGTCTCCAGCCGGCGCATCGGGCGCTTCGCCATCTGTAGCATGCCGGAGCCCAGGTGGTCTCCGCCCTCTAGCCAGGCACTCCAGCTCTACGCACCCCCAGTTAGACCTCCGACTGGTTGGAGGTGGCTGCTGGCTGCCTTGAGGCGTGGAAATTCTCTACAGCTCGTGCAGGCGCACGGCGGCCCTGGAATTCTTCAAGGGATGGTACCCTGGTTTGAACTTAGACCAGCTTGCCACCCTCCGTACATAAGCCGCCGAGGAGCTGGCGGTGGTGGCGCCCGACCTCTATCGCCGCGCCGCGATGATAACTGAGTACACGAACACCAACGTCTTCCTTCCCGAGCTGACCAAGGAGGGCGTTGAGGCACCGCCCAACTGATTTGGGCTAAACCCGGAGGAGGGCGAGGAGTCAGTGGAGGTGATCGCCTCCAGCGACGAAGGCGAGGAGGAAGAGGGCGAGGACGACAAAGACGATGCGCCGGATGGTGAAGACGAGCGCGGCCTCAGCCTGACCAGGTTTCGACCAACGGGCGGCACACCAATGAGCCGACTACTGCTGGAGCCGACCAGGCCGAGACCACCCAGGCGGCCGTTCCACCACCCGGCGCCTCGACCTCCGCCGACCCCTCCGGTCCGGCTACTGCTCCTTTGGCCTAGGCGGCCAAGCTATCATTTTATTTTCCTGCTTTGTAATCTTTTGAACAAAATTGTTAAGCTTGCGCAGTTCCACCCACTGGGGGTGTATTCAAACTTCGTTGAATGTCGGCCATGAGCCTTTGTGTAAATTACTTTTGTCAATTCCCGACTTGTCTTTCTCCTTCTGCTCATTTGGCGTTTTTCCTTTGCCGCCTTCCCTTAGCTGTTATCTTGCCAGCCGGACAACCTCTCTACGGTCTATGGCCGAGTCAAGTACATGGCTGTTTTGGGAAGGCAAGTACTTAGCCGTTTGTAGAGCGTAGGAAGTTAGGTTTTAGAAATCGGCCGGCCGGCTGCTCAATAGCCGGTCGGTGAGGCGAGGAGCCGGCCTGGCCTATGCAAATGCCTTGGTCCTTAGCCATTTTTTGTGTGGGCGCCATTTCTTGCCTTTAACTCTTGCCAGCTGGATAGTCGCTCTGCGAGCTGCGGCTGATGGCAAGAGAGGGCTTAGGTGCCGTCACACTACTTGCCTGACTGTAGGTGGCATTGACATAGTACCAGGCGGCAAGCCCCTGGGCCGACTGGTCGGTCCCGATGCCGGGCAAAATAAAAATGACACATTCATAGGTACAGAACTTATCATATAGATAAAAAGGGTAGCTCCCGAGTGCTCCTCGAGGGACCCGATGTCTTAGTGCTTAATGCAAAAGGTAGCGTGGTACATACTACATCAACTGTAAAATCTTCAGAGGAGGTTTGCATTCCATGGACGCTCCAATTCCTTGCCAGAGTCATCTCTCTTGCGTGCTCTGGGCTTCTGTGCATCGATCAAGTAGTAGGAGTCATTGCCCAATGATTTGCTGATGACGAAGGGGCCTTCCCATGGGGCCGAGAGCTTGTGCTGGCCGGCAATTCACTGGATCAGCCGGAGCACAAGGTCTCCCTCTTGGAAGGATCTTGGCTTGACCTTCCGACTGTGGTATCGGTGTAGGCTCTGCTAGTAGATGGCAGACCAGCTGAGTGCTAATAGCCAGGCCTCTTCCAGCAGATCGACGCCGTCTTCTCGTGCCTCCTTTGCTTCAGCTTCCGTGTACATGGTGACGCGAGGTGAGCCGAACTCGATGTCAGTTGGGATGATAGCCTCAGCCCCATACACAAGCAAGAAAGGCGTGAAGCTGGTACACTTGTTCGGCATGGTGCGCAGGCTCTAGAGGACGGCCGGCAGCTCATCAATCCAGTAGCCGGCCGACTGCTCCAGAGGCTCAACCAGTCGGGGCTTGATGCCGGAGAGGATGAGTCTGTTTGCTCGCTCAACTTAGCCGTTTGACTGTGGATGGGCAATGGACTCTAAGTCCGGTTGGATGCCCTGCGTCGCGCAGAAACGAGGCAAAACTCCTTTGGCGAAATTGGTGCCATTATCAGTAATGATGCTGTGCAGCACACCATATCGGACGGTGATATCTGCGATGAAGGTCACAACAGTCGGACCATTCAATTTCTTGATTGGCTTTGCTTCAATCCATTTGGTGAATTTGTCCACGGCAACAAGCAGGTGGGTCATGCCTCCGCGTGCTGTCTTGAATGATCCCACCATGTCCAACCCCCACACGGCAAAGGGCCAAGCAAGGGGGATGGTCTTGATTGTAGAAGCCGGCAAATGTTGCTTGGAACGGAACTTCTGGAACCCTTTGCAATGCTTGACCAACTCCTTGGCGTCTTCCAAAGCAGTCGGCCAGAAGAAACCATGGCGAAAGGCTTTGGCGACAAGGGATCTGGAGGTCGTGTGGTGGCCGCACTCGCCTTGGTGGATATCTTTGAGAATTGCTTGGCCCTTCTCTCGCTCTATGCAGCACTGGAAGACTCCAATCACACTGCGTTTGACAAGCTCTCTATTTACTATCGTGTAGGCTGTTGCTCGGTGCTACACTTGTCGGGCCGAGATCTCATCAGCCGACAGCTCTCTGTTCACCAGAAATTTGAGGATGGGTTGTGCCCATGATGGTGCTTGAATTTCTTCTATTGCCACTACGACCACTTGTACTAGGGTGGTTGGGCTGGGAGGTGGCGGGTTGGCTGCCGCTTGCTGCATTGTTGAAGTCTCCGGGCCGATTGCTGCAGCCCCCGGGCCGGGTTGTGAATTCCCTGGGCCGGGTGCGACTGCTGCAGCCCCCGTACCGCCTGCCGAAGTCCCCGAGCCAACTTGCGCAACCCTCGAGTCAGATCCGACTGCTTCAGGAGGAGTCAGCACAAAGATGGACTCGGATTCTGAAGAAGGCTTGATTGACGGCTTGCGAAGGCACTGAAGGGAGACATTGAGGGATTCCTGGATTAGGGGTCTCTGGACAGCCGGACTATATCCTTTGTCCGGACTGTTGGACTATGAAGATACAAGATTGAAGACTTCATCCCGTGTCCGGATGGGACTCTACTTGGCGTGGAAGGCAAGCTAGGTAATACGGATATGTATATCTCCTCCTTTGTAACCGACCTTGTGTAACCCTATCCCCCTCCGGTGTCTATATAAACTAGAGGGTTTTAGTCCGTAGGACAACATACAATCATACCATAGGCTAGCTTCTAGGGTTTAGCTTCTCCGATCTTGTGGTAGATCAACTCTTGTAATACTCATATCATCAAGAATAATCAAGCAGGACGTAGGGTTTACCTCCATCAAGAGGGCCCGAACCTGGGTAAACATCGTGTCCCCTGCCTCCTGTTACCATCTGCCTTAGACGCACAGTTCGGGACCCCCTACCCGAGATCCGCCGGTTTTGACACCGACATTGGTGCTTTCATTGAGAGTTCCACTATGTCGTCATAATAAGGAAGATGGCTCGCCTCGTTGTCAAGGACAACATCACCTCTGGGGGAGCCCTGGCTGTAGGCCAAACTCTTCGACTAGGCAGCTTCGTCATGACCGCCCGTTCGGCCGCTGCCCGACGATGACCTCTCGGGTCATCAAAAATAGCCTCCACATCGGCTCAAAATTTGCCGAGCAGATGGATCCAATGGATCTCTCCTCTTTGAACAAGCTCTTGGATCGCATTGCCGCTCTGGGAGTCACTATGGACTACGATCAGATCGGGCTTAAACCCGACCAAAGGGAGATTAACTCTCCGCCGGTCACCCATTAGATAGCAGTGGTGGAGGAGCAATGCGGCGATTCTCCCTCTATCCTGAGGACGAACTATGTCCGGATTCCCGAGCTCTCCGAACAGGATACTCGCTCACGGGAGGACGCCGCCCTAACCCTGAATCCAGAATCAGGCCGCATACCGAACCCGTAGGGCAACATCCCGGAGCCCGAACTTCCAAGATCGGCAACTCCCCTGCCCCGGGATCACAGATTGGGTCAAGGTCTGGACTTAAATCCACCCACCCACCCAGATACAAACTATCTTTCCCACATTAGGCAAGCGCCCCAAGAGACAGTACATCACTATTGGGCCAGATTCCTCCTTGTAATGAAAGGTCAAGGACTGTCGCGAGGAAGATGCAATTTCGTTCTTTTGCAACAATTGCACGGACAAGGGAGTCCTCAACGCCATAAGTCGCCGCGACGTAGCACACTTCGCTGACTTGGCGGACATAGTACGAAAATACTCTGCGATGGAAAGTACCTGGAAAACCCAAACACAATTTTGGGACAATCCGGCTCTGACAAAACTCCCAGTCCGAACTAAAAGGGCGCACTCTCATAAGTCGCCCGACTAAATTACAAAGAAGCAAAAGCCCACTACAGGGCGTGGAACCATATTGGAGGGATGGCTCAACGGGCCCTGCAAAATCCATAGTACAGCGGATACCATATCAACACACAACCTTAGAGCATGTTGGGTACTCCGGCAGGTGGCCAAAAGCGGTGAGGATCTTCTCACCCAAAATACCTCAGAGCACCTTCCCACGGATAAAAACACAGTATTAACGGTCGTCGAGACCTTCGCCTCAAATAAAAGGCGTAAGCGAGCACTCCGCGGCCTTGCCGAAGTCTGCCACGTGGCAGCAATAAATCCATGGAGCGACATGGCTATCACCTTCAACGCCAGTGACGAACCTAAATTCCGAACAGCCCGAGCACCAGCCGCTTTGGTCCTCAGTCCAATTGTGGACGACTTTTGGCTCACTAAGGTGCTCATGGATGGCGGCAGCGGATTAAACCTCATCGATGAGGAAACTCTCCAAAAAATGGACATAGACAGCAACCGTTTTGAGCAAAGCAGTATAACCTTCTGAGGAATCATCCCTAGTCGGGAGGCACGTTGTGCTGGGAAAATCACACTTGATGTGGTATTCGGCACTCCGGAGAATTACAGGTCCGAAGAAATTACATTCCAAGTGGCCCCGTTTAGTAGTGGATACCATGCTCTTCTAGGGCGGGAGGCATTCACGATTTTTCAAGCCATACCCCATTACGGGTACATGAAGCTCAAAATTCCCGGACCCAAGGGAATTATCACTCTAGCTAGTGATCCGGACATAGCACTCCGCGCAGAGAACAAAACAGCCGCACTAGCCCTTGAGGCATTATCCGAAGCCCTTGTGGCGGAGGAGTTAACCGTGCTGCGCTCCACGGTGGACAGGGACGATGTGATACTAGACAAAAGATCCAAGTCCACCTCCTTTAAACCAGCGGACGAAATAGTTAAATTCCAAGTCCATCCAACGGACCCTACAAAAACAGCATCCATTGGGGCACAGTTAGACCCCGCTATAGACGCCGCACTACGGGAGTTTCTATGCGAGAATTGGGATATATTCGCCTGGCATCCTTCAGACATGCCAGGAATCCCATGCAGATTGGCTGAGCATAGCCTTAATATTCTAAAAGGATTCAAGCCGGTCAAGCAGACTCTTCGGCGTTTCTCTGAACCTAAGCGACAAGCCATGGGAGAGGAGCCGACCAAGCTACTGGAAGCCAGATTCACTAAAGAAATAAAACATCCGGATTGGCTAGCAAACCTGGTGATGGTACCAAAGAAGGACAAATCTTGGGGCCTATGTGTCAACTTCAAAGACCTTAACAAGGCTTGCCCAAAGGATCCCTTCCCACTCCCTCGCATCGATCAAACCATCGACGCTACCGCAGGACACGAATCATTGTGCTTCCTCGATGCATACTCCGGTTACCACCAGATTAAGATGGCGGAGTCTAATCAAGTCGCAATGGCATTTATAACACCATGCAACCCCTTATGCTTTAACACAATGCCCTTTGGGCTCAAAAACGCCGGCGCAACATATCAGCGCATGATCCAGACATGTTTGGAAAAGCAGATTGGTAAGACTATGGAGGCATATGTAGACGATGTGGTCATTAAAACCAGACACGTCGACTCTTTAATAGACGACTTGAGGCTCACGTTTACCAATCTCCGAACATACGCCATTAAGCTCAATCCGAAAAAATGCGTTTTCGGCGTTCCCGCCGGAAAGCTCCTGGGCTTCATCGTCTCCAGTAGAGGAATTGAAGCAAATCCGGCTAAAATCCGAGCTCTGTCACAGTTGGCTATCCCAACTGACCTCAAGCAAATCCAGAAATTGACTGGATGCATGGCGGCTTTAAGCCGCTTTATCTCCCGATTAGGAGAAAAGGCACTTCCCCTTTATCGCCTTCTTCGGTGCACCGAACACTTCGAGTGGACGGACGCAGACACAGCCGGACTGGAAGAAATCAAAGCCATCCTGGCCGCCAACCCAATCCTGGCCGCGCCAACCGTTGGCGCACCAATGCTATTATATATAGCGGCAACTCACCAAGTTGTAAGCCCAGTGCTCGTCGTCGAACGAGAGATGGACAGACATAAATTCCCGCTTCAAAAGCCGGTATATTATGCATCCACCGTCCTCACTCCATGCAAATCACGGTACCCACATTACCAAAAGATAGCATACGCGGTATTTATGGCATCCCGGAAATTATGACACTACTTTTAAGAGTGTTCGATTACGGTGGCATCCGAAGTACCACTCAATGACATAATAAACAACCGTGATGCCACAGGCCGGATTGCCAAATGGGCCATCGAGCTCCTCCCGTTCAACATAACATATAAGCCACGACGAGCCATTAAGTCGCAAGTACTGGCCGATTTCGTAGCCGAATGGACAGAAGCCGATCTGCCTAAAGAGTACGGCGCATACTCCAATTGGATCATGCACTTCGACGGCTCTAAAATGCTGGCTGGTCTAGGGGCTGGCATCGTCCTGACGTCCCCCACTGGAGACAAGGTGTAATACGTGCTCCAAATACTATATACGGACTCCAATAACACAGCCGAATACGAGGCCCTATTACACGGCCTCCGGATGGCAGTCTCCATGGGCATCCAACGCCTATAGGTGCGTGGGGACTCGAACCTCACAATATCCCAAATAAATGGGGACTTTGATGCCAAGGATCCGAAAATGGCGGCATATCGCAACGCCGTCCTCAAAATGTCAGCCCGGTTCGAGGGGCTGGAATTCCACCATGTGGCTCGAGAAAACAACCAGACAGCGGACATCCTAGCACGTATCGGCGCTAAATGCGACCCTGTCCCACCAAACATCTTCTTGGAAAGACTGTTTAAACCATTCGTGGTATGGGAAGGGGACACCGGCAAAAATAGTCCGGACCCGGCCACAACCCCAGATACCGAATACTCTGACACAATCGGAGGCTCTGCCACCGAAATAACACCTTCATCCCATGTGATGATGGCCGTCATCGCCCCATGGACAGAACCATTCCTGGCCTACCTAACTAGACAGGAATTACCCGAGGACCAAAATGAGGCTCGCTGCATAGTGCGGCGATCTAAAGCCTACAAGGTCCATGAGGGAGAGCTTTATAAGAAAAGCACAACCGGAGTCCTTCAAAGGTGCATCTCCGAAGAGGAAGGGCGGAAGCTTTTGGCAGAAATCCATGCCGGACTTGGCGGTCACCACACAGCAGCCCGGGCCCTTGTAAGCAAGGCCTTCCGTACAGGTTTTTATTGGCCGACGGCCCGGGCAGATGCACATCATCTGGTACAACATTGTGTCGGTTGCCAACTTTTTGCAAACCAAAGCCACATGCCACCTACCACCCTCCAAACAATCCCCATTACTTGGCCCTTTGCAGTCTGGGGCTCGATATGGTTGGACCCCTCAAAGGGGGAACCCATAAGAGAAAATACTTACTGGTCATGGTGGACAAATTCACCAAATGGATAGAAGCCAAACCTGTCAAAACGGCTGAATCCGGACCGGTGATAGACTTCATATCCGGGGTGGTACACCATTATGGCGTCCCCCACAGCATCATCACTGACAACGGCATGAACTTTACGGCCGACGAGGTGAAACTTTGGTGCAGCAACATGGGCATCAAGCTCGATTATGCTTCTGTCTATCATCCGCAAACTAACGGTCAAGTCGAACCAGCGAATGGTCTCATCATGAGTGGCATTAAACCCAGATTAGTCCGGTCCTTAAAGGAATCAGACACCCATTGGGTAGAGGAGCTCGACTCCATACTATGGGGGCTGCGGACCATGCCGAATTGCACTACCGGATACACACTGTTTTTTATGGTGTACGAAGCTGAGGCGGTGCTGCCTTGCGACATAATTCATGACTCACCTCGAGTGCGCATGTACGAAGAAAGAGAGGCCGAGCTCAATCGGCAGGACAGTTTGGATGCCCTGGAGGAGGAGGGCGACGTGGCAAAAGCCCGTTCCGCATTCTATCAGCAACAAGCTCGAAGGTATCAAAGCAGAGAAGTACGAGCCAAAACCTATAACGTTGGTGAACTAGTTCTACGCCTGCCGGAGAAGAAAAAGAACAAGCTCAAGCCCAAATGGGAAGGTCCCTTCATTATCGACCAGGTTCTGACCGGTGGAGCATACCGCCTGCGGGATGCATCGAATAATCGACTCGAGCCAAACCTATGGAACGCAGCCATACTCCGAAGATTCTACGCCTAGCACCGGACTCTATGTTCGTCTCCTTACCTCCGTGAATTTTTTGCACATCTATTTTCTCTCTCTCTCTTTCTCTCTTTTCTCTTCAAGACCCTAAAGGGCTACACTTGTGTCTTGGTTACACAATCTTGACGCGCTAACCGCGCTTAGTATACCTAGGGGCTTCCTATACAGAAGCTTAATATAATTACCTTTTCGGGCTTTATGCCCCGCACATGTGTTATTCTTCCGCATGTACCTTTTTTCGCCATTATATGCATCGATATGACTTAAGTTTTGGCCAAGATGGGTTGCCTGGATCTTGTATTTATGCCCTACATTCCCATTAATTTGGCTAGGGCATAAGGGGAGCACCTCTGCGATTGTTACTGCCGGGTCAGCCGGATGTGTACCACAGACTGGGTGAAGTCGAAAGCTAGCATTCTTAATGGAATATTCGGTCGGCGAATAAAAGATGACTTTCAATTAAATTACTACACGCCCCCAGATGTTTTTAACCCGCGTCTCGCAGTTCGGACATGCACATTAGGGCATGCGTACCCAGGGAAAGGAACCCTTAACGGAACTATTCTCCCTGGAAGATGTTTCTTACTATCCATGTAATATAGCATAGCTAGTTGGGTACTTGTCTGTTCAAGCACTTATGACCCCTACGCCTGGTTTCCACGCATACCCCGGTTTTTATATAATCGAGTGGGTATTCGGATACACTCCGGACTATCGGGTCCAGAGGTTGAAGCGAAAAGGTCCGCCATGACAAATGATTTACAATCCGGCTAGGGACATAACATATGTCACTTGAAGTACACAGTCACTCAGACTGATTAAATTCTTCTTCTATACCATCCAACAGGCTGTCTAGCCTACAATCCTGTTGGGAATACTTTGCAGCTAATTCTACTTGATCATACACTAAACTAACAGGGATCTCTTTCCCATCGGGCCCCACAGGTCCGACCTTGGCAATGTGGTTTGGGTCAGCCCTGGTATATCATGTCCTCACCATAGCCCAGGCTTCCCGTGCACCTTGTCGGCACGCTGATATCTTCCATAATCGGAAGCGCCGCCACGCTCCCTTCAGCTTCTCTATAAGCTCCCCCATGCCTCCTGGCGGGGACGCGGACGGCCACAAGGCTTGGGAAATACTCTGCATCACCTGCCGAACTTGTTCGTGCATTTGTGAGAGCTCTGGCAGAAGATCACCCGAGGAGCTGGGCATCTCCTCCGCGGGACGACCCGTCAGCATACCTGCAGACATAACGTTGTAAGCAGGCTTCTTCACCGAACTCCTTTAAAAAGTTCGTTCAAGCACTTACTAAAAATGTCACGCTGAAGCCGTTTATTCTCCTTCACGGAGTCCGCAAGCTGGGCTCGGACATCCTTCAGTTCCACGCCCAGCCGGATATTGGCATCTTGGAGATCATTTTTCTCCTGCCTGACTCGCGTCAGCATGCGCTCTCCAACATTTCGCTGTCGATCATCACGTGCCGTATCCGCCTCCACGGCCTCCGGATTCACTCCAGGGCCACCTGCAACATCTATTGTTAGGTGTGCATATACACCGCATACTACCTGGTACTGATATTCTTTGTAATAGACAAAAGAGTTACCAGGGGGACCCTTTTTGGACCCCTTCAGTGTGGCAATAGTGGCGTCCAGCTGGGCCTTGCACTCGTCCAGCTCTTGAGACAGTTGGGAATTCTTCTTCGTAAGAACCTGCACAAATAATGATCCTTAAATTAGTTGCGTCAACTGTTTCAAGTCTCAGGGGCTACTGATACATATAATCGTCAGATTTGGTTACCCGTACATCCCTTACATACTGGTCTGTGGCTCTGGCTAGACCATTTTGACCAGCACGGAGGTACGCGTCTCCAGAATTGAAGGCATCAAATGCCTCTGGTGAGAAGCAAGCGTCACGGAGTACGGCCCGGCGACGCCTATGATTCATGGCGCTCTCCACTTCTGAATTTGTAGCGGACAGTCTATCTGCATCCTCTGTAGGAGGAGTATCCGGCGTCTGCCCCATGTCGGCTTCCGCCTCTATGTCCGGCCCTGGAGCCCGACTGGTGGAAGCATGATCGGCAGCCTCTCCGGACATATTCCGGTGAGCGTTTTTTCTATTAAAGAAACATGGACGTCATTACATTTTGAGAAAGACGGCAACCATGGAGCGGGGTTTTTGTCATACCTCTGTGCCAGCGTCTCCGTCCTGACCGCCTTCCTTTTTGGCCTACCCGGCCTCGGTGCCTCTTGTTGGCGAGTTGCTGCGGGTTCGGCACGGCGTCCCGAATGCCTTCCCTATAAAACACCATATGTATATGGTAGGTGAAGTGTCTAAAAGGGGATCCTAGTTTTTGGAGTTGGGATTTTGTTTTTTCTTACGTGCGACGCAGGGAGCAGTCTGGGATAGTCGGCCGTAATGGCCACCATGGCGTCATCACAGCTCAATTGATAGAACTGCGTGTCTATCAGCCCCATGAATATGTCCGGATCTTCTTCGAGTCCGGGACCGAGGGCCCGGTCCGGGTCCTCTGGTTGTGGAGATGGGCTGTTGACCTCCCTTACACCTTTTCGCAGTTCCTGCCGTGAAATGGCAAGGTGAGTACCTACGACAAAGAATGCGGGAAGAATGGGAGTAAGGGGATATAACTCACCCAGCTTGGAGGGTTGTACATGGAGAATCCATCCTGTGGCTTGATGCGGGTGAACTCCTCTTCCTCTCCCTTGAACAACTCGGATAGAATTTTTGCTAAAGCAGCAGCAGAGTCCAGTCCCTTACGCCCACAACAGGTGGCATCATCTTCCCCATTAAAACACCACAGGGGGTGCCCTCGATATTGAAGTGGTTGCACTCCCCGCATTATGCATATTGACATAACCTCGACTACTGTCAATCCTGATTAAGCCATCGCTTTAATCCGGTTCATCAGGTAAAGGACTTCTCCGTTGTCTTCCTCCTGGGGGCTCCGTGGGCGCCAACTTCGGCGTTTTTTCTTCAGAGGAGCATTGTTGAACTTAGGAAGACCCCGCCGAACAGGGTCTGGAAGGGGGACGTCCTCCATATAAAACCATTCCGAAGGCCAGTCTTCGTACGTCTTCTTCGGAGTACCGGATAGGTACCCGGTTTCGGCGATGCGCCATATTTTGGCTCTGCCCCCTCGATAAAGTGACCCCTTCTGTGTGCAGGGGACGAGGCAAAATAACCTTTTCCACAGCTCGGAATGAGCCTCGCAACCCAGGAATAACTCGTAAAGGGCAACGTAGCCAGTGAAGTGTAATATGGAAGCGGGGGTGAAATTATGCAGTTGGAGGCCGTAAAACTCCAGGAGCCCGCAGAGGAACGGATGAATTGGAAATCCGAGTCCCCTTAATAAGTAAGGAACAAGGCACACCCGCTCCCCCGTAGAGGGGCTGGGGAAGCTCTCCGCTTGCTCCCCGCCATTGTAGGTGGCAAGCCCGGCTCGAACGGGAACCATATACGCTGGAGGGAGAAATCCCTGAGTCTGCAGTTCGACTAATCGACTGTGTGGGACGGACCACCTCTCCCAATCACCGGGCTTAGGGCTACGGGGGCGAGAGGAGGAGCTGCGGTGGTCGGCCATGTTGGAGTGGATTTTTCCGAAGCGCGCTCCGATGGATTCTCGCTGTGGGAGGATGGTATGGACTGGATCTAAGAATCCCCATCCCTTTAATAGACAATTTATTTATCTGGCTAGGGGGGCGAATGTAAAAACGCCCTGGCTCCTCGTATTCATTCGACGCGTGGAAGATAGCCCTTATTGGACGCAGAAGCCAAGAAGTCCAACATTTATGGGGCCAAACACTACTTGACGAACATTCAAAATTTGGAGAAGAACCCGCCTTGCAATGCCGAAGACAACACTGCGCGCCGGACTCATCGTCATTGAATCCTGGTTCAGGGGCTATTGTGGGAGTCCTGGATTAGGGGGTCTCCGGACAGCCGTACTATATCCTTTGGCTGGACTGTTGGACTATGAAGATACAAGATTGAAGACTTCATCCCATGTCCGGATGGGACTCTACTTGGCGTGGAAGGCAAGCTAGGAAATACGGATATGTATATATCCTCCTTTGTAACCAACCTTGTGTAACCCTAGCCCCCTCCGGTGTCTATATAAACTGGAGGGTTTTAGTCCATAGGACAACAGACAATCATACCATAGGCTAGCTTCTAGGGTTTAGCCTGTCTGATCTCGTGGTAGATCAACTCTTGTAATACTCATATCATGAAGAATAATCAAGCAGGACGTAAGGTTTTACCTCCATCAAGAGGGCCCGAACCTGGGTAAACATCGTGTCCCCTGCCTCCTGTTACCATCCGCCTTAGACGCACAGTTCGGGACCCCCCTACCCGAGATCCACCATTTTTGACACCGACAGACACCGACTGGTATTGCTTGACTGGTGGAGCCAATCCGTGCCAGAGCATCAGCTGGCTCATTTTCATTCGGTGGCACGTGAAGGAACTCACACCCCTCAAAATATCCGCTGAGCTGCTAAACAAGGAAGCGGTAACTTGCCATGTTTGCATCCTTGGCATCCCAATCGCCACATGACTGCTGGACCACCAAGTCGGAGTCGCAGTCGCCATAGTGCAGGATTCGAAGGATGCCAGTTTCTTTGGCCAGCCGGAGACCGTGCATGAGTGCCTCGTACTTGGCCACATTGTTGGAGGTGGCAAAATGGATTTGCAATGCGTATCGGAGCTTGTCGCCTTTGGGTGAGGTGAGGACAACACCGGCTCCCAAGCCAGTGCGCATCTTCGAGCCATCGAAGTGCATCAATAGGTGGAGTCCGGAGCTGGCGGCAGGTACTGGGTCTCAACCCAGTCGACGAGGAAGTCGGCCAGTTCTTGGGACTTGATGGCGGTGCGTGGCTGGTAAAAGATGGTATAAGGGGCCAACTCAATGGCCCATTTGGCCACCCGGCCAGATGCATCTTTGTTGCCAATGATCTCAGCAAGTGGGGCAGTGCAGACAACAGTGACTGGGTGCTCTTGAAAGTATGGCTTCAACTTCTTGGCTGTGAAGTGCACGCCGTAGCACATTTCCTGGTAATGGGGGTAGTTCTGCTTTGAGGTTGACAGCACATTGCTCAAATAATATACAGGCTTCTGGACCGACTGTGCCCTGCCGGCCTCTGGGCGTTCTACCACCATGACAATATTGACCACCCGGCTGGTGGCGGCAATGTAGAGGTACATGGGTTCTTTATTAGCTAGAGCCGCCAGGACAAGCGGCGTGGTCAATATCTTTTTCAACTGGAGAAAATCTTTGTCCGCCTTGTCATTCCACTCAAAGTGAGTGGTTTTTGTTCATGATCTGGTACAGGGGAAGAGCCTTCTCACCCAACTGACTGATGAAACAACTGGTGGATGCCAAGCAGCCGGTGAATTTCTGGACATCTCTCAGTCGGGTGGGCCTCTCCATCCTCTCGATGGCCTTGATCTTCACATGGTTGCACTCAATGCCGCGCTCTGAGACCAGGAAGCCAAGGAGCTGGTCGGCTGGTACTCTAAAGACGCATTTCTCTGGGTTAAGCTTGATCTGAAACCAGCGCAGATTTTCAAAAGTTTCCTTGAGATCTTCCAAGAGGGTGCCGTGCTTCTCCATCTTTACCACAATATCGTCCACATAGACATGGGCATTTCTGCCGAGTTGCTTGAGGAGGCACTTCTGCATACAACGCTGGAACGTGGCACCGGTATTTCTCAAGCCGAGTGTCATGGTCAGGTAGCAGAAGGCTCCGAATGGTATGATGAAGCCGGTCTTTAGGCGGTCTGCTGGGTTCAACTTGATTTGTTGATACCCTGAGTAGGCATCCAAGAAACTCAACAACTCGCATCCGGCTGTGGAGTCTATCACTTGATCAATCCGAGGCAAAGCAAACGGACCCTTGGGGCAGGCTTTGTCAAGCCTGGTGTAATCAGTGCACATGCGCCACTTGTTCTTCTTCTTCTTCTTCTTTAGTACAAGGACTGGGTTGGCAAGCCTCTCTGAAAAAAACACTTCCATGATGAAGCCGGCTGCTAGAAGCCAGGCTATCTCTTCACCAATAATTCTTCTCTTTTCCTCCGACAATTGGTGGAGGGGCTACTTGACTGGTTTGGCATCTGCTCTGACATGTAGCTTGTGCTCGGCGAAACCCGTCAGAACACCCGACATGTCCTTGGGAGACCATGCGAAGATGTCCCGATTTTCACAGAGGAAATCGATGAGCTGGCTTTTCTGTTTGCTATAAAGGTTGGCACCTATGACAGCAAATCTCTCTGGGTGCTCAGGGTCCAAAAGGATCTTCTTTGTTTCTTTGGCCGGCTGGAAGGAGCCCTGGGTCTCTGACTCTTTGGGCTCTGGGGACATATCCGACTGCTTGCTGGTCATGGCCACCACCCGGTCCAGGAGCTTCTTCTCAACAGCAATCATAAGGGACTCGGCCAGCTGGCTGCTGGCCGCGGCACAATCGGCCGACTTTTCATAGTCTCCAGATATCGTGATAATTCCCTTGGTTCCTGGCATCTTCATCTTGAGGTAGGCATAGTGGGGTACCACCATGAACTTGGCTAGAGCCGGCCGCCCTAGAAGTACATGATATGGGCTTTCAAGGTCCACCACCTCAAACCAGATCGCCTCACGACGGAAATGATCTTTGTCTCCGAAGAGAACATCTAGCTTGATTTTGCCAATTGGTGAGCAGGACAAACCAGGCACAATTCCACGGAAAACAGTCCGACTGGGCTGAAGCTGTCTCTCCTTGATGTATAACTTCTCCATGGTATCACGGTAAAGGGTGTCGATGCTGCTGCCACCATCTATCAGAATCCGGGAGAAGCGGGCAACTCGCCTTTCTGTTGCAAGGGTGGCTTCCAATACCAATGCATAAGAGCCTGGAGAGGGCATCACCTCTGGGTGGTCAGCGCGACTCCAGCTGATCGGCGTCTCGGACCAGTGCATGAATTCCAGGGCGCTCGAGGTTACGACATTCACCTCTCGGTGCTACTGACACCGGCTGCGTCGGTCGTCAGCCACACTGGTGAAGACGACGTAGGCTCCATGCTCTTCGGGGTAGTCATCTTGAACGACGCCGACTACTGGATGGGCCGCCGGCTGCTGGGGAGGAGGCGGAGGGGGTAGCAACCCTTCGCCCTTAGAGATTCAGGTGAGCCAGTGGCACTTCCAGGTGGTGTGGTTGGGCAGTTTTGCACCGCTGTGGAACTTGCAGGGCGCATCAAGGGTTTGCTCATAGGAGAAAGCGGGTAGCCAAGCGGGCTTGCTTCCCTTCTGACGCTTGGGGAGTGGTTGTCCTTCAGGTTGCTGGTCTTCGACTGTTGCCACCTGTCGGCTGGTAGAAGCCGGCTGCGGGGCTTTGCGCTTGTTGTCATTCGGCTGCTGGCGCCGACTACTGTCTCCAGCCGACGTTCGAGGAGCCGGAGGGAGCACCTTCCCAGAAGTGTCCACTCGGAGCTCTGACTTCATGGAGGAGTCGGCAGTGGCGTACTTGTCTGCTATGTCCAGTAGTTCATCGAGTGTGGCCGGCTTGTCGCAGAGGAGCCGATGCTTGAGTAAGGTGCCCTCTCGGCACCTAGCGGTGAAGTACTCGATTGCTTGGACCTCATGCACCCCTTCGTAGGAGTTGCGCAGTTCGGCCCACCGCGTCAGGTAGTCGCGAGTGGACTCGTCAGGGCCTTGAACGCACAACGAAAGCTGGCGGGGCTTGGGGGGCGCTTGTAGGTGCTGGTGAAGTTGAGGATAAACATTTCGATGAAATCCACCCAGCTGTTGATGTTGTAGGGCTTGAGGATGTTAAGCCACGTCCGGGCCATGCCCTGGAGCATGAGCGGGACGTACTCCACGACAACGCGTTTGTTGCCGTTCGCTATGCTGACGGCGGTGGAGTAGTCCACCAGCCAATCCTCCGGCTTCACGGAGCCGTTGTACTTGGACATGTCTCTTGAGAGTGAGAACCCTTTGGGGAAGGGCTCGTCACGAATGCGAGGGCCAAAACAAGGAGGGCCCATTGCATCTTCTTCTTCTAGTGCCAAGGATGGAGCCAGGCGATCGATCCGGTGGCGGGCGTCGTTCTCTCCGACTCCTCGGCGGCCCAACCGGTCACGGAGAGTCGGGTGATCAACAGGCGGCGGGGAAATGCGCCTCTCCCTTCAAGGAGGCGGAGGTGGTCGATCGTTGCCCCATCATTCAACTGCTCGTGGGCGGCCGTCTTGGTCGCGCTCGATGGTGATGCGAGTCCGGCTGCGGCTGGCAGCCGGCTCCTTGTCTCGTCTATCGCGTGCGCCGCCCGCCGGCGTCCGGGAGGTCGCGCTATGCTCTTGGTGATGGGGCGGGTTCTCAACCCGCTGGTTAGGATCTTCCACATGACAACCGGCTTCTTGCTACGCGACAGCCGCATCAATAAGCTGTTAAACACGCTCCATCATGTAGCGACGCTCGTCGCCCTCCAGACGGTCCAGCTCATCAGCTGCCGCCTGGGCGTCTCGTATGTTCTCCATAGGCGTGGCGTAGACTGGGCGGTCTACTCCAAACAGGCCGGCGGCGCCACCTCGCTGCCAGACCGTGCCTACATGGCTGGGCCCGTCAGCAGTCGGCGTGCCACCAACAGTGCGGTCAACCTCGCGCTAGAAGGCCTCGGATAGGCGTCTCATGGTAGCCAACTTCTTGGCGTTCTCCACGAGCAAGACACAACAAGCTTCTAGTGTCTCGGCATCTGCATCTGCCACAATGGGCGTGGACAAGTGTCGCATTGCCGCTTGCAATGGGTCCTGGTCGGCTCCTCTGGATGCCCTATTGTGGCTGATGACGAGCACCTCTGTGACGGTGCTGCTGCCGCTCTCCGCGCGAGGGAGAGGGTTGTCGATGATCTACACGTTGGTGGGGAAGGAGTCGAAGGAAGCTGTGTCGGTGTCGACAAGCATCGGATCGGTGGAGCCAACCGACTCCAGGTCAGTGGCAGACTCGCTGGCGATGTGAAGCTTGCCGAGAAGGTCGACGAAGGAGCTCTCGGAGCTGGCTGCTCCCGCGTCGGGTGCCGTCTCGGTGGAGAGGCAAAGCTCGCCAACAAAATTGGTGAGGCTGGCCGCCGCGCAGGCGACTTCTGCGTCATGCAGCGCGTCAGCGCAAACGTCATCGGGTGAGCCGGGCTGGCTGCGCTCGCGAGGGAGGACAGGGTTCCCGTCCAGAACAGATCTCCGGACAATGGTGCACCTAGCCCCATAGTGGGCGCCAAATGTCGGGGGTGTCGTGCGACATATGCCAATGGATGGCTTATCATGGAGGGGGCTAATAATACGTCGCCGGTGCCAGGAAACGGGATAAGGCGCAAACATGCCCACCGGCGAATCTTACCCAGGTTCGGGGCTCTCCTAGGAGATAACACCCCTACTCCTGGTTTGCGGGGTCTCCGCATGATCACTCAAGCAACAATGTGGCTACAAGTTTGCTCCTTGAGCTGTTTCTTTAGAGGGGGAAGAAGAACAAGGCCAACCCTAGCTTACTCCCTCTATATGTGTGTGCGGCGCTAAGGTTTCCAATGAGGCTAAACGCTTTGCATGGGTGCCCTGGGGGGCTTATATAGGCCTACCCCCAGGGGTACAATGGTAATCCAATCGGGTGTAGGACCCGGCTGTCAGTGTCTATAGGTGCCAGCTTCTCCGCCGACCGTTGGGGCCCGCCGCCTGGTGGGTCCCGCCGACTGCCTCGTACTTACACGACAGGCCGCGCCTGCCGCTCGCGGGTCTCGCCAGTTGCTCATTACTATGGCAATGCTGCTGATGATGTGTGCTGTGTTGGGGGGAGCGTGGCTATAGTACCCGCCGCCTGGCGAGCGTTCACTGTAGCCACTCCCTGTCTCTTCTGATTAATGGCGCACAAACTCTGAGGGAAGGGGGAAGGCCGGCTGCTGGGAGTCGGCCTCCCATCTGCCGGCTAGCAGATCCTGCCACCTTCTGGCTTCTCACTAACAGGTGGGGCCCGTCGCCTGGGGCCGTACCAACAGCTCATAGTGGGAGCATGGCCTTCTCTGCCATGAGCGATGTCATGGGCTGCATGGCAACAGTGCTGCGCCGGTGTCAGTGTACTAGAGTAGGGGTACCCTAGTATCCCGAACTTGTGCACGGGCAGTCGCAGCATCCCGCGGCAAGGCTTGCCGGGTGACCGCCAAGGTCCTCCGTGGTTCCTTTGGAGCCATTCAAGGACAAAGTATCCAAGCCAAGGAGACAAGACCTCGGCAAGAGGAGCTTGCCGGGAAGGCCAACCAAGGCATCTCAAGGAACTTGCCGCGACGCGCCACGCGTCCCGGCAAGGCCCGGTGAGTGACAAGCTCCCGGACGCAACAAGACAACGACCGCGGCAAGGCGCTTGCCGCGGCAAGCCACCACTCTGTGCCCGCGCTCCAGCACATCCACCAACGTGTCGCTCTGGGACCCTTCCAGGCGTATGTGGCGGGAGGCTGTGCAGCCAGCGGTGCGCGGTGGCAAGCGGCACTGACAAGATTGCCATCGTGGCGAGCGGTGGCGTCCCTGATGGTCCCTTTTGCACTATTTAGGCGACGCAGACGGGCATTTAATGCCCTGGTCCCCTGCCGTCAGGGTTAGGTATGATACACTATAGCAGGTAGCTGTACCAACTGCAACACCTTTCCATTTTTACCCTTGTCTACGTTGCCACCTGTCGGTGACCCCTTGAGCATATAAAAGGAGGCCCATGCGCAACGTAGGGGAGGGGGGGGGAGGAAGAGAACACTCACGCTCGGTCTCGTTAGCTGCTGGGGTGTACTGTAGCACTCCGCGCTCCCGAGCAAGAACTCAATACAAACCACAAAGCAGGAGTAGGGTTTTACGCATCCGTGCGGCCCGAACCTGGATAAACTGCTCATGTGCTTCGCCTCGATCCGCTCTTCGTGCGACCCTCGCCCCTGCCGAACCGAAAGGGACTCGGTCCGCCGGTCCCATAGGTGCTCGTGGATTAGTCCCCCGACAGCCGGGTGACGGATGTCCACCCAGTACACCGCATTGTAGCCACGCTCTGCCCTGGATTCGGGGGTGGCAGGCGTCGCTGTAGCCACACCCCATCTCGTTGTCATAATGTGGTGAAAACTTTGAGGGTGATTGGGGCCGCATACTAGGAGGCGACGTTTCTGGAGGCCACCTGCTAGGAGCCAGCTTCTCTGGAGGCCGTCTGCTAGGAGTCGGCCCACCGCGGGGCCGTCTTCTGAGCTTTGCCGTCTTCTAGCGGCCGGCCGCTTGGACCAGCCGGCCACAAAGAAAGCGGTGCTTGGGTCTTTGATTCTTGAGGGGCGCAGTTGGCCCCGATGTCTTGAAACACCATGGGAGGCTGATGATGCTACCCATGGCCATTTATTCCGACAAGAAGCACTGGACTTGGGGTCGGTGTCCTCGCCAGCCATGTCGTCCAGAAGGTTGTCGACGTCGGGGAAGAAGTCGTCGTCGGGGAAGTAGTCATCGGAGTCTGGGGCGTCCGTGACGAAGAAATCAGTAGTCGCGCGTAGCGCTCCCCAAAAACCTTATCACCCTTCTCCTGCACAGGACTCAAAGAGGTGCGGTTTCGGAGGCCTACTGTCCCAACCTGCGGTGCACGCCGCAAGCCAGGATGGGGAAGAATGTAGCAGCGGTGCAGCGATTGGAACCGGTGGCGAGAGGAAGAAGAAGTTCTAGTGCGTCTGTCTGAGAGGAGCGACCTCCCTTTTATAGGTGCAAGAGAAGGAGGCGAGAGGTTGTGCCGGGAGCTAAAGGGAACGAGGGAGACGAAACGACCGACAACAGCCGAATGGTGCAGCGTTCGTATTCAATATTCACTACAACAAAAACTTTTCAGCTCCCGAGTGACCTTTCGTATACCCATAGTATGCGGCAAAAATTTAGACATTGGCTCGGCTCATTCCCGCAACCCGCGGCGCGACGAGGCGGGCGGTGAAGGAGGAGCGCGCATGGATGTCCCTCTTGTTCTCAAGCTCATAGAAGTGGGGAAAGAACCTCCCTTATAAGGAGATCCAACTCCACTAAACTAGCAATGTGGGACTAAACTTTAGTAGTATCCCTTGCCTTGCATGAATGGGCTAAGTGGGCCTCTAGGATTTATTTAGGAATTTCTGAAATAGTTATTGGGTTGTCCCAAAATAGACCAAATTCCAGCAATCCCCCACCAGATCCCGAGGCACACAGAAATTTGCCTTTGGTTCCAAAACACTGTTTTATATACCGCTATTGCAGTGGAGACTGTTAAGTTGAACTTCCACCTAGAACTCTATGCTACACTAGTAAGCAACTTGACCAGTGGACTGGGCCTTGAACTGCAAGTTTTCTGCGAATCTAGCTTCACACAAAGCCTTGACCGATACTAGGCTCCCGTGGGTCTTCCCCGAGGGTGGAGCTTATGCGTCATACTCCGTGACCTTTCATGAGTTTACTAGAGAGAACCCTACTCTCATAGATTGCAACGTTTGACAATCAGACTCATATAGGTGTGTTCTTCAAAAGATGTTCTGCATGACAACATATCTGCTTAAATGAGCCACCTAGAACACATTAAGATATACATCAACCTGCCATGCAGATTTAGGAGAGTATTGCATCTTCATGGAGTGGTATTGTTAACAATAAGGATACTCTCCTCTCAGTTGACCAACAACTTGTCTTCCACATCTAATTCACAGGATCTCCGATCACATAGACTAGGTTACCACTGTGAACAACTCATATTGTGGGTCTCATACCCATCTCCCTCGATGCATTATCTATCACATTACGTGATAGACCCTTAGTAAAAGGATCTGCCAAATTTTTAGACATTTGGATATAATCCAATGCAATAACTCCGGAGTTTTTCATTTTTCTGACAGACTTTAACCTTCTCTGAATGTGTCTTGATGACTTCATGTTATCCTTTGAGCTGCTCACTTTCGTGATCACAGTTTGATTGTCGCAGCTCGTAAGGATGCCCGGTACAGGTTTCTCAACAACCGACAAGTCATTCAAGAGCCGACGAAGCCAATCTGCTTCGACTGTAGCTGTATCATGTGAGTTCTGCTTCCATCGTTGACCTCGTTAAGATGGTCTGCTTGCAAGACTTCCAAGAAACAACGCCACCTTCATGAGTGAATACATATCCGCTCGTGGCCTTTATCTCATCAGCATCTGAGATCTAGTTTGAGTCACTATACCCTTCAAGAACCTTTGGGTGCCCAGTGTAGTGAATTTCGTAATTCGCAGTGCCTTTCAAATAACGCAAAACTCTCTCTAGAGCTTTCCAATGCACATCTCCTGGTTTTGAGACAAACCGACTCAGTTTGCTAACAGCAAAAGAGATGTCAGGTCTTGTAGCACTGGCTAAGTACATAAGCGAGCCAATAATCTGAGAATACTTCAATTGATCTCTAGCAATTCTTCAATTCTTTCGAAGCAGCACGCTAGCATCATATGGTGTTGGAGAGGGCCTGCAGTCACTATAGCCAAAGTGACTTAAGATCTTTTCCACATAGTGAGATTGAAGCAATGTAATTCCACCATAATCGTCTCTCAACAACTTGATGTTCAGAAAGACATCAACCACTCCTAAATCCTTCATCTCAAAACAGCAAGATAGGAAATCCTTGACCTCCTTAATAACATTCAGATTTGTTCTGAAAATCAGTATGTCATCAACATAGAAGCAAAGGATAACTCCCTCGCCCCCACCATGGCGATAGTACACACATTTGTCAGCTTCGTTTACAACAAAGCCTGCAGCTGTTAAAGTTCTTTCAAACTTATCATGCCACTGTTTGGGTGCTTGCTTGAGTCCATACAAAGACTTCAACAAATTGCACACTTTTCCTTCCTGACCATCTAGTACAAACCCATCTGGTTGTTCCATATAAATTTCCTCGTCCAACTCTCCATTTAGGAAAGCAGTCTTAACGTCCATTTGATGAACGAGAAGACCATGTGAGCCAGCTAGTGAAAGTAGAACTCGAATAGTGGCCAGTCGAGCCACAGGTGAGTAAGTATCAAAGAAGTCTTCACCTTCCTTTTGGGTATAACCCTTAGCCACGATCCAAGCCTTGTACTTTTCAATAGTACCATCATGCCTAAGCTTCTTCTTGAATACCCATTTGCATCATATAGGTTTGCACCCATAAGGACGATCAGTAATCTCCCAAGTTTCATTCGCCAAGATGGAATCCATCTCGCTACAAACCGCTTCCTTCGAGTAGTCAGCATCTTCAGATGCATAGGCCTCTGAAATAGAACTGGGAGTGTCATCTATGAGATACACAAGAAAATCATCACCAAAGGACTTTGCAGTCCTCTGTCCCTTGCTCGTAGTAGGAACTTCATTATTCCCATCCACATGATTTCCAAAGTGTTCCATCCAAATGGCAGGTTCAGTAATTGTAACTGGTTCCTGATTCGATGAACTAGGCATCTCCTGATTAGATGAGGTAGCCACATCCTTCATGGGAAAGATATCTTCAAAGAAAGTCACATCATTCGACTCCATGATCGTACCGACATGCATGTCAGGTACCTCAGATTTTACAACCAAGAATCTATAACCAATGCTATGAAAATCATATCCCAAGAAAACATAATCCACAGTCTTTGGTCCAACCTTGCGCTTCTTTGGAATTGGCACATTGACTTTCGCCAAACAACCCCAGGTTCATAGATAAGAGAGCTTTAACCTTTTATTCTCCCATTCCTCGAATGGAGTTAGCTCTTTGTTCTTTGTGGGAACTCGGTTTAGGACATGACATGTAGTCAATATCGCCTCCCCTACCATGCCTTGGAGAGACCCGATGTGTCTAACATGGCATTAACCAAATCAATTAGAGTACGGTTCTTTCTTTCGGCTACCCCATTTGATTGAGGTGAATAGGGAGGCGTCCTCTCATGGATTATACCATGTTCCGCACAAAAAGCATCAAATTCATTGGAAAAATACTCTCCACCACGGTCGGACCTAAGCCTCTTGATTTTCCGATCAAGTTGGTTTTCCACTTCAGCTTTATAGATCTTGAAATAGTTCAAAGCCTCATCCTTAGATTTCAAAAGATACACACGACAGTATCTACTAGAGTCGTCAATTAACGTCATGAAATATTTCTTTCCACCTTTGGTCAAAACACCATTCATTTCACATAGATCTGAATGTATGAGTTCTAGTGGTGCAAGATTTCTCGTTTCCGTAGTTGTGTGAGACCTACGAGGTTGCTTAGCTTGCACACAAACTTGACACTTAGACCCCTTGACAGTGGTGAAACTAGGGATTAAGTTCAATTTGGCTAGTCGCGACATGCAACCAAAGTTAACATGACAGAGACATGAATGCCACACATTTGATTCACTATTGTTGCAAACATGATTAACAACTTTATTGCAAATATTTGATAAAGATAAACGAAACAGGCCTCCTAACTCATAACCTTTACCAACAAAGGTTCCATACTTGGATATTACAAATTTATTTGACTCAAAGACATGCTTATAGACATCTCTACACAGAAGAGATCCGCTAATAAGATTTTTATTGATGGAGGGGACATAATGCACATTCTTCAGACGCACGATCTTCCCCGAAGTAAACTTCAGATCGACCGTGCCAACACCATGAGCATAAGCACTTGAACCGTTACCCATCAGCACGGTTGAAGTCCCTGCGGTCTGATAAGACGAAAACATGGAAATATCACCGCATACATGCACATTAGCACCCGTGTCAATTAACCAATCAGGAGAATGACATACTGAAATAATAGTGGGAAATATACCATACCCAACATCCTCCAAGTCAGTGTCTCCAATGACAACATTAGCGGTCTTGCCACCTTTCCCAAGATGACGCTTGTCATAATGATTAGGGCAACTAGGAGCCCAATGGTCAGGATCTCCGCACACATGACAAACACCTTTCTTCTTGTCATTCTTCTTCTTGAAGTTCGTGTGCTGTACAACCTTGTTCTTCCCATCAAACTTTGCTTTACCATCGAACTTGCCCTTGTTCTTGAACTTGTGGGGCTGGAAGTTTTTCTTATGTACCAGATTGGCACTAGAACCTCCCTCAATACCTCGAGCACGGTTATCCTTTGCTCTCTCCTTTTCCTCCACATCAAGAGTACCAATGAGATCTAGAACGGAAAACTCCCGCCTCTTATGCTTCAGTAAGGTAGCAAAGTTCCTCCATGAAGGAGGAAGATTAGTGATGATACCTCTGGCAACAAACTTGTCCGGTAGCATACAATTGAAGTGCTCAAGTTCTCTAGAAAATGAATCTATCTCATCAGCTTGCTCAACCACGGAGTGCTCTTCAGTAAACCTGTAATCATAGAATTGCTCCATGATGTACGTACCACCCAGAGAATCATGCTACAGTAATCTCATGCCTAATGATACAATGACATCATAATTATTTTGATAATCCTCTCTTTGCTTCAAACCAAACTCAAATCCAAGTTTGAATCCCAAGTCAAATTATAATTTTATAAAACCGTAAATTAAAAATGTTCCTTAGGTTGGAAATATTCACTACATAATCCTCATTCATTAAGAAATATTTTTGGAGATGTTTAAAGACACCCATGGATTTTAAATAGTGGACTAACGACACCATTTTAGCCCTTTCAAATACAAGCATAATTTATAATAACTCAAATTGCCCCAAAGCATTTTGTGCAGCCCCAAAATATAGTGCGTGGGTTATGTGCAAATTTACATGGTCAACAAAATTCATTTGATAGCAGAACCTAAATAAAAACATGAAACTAAAAGAAAATAGAAAAGAAAATTAAATAAAAAGTAAAAAAATCAAAACAAAAGAAAAGAGCAGCCCCACCCCCTGGGCCTCGGCCCACTCGAGCCCACCTACGCCGCCGAGGGGATAAGTCTCCCCCTCGGCCTCATCCTCGTCAGTCTGAGATATTTTCCCTTCCCCCTCACTTGTTCCCCTCTCACTCGCACTCGCGCTGCTCTCTATTCCCCTGCCATGGCCGCCCTGCCTTCGCCATTACTTCGCCGTCCCCCGGGTCCATCGCCCCCCACGCCGGCAACTGTTGTCCAGGAGGACCCCCGCTGCCGTCTACGTCGATTGCGAGCGTCATGTCAACCGGGGCCGCACCGCAACGTCGCCATCGACCACCTCGTCCTCTACATCCGGCCACCGCGACACCATCGACAGATTCGTCGTCTTCATTGCACCCCCGGCCTCCCTGAGCTCGTCCCCGGAACCGCGGTGAACTCCTCTCCCCGTTCCCCCTATTTGCCCCTCGATTCGTCCCCGTAGGCCGTCGTTCCACCACCGTGGCCAGAGCTCCGCCCGTCGTGTGCCTGGCCGTGTGCCACTGCCACTATGTGCCGCTGCTGCCCTTTGGCCATCCCGTGCTTGCCACGGCCCGTGCCCTGCGCCCCCACTCCCCTGCTACTACCGCTACTATGCTGTCGCTCCTGCCATCACGATGTTGCTGCCGCGAGTCGCTGGCCGCCGCTGCCTGCGCCCGCCGTGGCCTCTCCTCCGTTGCGCCACCCCGTGCTTGGCCACGCCCTAAGCGCCCTTGCCCGCACCGCAACCGCCTCCCACTTCGCCCAGCTCTGCCACCACACCCTGCCGCCACTGCCCCTTCCTCCGCCTGCTGCCGCCACTTGCCAGTGTCTGCTGCCGCTTGCACGCATCTGCCTCGCTCGCATCATGCGTCGCTCCCAGGCCGTGCCCCTACCTCCCGCTCCCCGCCGACCCGCCTGCGCCGCCGCGCCCTTGCGCTCGCCCACGCGGTGGTCGCTTGCGCTTGCGCTTGCCGTAGCCGGCAACCGCTGCGGGCTCCGGTCGCCGTGGTCCTGGCACCCCTCCCGCTCCCGATGCTGGCGCCCGCCGCCGATGTTCCCCCACCGTTGGCCTGGGCAAGTGCCCAATCGGGCTGGCGCCCGCGCGCCCGATACCCGCACCCAGCGCCCCGCCCCGCAAGGCCTCTGTGCCACTGGACAACGGGCCCCACACCTAGAACGTTTAATAAAAAAAGATTAAAAAACAAAAATAATATATATATATATTAATTAATTAAGTTTAATTAACCTAATTAACTAGTGTTAATTAAATAAACA
The DNA here is from genome assembly GCF_002162155.2 of Triticum dicoccoides. Classification (NCBI taxonomy): domain Eukaryota; kingdom Viridiplantae; phylum Streptophyta; class Magnoliopsida; order Poales; family Poaceae; genus Triticum; species Triticum dicoccoides. Next base: position 145,820,697 of record NC_041384.1, on the reverse strand, counting down.
ATAATTAGATTAGTTTAACCCTAATTAGATTAAACAGTCTATGACAGGTGGGACCCACACGTCAGTTTGACCCAGTCAACGTTCTGTTGACTGCTAACGTCATGATGACATCAGCAAACACTATTATGGATAATGTTGTTTTATAATAATTAAACAAATGCTAAAAATGACTTAAATCTTTTAAAATTAATATAAAATAAACCGTAGCTCGGATGGAAAAACTTTGTACATGAAAGTTGCTTAGAACGACGAGACGAATCCGAATACGCAGCCCGTTCATCGGCCACACATCCCTAGCATAGCGAACACGCGACTTTCCCCCTCCGGTTCATCTGCTCGATAACGCGAAACACCGGGAATACTTTCCCGGATGTTTCCCTCCTTCGCCGGTATCGCCTATCCCTACATTAGGTCACCCCTAGAACAACGTATTGCCTCGTCTTGCTTTGTGTTACATTTGATTGCTCTCTTATTTATTGTGTTCCCCCTCCATTACTCCTTTTCGGTAGACTCCGAGACCGCTGCCGATGTCCGTGTGTTCGACTACATCGAAGATGACCCCTCCTTGCCAGAGCAACCAGGCATGCCCCCCCTTGATCACCAGATATCGCCTATTCTTCTCTCTATTGCTTGCATTAGAGTAGTGTAGCATGTTACCGCTTTCCGTTAATCCTATTCTGATGCATAGCCTGTCATTGTTGCTACAGTTGTTGTTACCTTACATGCAATCCTAAATGCTTAGTATAGGATGCTAGTTTATCATCAGTGGCCCTACATTCTTGTCAGTCTGCCATGCTATACTATCGGGCCGTGATCACGTCGGGTGTTGATCACGGGTATATACTATACATAATACACATGATATATGTTGTGTCTAAAGTCGGGTCGGCTCGTTGAGTACCTGCGGTTGATTCACAAATTGGGGGCTGAAAGGACATACTTTCCCGACGGCCCTCTGTGTGGATCTTTGTGGCGAAGCAACAGGGCAGGTTGAGACCACCCAGGAGAGAGGTGGGCCTGGCCCTGGTCAGCGTTCGCGGTTACTTCAAGATAATACGCTTAACGAGATCTTGGTATTTGATCTGAGTCTGGCCACTGGCCTATACGCACTAAACAACTACGGGGGAACAATTATGGGCACTCGGCGTCGCGATATCAGTCGAAGCCTTCGTGACGTTAGCGACTGAGCGGCGCACGCCGGGTTGGACCGCGTAACACAACTTCCTTTGTAATGGAGGTTGCTAGGTCTGCTCACCCGCCGCGTACGCAACATGCAGGTGTGCAATGGGCCCAGACCCCTGCGCCATAGGATTTAGACCGGCGTGCTGACCTCTCTGTTGTGCCTAGGTAGGGCTTCGACATGTTGATCTTCCGAGGCCGGACATGACATAGAAAAGTGTGTCCGGACAAAGGGGATCGAGCGTGTTGGGAATGATGGGTTCCGTAGTAATTTCAAAATAGTTCCTATGCTCGCAAGATCATGATGATGCATAGCAACGAGAGGGGAGAGTATGATCTACGTACCTTTGTAGATCGACAACGGAAGCATTTGGTTGATGTAGTCGTACGTCTTCACGGCCCGACCGATCAAGCACCGAAACTACGGCACCTCCGAGTTCTAGCACACGTTCAGCTCGATGACGATCCCCGGACTCCGATCCAGCAAAGTGTCGGGGAAGAGTTCCGTCAGCACGACGGCGTGGTGACGATCTTGATGTACTGCTGCAGCAAGGCTTCGCCTAAACACCGCTACAATATTATCGAGGACTATGGTGGAAGGGGGCACCGCACACGGCTAAGAATATGATCACGTGGATCAACTTGTGTCCCTCTGGGGTGCCCTTGCCTCCGTATATAAAGGCTCAAGAGGGGAACGCCGGCCGGCCATCATAGGGCGCGCCAGGAGGAGTCCTACTCCCTCCGGGAGTAGGACTTCTCCCCCAATCCTAGTTGGAATAGGATTCGCGAGGTGGGAAAAGAGAGAAAGAGAAGGAGGGGGGCGCCGGCCCCCTCTCTCCTTGTCCTATTCGGACTAGGGGGGAGGGGCGCGCGGCCCAGCCCTGGCTGCCTCTCCTCTTCCTCCACTAAGGCCCATATAGCTCCCGGGGGGTTCCGGTAACCTCCCGGTACTCCGGTAAAATCCCGATTTCACCTGGAACACTTCCGATATCCAAACATAGGCTTCCAATATATCAATCTTTATGTCTCGACCATTTCGAGACTCCTCGTCATGTCCGTGATCACATCCGGGACTCCGAACAACCTTCAGTACATCAAAATGTATAAACTCATAATATAACTATCATCATAACCTTAAGCGTGCGGACCCTATGGGTTCGAGAACAATGTAGACATGACCGAGACACGTCTCCGGTCAATAACCAATAGCGGGACCTGGATGCCCATATTGGCTCCTACATATTCTACGAAGATCTTTTATCGGTCAGACCGCATAACAACATACGTTGTTCCCTTTGTCATCGGTATGTTACTTGCCCGAGATTCGATCGTCGGTATCCCATACCTAGTTCAATCTCGTTACCGGCAAGTTTCTTTACTCATTCTGTAATATATCATCCCGCAACTAACTCATTAGTTGTAATGCTTGCAAGGCTTAAGTGATGTGCATTACCGAGAGGGCCCAGAGATACCTCTCCGACAATCGGAGTGACAAATCCTAATCTCGAAATACGCCAACCCAACATGTACCTTTGGAGACACCTGTAGAGCTCCTTTATAATCACCCAGTTACGTTGTGACGTTTGGTAGCACACAAAGTGTTCCTCTGGCAAACGGTAGTTGCGTAATCTCATAGTCATAGGAACATGTATAAGTCATGAAGAAAGCAATAGCAACATACTAAACGATCGGGTGCTAAGCTAATGGAATGGGTCATGTCAATCAGCATTCAACTAATGATGTGATCCTGTTAATCAAATGACAACTCTTTGTCCATGGTTAGGAAACATAACCATCTTTGATTGACAAGCTAGTCTAGTAGAGGCATACTAGTGACACTCTGTTTGTCTATGTATTCACACATGTATTATGTTTCCGGTTAATACAATTCTAGCATGAATAATAAACTTTTATCATGATATAAGGAAATAAATAATAACTTTATTATTGCCTCTAGGGCATATTTCCTTCAGTCTCCCACTTGCACTAGAGTCAATAATCTAGATTACACAGTAATGATTCTAACACCCATGGAGCCTTGGTGCTGATCATGTTTTGCTCGTGGAAGAGGCTTAGTCAACGGGTCTGCAACATTCAGATCCGTATGTATCTTGCAAATCTCTATGTCTCCCACCTGGACTAGATCCCGGATGGAATTGAAGCGTCTCTTCATGTGCTTGGTTCTTTTGTGAAATCTGGATTCCTTCGCCAAGGCAATTGCACCAGTATTGTCACAAAAGATTTTCATTGGTCCCGATGCACTAGGTACGACACCTAGATCGGATATGAACTCCTTCATCCAGACTCCTTCATTTGCTGCTTCCGAAGCAGCTATGTATTCCGCTTCACACGTAGATCCCGCCACGACGCTTTGTTTAGAACTGCACCAACTGACAGCTCCACCGTTTAATGTAAACACGTATCTGGTTTGCGATTTAGAATCGTCCGGATCAGTGTCAAAGCTTGCATCAATGTAACCGTTTACGATGATCTCTTTGTCACCTCCATATACGAGAAACATATCCTTGGTCCTTTTCAGGTACTTCAGGATGTTCTTGACCGCTGTCCAGTGATCCACTCCTGGATTACTTTGGTACCTCCCTGCTAGACTTATAGCAAGGCACACATCAGGTCTGGTACACATCATTGCATACATGATAGAGCCTATGGCTGAAGCATAGGGAACATCTTTCATCTTCTCTCCATCTTCTGCAGTGGTCGGGCATTGAGTTCGACTCAACTTCACACCTTGTAACACAGGCAAGAACCCTTTCTTTGCTTGATCCATTTTGAACTTCTTCAAAATCTTGTCAAGGTATGTGCTTTGTGAAAGTCCAATTAAGCGTCTTGATCTATCTCTATAAATCTTTATGCCTAATATGTAAGCAGCTTCACCGAGGTCTTTCATTGAAAAACTCTTATTCAAGTATCCCTTTATGCTATCCAGAAATTCTATATCATTTCCAATTAGTAATATGTCATCCACATATAATATCAGAAATGCTATAGAGCTCCCACTCACTTTCTTGTAAATACAGGCTTCTCCAAAAGTCTGTATAAAACCAAATGCTTTGATCACACTATCAAAGCGTTTATTCCAACTCCGAGAGGCTTGCACCAGTCCATAAATGGATCGCTGGAGCTTGCACACTTTGTTAGCTCCCTTTGGATCGACAAAACCCTCCGGTTGCATCATATACAACTCTTCTTCCAGAAATCCATTCAGGAATGCAGTTTTGACATCCATCTGCTAGATTTCATAATCATAAAATGCGGCAATTGCTAACATGATTCGGATAGACTTAAGCATCGCTACGGGTGAGAAGGTCTCATCGTAGTCAATCCCTTGAACTTGCCAAAACCCTTTTGCGACAAGTCGAGCTTTGTAGACAGTAATATTACCGTCGGCGTCAGTCTTCTTCTTGAAGATCCATTTATTCTCAATTGCTTGCCGATCATTGGGCAAGTCAACCAAAGTCCACACTTTGTTCTCATACATGGATCCCATCTCAGATTTCATGGCTTCAAGCCATTTTGCGGAATCTGGGCTCACCATCGCTTCTTCATAGTTCATAGGTTCATCATGATCTAGTAGCATGACTTCCAGAACAGGATTATCGTACCACTCTGGTGCAGATCTTACTCTGGTTGATCTACGAGGTTCAGTAGTATCTTGGTCTGAAGTTTCATGATCATTATCATTAGCTTCCTCACTAATTGGTGTAGGTGTCACAGAAACAGTTTTCTATGATGCACTACTTTCCAATATGGGAGCAGGTACAGTTACCTCGTCAAGTTCTACTTTCCTCCCACTCACTTCTTTCGAGAGAAACTCCTTCTCTAGAAAGTTTCCGAACTTAGCAACAAAAGTCTTGCCTTCGGATCTGTGATAGAAGGTGTATCCAATAGTCTCCTTTGGATATCCTATGAAGACACATTTCTCCGATTTGGGTTCGAGCTTATCAGGTTGAAGCTTTTTCACATAAGCATCGCAGCCCCAAACTTTCAGAAATGACAACTTTGGTTTCTTGCCAAACCATAGTTCATAAGGTGTCGTCTCAACGGATTTTGATGGTGCCCTATTTAACGTGAATGCAGCCGTCTCCAAAGCATAACCCCAAAACGGTAGCGGTAAATCAGTAAGAGACATCATAGATCGCACCATATCTAGTAAAGTACGATTACGACGTTCGGACACACCATTACGCTGTGGTGTTCCGGGTGGCGTGAGTTGCGAAACTATTCCACATTGTTTCAAATGTACACCAAACTCGTAACTCAAATATTCTCCTCCACGATCAGATCATAGAAACTTTATTTTCTTGTTACGATGATTTTCAACTTTACTCTGAAATTTTTGAACTTTTCAAATGTCTCAGACTTATGTTTCATTAAGTAGATATACCCATATCTGCTTAAGTCATCTGTGAAGGTGAGAAAATAACGATATCCGCCACGAGCCTCAATATTCATCGGACCACATACATCTGTATGTATGATTTCCAACAAATCTGTTGCTCTCTCCATAGTACCGGAGAATGGTGTTTTAGTCATCTTGCCCATGAGGCACGGTTCGCAAGTACCAAGTGATTCATAATCAAGTGGTTCCAAAAGTCCATCAGTATGGAGTTTCTTCATGCGCTTTACACCGATATGACCTAAACGGTAGTGCCACAAATAAGTTGCACTTTCATTATCAACTCTGCATCTTTTGGTTTCAACATTATGAATATGTGTGTTACTACTATCGAGATTTAATAAGAATAGACCACTCTTCAAGGGTGCATGACCATAAAAGATATTACTCATATAAATAGAACAACCGTTATTCTCTGATTTAAATGAATAACCGTCTCGCATCAAACAAGATCCAGATATAATGTTCATGCTTAACGCTGGCACCAAATAACAATTATTTAGGTCTAATATTAATCCCGAAGGTAGATGTAGAGGTAGCGTGCCGACTGCGATCACATCGACTTTGGAACCATTTTCCCACGCGCATCGTCACCTCGTCCTTAACCAATCTTCGCTTAATCCGTAGTCCCTATTTCGAGTTGCAAATATTAGCAACAGAACCAGTATCAAATACCCAGGTACTACTGCGAGTATTAGTAAGGTACACATCAATAACATGTATATCACATATACCTTTGTTCACCTCGCCATCCTTCTTATCCGCCAAATACTTGGGGCAGTTCCGCTTCCAGTGACCAGTCTGCTTGCAGTAGAAGCACTCAGTTTCAGGCTTAGGTCCAGACTTGGGTTTCTTCTCTTGAGCAGCAACTTGCTTGCTGTTCTTCTTGAAGTTCCCCTTCTTCTTCCCTTTGCCCTTTTTCTTGAAACTAGTGGTCTTGTTGACCATCAACACTTGATGCTCCTTTTTGATTTCTACCTCCGCAGCTTTCAGCATTGCGAAGAGCTCGGGAATAGTCTTATTCATCCCTTGCATATTATAGTTCATCACGAAGCTCTTGTAGCTTGGTGGCAGTGATTGGAGAATTCTGTCAATGACGCAATCATCTGGAAGATTAACTCCCATTTGAATCAAGTGATTATTATACCCAAACATTTTGAGTATATGCTCACTGACAGAACTTTTGTCCTCCATCTTGCAGCTGTAGAACTTATTGGAGACTTCATATCTCTCAATCCGGGCATTTGTTTGAAATATTAACTTCAACTCCTGGAACATCTCATATGCTCCATGACGTTCAAAACGTCGTTGAAATCCCGGTTCTAAGCCGTAAAGCATGGCACACTGAACTATCGAGTAGTCATCAGCTTTGCTCTGCCAGACGTTCACAACATCTGGTGTTGCTCCAGCAGCAAGCCTGGCACCCAACGGTGCTTCCAGGACGTAATTCTTCTGTGCAGCAATGAGGATAATCCTCAAGTTACGGACCCAGTCCGTGTAATTGCTACCATCATCTTTCAACTTTGCTTTCTCAAGGAACGCATTAAAATTCAACGGAACAACAGCACGGGCCATTTATCTACAATCATACATAAACAAGCAAGATACTATCAGGTACTAAGTTCATGATAAATTTAGGTTCAATTAATCATATTACTAAAGAACTCCCACTTAGATAGATATCCCTCTAATCCTCTAAGTGATTACGTGATCCAAATCAACTAAACCATGTCCGATCATCACGTGAGATGGAGTAGTTTCATTGGTGAACATCACTATGTTGATCATATCTACTATATGATTCACGCTCGACCTTTCGGTCTCCGTGTTCTGAGGCCATATCTGTATATGCTTGGCTCGTCAAGTATAACCTGAGTATTCCGCGTGTGCAACTGTTTTGCACCCATTGTATTTGAACGTAGAGCCTATCACACCCGATCATCGCGTGGTGTCTCAGCACGAAGAACTTTCGCAACGGTGCATACTCAGGGAGAACACTTCTTGATAATTTAGTGAGAGATCATCTTATAATGCTACCGTCAATCAAAGCAAGATAAGATGCATAAAAGATAAACATCACATGCAATCATATCATAACATCCCTTGCAAAAACAAGTTAGACGTCCTCTACTTTGTTGTTGCATGTTTTACGTGGCTGCTACGGGCTTAAGCAAGAACCAATCTTACCTACGCATCGAAACCACAACGATAGTTTGTCAAGTTGGTGCTGTTTTAACCTTCGCAAGGACCGGGCGTAGCCATACTCAGTTCAACTAAAGTTGGAGAAACTGTCACCCGCAAGCCACCTATGTGCAAAGCACGTCGGGAGAACCGGTCTCGCGTAAGTGTACGCGTAATGTTGGTCCGGGCCGCTTCATCCAACAATAGCGCCGAACCAAAGTATGACATGCTGGTAAGCAGTATGACTTATATCGCCCACAACTCACTTGTGTTCTACTCGTGCATATAACATCAACATATAAAACCTAGGCTCGGATGCCACTGATGGGTTTTGTAGTAATTTCAAAAAAATTCCTACGCTCGCAAGATCATGATGATGCATAGCAACGAGAGGGGAGAGTATGATCTACGTACCTTTGTAGATTGACAACGGAAGCGTTTGGTTGATGTAGTCGTACGTCTTCACGGCCCGACCGATCAAGCACCGAAACTACAGCACCTCCGAGTTCTAGCACACGTTCAGCTCGATGACGATCCCCGGACTCCGATCCAGCAAAGTGTCGGGGAAGAGTTTCGTCAGCACAACGGCGTGGTGACGATCTTGATGTACTGCTGCAGCAGGGCTTCGCCTAAACACCGCTACAATATTATCGAGGACTATGGTGGAAGGGGGCACCGCACACAGCTAAGAATATGATCACGTGGATCAACTTGTGTCCCTCTGGGGTGACCCTGCCTCCGTATATAAAGGCTCTAGAGGGGAAGGCCGGCCGGCCATCATAGGGCGCGCCAGGAGGAGTCCTACTCCCTTCGGGAGTAGGACTTCTCCCCCAATCCTAGTTGGAATAGGATTCGCGAGGTGGGAAAAGAGAGAAAGAGAAGGAGGGGGGCGCCGGCCCCCTCTCTCCTTGTCCTATTCGGACTAGGGGGGAGGGGCGCGCGGCCCAGCCCTGGCTGCCTCTCCTCTTCTTCCACTAAGGCCCATATAGCTCCCCGGGGGTTCCGGTAACCTCCCGGTACTCCGGTAAAATCCCGATTTCACCCGGAACACTTCCGTTATCCAAACATAGGCTTCCAATATATCAATCTTTATGTCTCGACCATTTCGAGACTCCTCGTCATGTCCGTGATCACATCCGGGACTCCGAACAACCTTCGGTACATCAAAATGTATAAACTCATAATATAACTGTCATCGTAACCTTAAGCGTGCGGATCCTACGGGTTCGAGAACAATGTAGACATGACCGAGACACGTCTCCGGTCAATAACCAATAGCGGGACCTGGATGCCCATATTGGATCCTACATATTCTACGAAGATCTTTTATCGGTCAGACCGCATAACAACATATGTTGTTCCCTTTGTCATCGGTATGTTACTTGCCCGAGATTCGATCGTTGGTATCCCATACCTAGTTCAATCTCATTACCGGCAAGTCTCTTTACTCGTTCTGTAATACATCATCCCGCAACTAACTCATTAGTTGCAATGCTTGCAAGGCTTAAGTGATGTGCATTACCGAGAGGGCCCAGAGATACCTCTCCGACAATCGGAGTGACAAATCCTAATCTCGAAATACGCCAACCCAACATGTACCTTTGGAGACACCTGTAGAGATCCTTTATAATCACCCAGTTACGTTGTGACGTTTGGTAGCACACAAAGTGTTCCTCTGGCAAATGGGAGTTGCGTAATCTCATAGTCATAGGAACATGTATAAGTCATGAAGAAAGCAATAGCAACATACTAAACGATCAGGTGCTAAGCTAATGGAATGGGTCATGTCAATCAGATCATTCAACTAATGATGTGATCCTGTTAATCAAATGACAACTCTTTGTCCATGGTTAGGAAACATGGCCATCTTTGATTAACAAGCTAGTCTAGTAGAGGCATACTAGTGACACTCTGTTTGTCTATGCATTCACACATGTATTATGTTTCCGGTTAATACAATTCTAGCATGAATAATAAACTTTTATCATGATATAAGGAAATAAATAATAACTTTATTATTGCCTCTAGGGCATATTTCCTTCAGGGAAATGTGGTGCACCCCTGCAGGGAAGTTGATCTATTCGAATAGCCGTGTCCCTCGGTATAAGGATGACCCAGAGTTGTACCTTGACCTTATGACAACTAGAACCGGATACTTAATAAAACACACCCTTTCAAGTGCCAGATACAACTCGGTGATTTCTCTCTAACAGGGCGACGAGGAGAGGATCGCCGGGTAGGATTATGCTATACGATGATACTTGGTTAACTTACCATCTACTCTCTTCTACTGCTTCAAGATGGAGGTTGCCAGAAGCGTAGTATTCGATAGGACTAGCTATCCCCCTGTTATTATGGCATTCTGCAGTTCAGTCCACATATACTACCCCCCTTTCATTGATACCAATGCATATGTAGTGTAGCTCCTTGCTTGCTAGTACTTTGGATGAGTACTCAAAATTGCTTTGCTCCCCCCTTTTCCCCTTTCTATACCCGTTGTTGCGACCAGATGGTGGAGTCCAGAAGCCAGGGGATCCCGAGGATGATTCTACATGGAGTTTGGCTTCGAGGAGTAGTTAGGAGGTCCCAGGCAGGAGGCCTTGCCTTTTCGATCGTTGCTACTTTTGTGCTAGCCTTCTTAAGGCAAACTTGTTTAACTTATGTTTGTACTCAGATATTATTTCTTCCACTGACTTTTGTGTATTTGAGCTTATGTATTCGAGCCCTCGAGGCCCCTGGCTTGTAATATAAAGCTTGTATTATTTTATTTTGTGTCTAGAGTTGTGTTGTGATATCTTCTCGTGAGTCCCTGATCTTGGCCGTACACGTTTGCGTGCATGATTAGTGTACGGTCAAATCAGGGGCATCACAAGTTGGTCTCAGAGATGACTGCCTGTAGGAATCCCCCTTCCACACTCCTCGGCCGAAGTTGAGTCTAGTAATTACAAAACTTTTACTAACAGGGCTGTGTGGCTTACGGGCCCACGTCGCCATCAAGTGGTATTAGGACCTTTTATTCCTCGACTTATACTCTAGGATTCTGATCTCTCTTCTATTCGGGTTAAATGATTTTACTAACTCTGACTCTAGGTTCTCATAACTACTTCCTCCCGGAGAGCCTCTCACTCCAGATGATTGCTTGGTGCACCGAAAGATTCAGAAGATACTCTCCGATGTTATCCCGAGAACTTGTGCTCATTGCGTTTGCAATGCCCTTTCACCATCAACCCCTATGGATAACTACATGCACTTGCCATTCTTACCTTAGTCCCCAGTTGCTCTTGCTATTACAAGATACCCAGAAATACTCGTTGTTGTTCCGAGAATCCTTGTGCCTACTGCCTTGCAGTTCCTTGTCACCTGAATACACCTAGAAATTAATCCTCACACACACACACACCGAGGATTTGTTTCTCCCCAGATGTTCATGTGTTTCACCAAAGTCTTTGAAATACTATTTGATCTTCTGAAAATCCTCAGCAGCTTATTGCTCTTGAAATTCTTGCTTGCTTGCATTAGGGTTAATCCTATAAGTATAGTAATCTTATTGGCATCCTTTGCCACTATCATTTTGAGCCCATTGATACAATATGTTGCGAATGCATGCAATCCTCAATCAGATCCTAGAATTCATCCTTCTGGCTCAGACACATTTTAAACATGAGTTGGATCTCGACCAATCAAATTGACATCGATTGTATCCCTAAGGCTATTCAACTTATCCATCCTTCACCAGAGTGTTTGCTTCTGATCCCTTGATTTGGAAATCATAGTTCCTTTGCATTTGAGCTTTGAGTTAGTCAGTTGTTTCTATAATCTGATATCCTTGCATTCTTCTTCCTCTAGTTGAGTACCGATGCTCACGTCAGATCCCTTGTGGACCACCGGATCCTTTGTTGGATTTTATCCGACAGTGTCCTTCCTATTCAATAAACTTGTGAGCCTCTCATCGGATACATAATGCCTTTGGTAAATCGTACCCCCTGCTTTTGTCAACCATGCTCTGCTCCCGAGCTTGAGTTATTCGCTCCTGAAGTTGGTGGTATGTGTTCATAAGATTCCCCGATGGGTTAAACCTATGCCTTTCTTGCTCTGTGTGAACCCGAAAGATTTCATGGGTCATAATTATCTAGTATTGCACCAGGTAAAACTTTCGACAACTAATGTCATTTTTGAAAAGCAAGAGGTGAATGGAAGGTTATACATTGAATAAGTGGGAGTTGACCTTGAACTTTGTGTTCATGCCCATGGACACGATGTTTATCCTATCATGGAAGCTTCTTGTAATAATAACTATTCCCTTGATATAATATCATTTGGTATCTGTGAATTGAGCCTTTGCAATCGTGGTTCCGATCATATTTTGTCCCTGATTCCATTTCTCTGACTAGTTAAAGCACTTGTCTTCTGCAGATCAATACACTTCTGCAACCTCTATTATGTTCTACCTTTGAGTATTACCCCGTGGTATCTCGATAAAATCACAGAACCATATTACTTCTTATGAGTTCTTCTTCAAGTATTATTTCTCACCGATTTCAATTTTTCCCGGGTTCTGAGTTGTTAGACACTCAGGGACACCGATAGTGAATCGAGTCCTTAATCCGATTCATTAACTCTAAGTAATTTTCGTTTCTTATGAGTTTAATAATCCTTCAAGTCATTCCTAGCCTGATTGGCTATATCATTATCGTGCTAAATTTTGACTGTGCTACCTGGTCCTTCTTTCCGGAGCACAATTTTCGACGATGAGCTAAGCTTATGTCGATCTTCCTCGGCATATCATATTGCCTTAAACAGCAGCTTGATTTCGAGTTTGTGTCGTATCCATGGTTTCAATAACTTTTCGCTCCATCCTTCCTTTTGGTTGATGTCGTCGATGAGTGATTATATCTTCATGAAATCTCTTGACAACTGTGTCGTGATCATCATCAACATCCTGAGATCTTCCAAGATATATATCAAGTTCTTGATGAGAAATACCATCCTTTCCCCTTGATGATTTGTGTTATCACCGACCACCTTATTGCCTTCCGTTCAACACAAACTTGTTCGTGTTTTGTGTTATACCTTGAGATCCTTGCTACCTAGCATTTGCTCTTCTTTACCTTGGAAGTATTACCATCTTTTATGTCAAGAAAGTCATGAGAATTTCACCACCTCTTTAAGAGATATTGATACATGTGATACTTCTTGCCATATCCGTTCATTCCTTGGTCCCCATGTTGTTTTGAACCGGAAAACCGATAATTGAACTATGATGTGCGACTTCAAAACTTCTAGCAACCCTATTGCTTTGAAGAGAATGGTTGATATTTCATTCTTAGACCATTGGTTATCGAATCACCATTCTAACATTGATCATGCTACCTAAGCCCATATTTCGGGTGCACCTTTCAGCCAATGTTTAATTGTGTATGTTTTTTTCTAGCATACATCATTATGTCATTTGATCCAACAAATGTTATCCCCTTGTTCACATAAGTGTGGAAATCCATCTTTTGAAAATCTCAATGAATTGTCGCTGAGTCAATCAACCACCTCCTCACCTCTCCTTCATTTAATGATGAGCTCTTGTTTTGGAACTTGCTTCCATAGTTCAATTCCCGAGAATCTTACAATGTCATCTCGAGAAATTGTGTTGCACCTTTCTTCTCAGGCATCCTGAGTCTGAGTTATCCTGACACCAATCAGATCTGAACCTTGGTCAGATATGATGGTCGGGACATATTTCCAAGAGTTATAACATTGGTCCTTATATATCGGTATGGTGATGTCATGCCCATCACACCTGGCCGGAGGACTTATTGTTATAGTTTCCTGTTTAGCAAGGTTAACCATTCTTCCATGAGGAAATTGTAAGACTTATTCTATAAGTTGTTCCTGATGAATCCTTCGTGTATCCAAGTCCGACCTTTGCTTGAAGACCATGTTGATGCTATCTCGAAGCATGTCTGTGGTACTCCGGTTTTCAATAAGTACCTCTGAAGCACAATGTAGGCGCTCTGGGAACGGGGGTCCCCAGACTTACCTGCCTGCGGCCGCAGCGTGGCTAAGCCAGCAGGCCGTATGGCCCATCTTCATCAACAAGGCATTGAAGACCCTCGCGAGGGGCCAAGCCTCGCGAGGCGGACGACGCAAGACCTTCTCTAGAGTGGCCTGGTCAGGCAGGCTCACAAGGAGCGGAGATATCAAGGCGAGGAAAACCTCACGAGGCTCTCGTGACGTGAGCCATGACGATCGACACCAGGCGGGCGCCAGCGCGCAGCGTCCTTGTTTCCTCTTTGGTGCTAAGGAGACCAGCGCAGGCGAGGAGTACCAATGCATCAAGCAAAGGTTGCCATTTTGGTGCAACAAGACCAAGACCAGAAGAACGACAAGATGGAGGTCATCGTGGAGCCTGAGACGGCGTCACCACCAGAGCCTTTCGCAGGCGAGGACCACCTTTTGTCAGGATGGATTGTACTAGCTGCCCCCCTTCAAATTTGCCCGCCGTTGTTGGCTCCCTTCCCACTCAATATTTGGGAAGAGGACCAGGGCCTATATAAGTAGAGTTAGCCACCACCAAGAGAGACAGAGAGAAGAAGAGGGAGAGACAGAGAAAGAGGGGGAGAGAAGGAGGACGGATTCAGTCCACTCTCACCCGCACAAGTTAGCCAAGCACAAGAACACCTCAACCTCAGGAGGTTGTTCTTCCCCTTGTATTGTTCATCATCAGCCCAAGAGGCAATCCACCACCACCACACTGGAGTAGGGTATTACACCACAACGGTGGCCCAGACCAGTATAAATCTTGTGTCTTTCTGTATTGCGAGTGCGTCGAGTTCGTCCACGAGATCTTAGCGAGCTAGGGCATAGATTGGTGGGAGGAAAAGATTTCGCGCGCACCCCAGTGTTTGAACCTTTAGGGTTTGCCGGAACCCCACATCCGACATTTGGCATGCTAGGTAGGGGTGCGTCGGAGCTTCTTCTCTGACAATCGACTTGCAGACGCTCCGCGGCGCGATGTCCGACGACCCAAGAGCTGACTCCGACCGCTGGGCAGCCTGGCCAGCCCGGTCGGCGCCGCTCGCCTATGAAGACCTCAACCTCGCGTTCCAGGCAGCACGAGCACCGTCTAATCCGGCGGGGCGCGGGTGACGCGGCAGGGCGTCATCTACCCTCACTCCATGGCAAGTGCGGGCCGCTACCAGAGCAGCAAGCCACGCCGCAGCGACGGCGCCGCACTCACGGCGGGAACAAGCAAACACGCGGGCAGAACTCACTGTGGCAAGGGAGCTGTTGCGGTGCCGGCTGATGGAAAGCGGCCAGGACACACCGCTGGAACGCGTCGCCGAGCTGCTGGACGCGGCGGCCTCGGGAGCCCCGCCCTTCTGCCATCAGCCTCCTCCTCAGGCCGCTATGGGGATTCTCGGCGGGCCACACCGCCACCATGCACCATCAGGCGCACCAGGGGGCTTCGTCAACACCAGCATGGCCGGTGGCGCCGGGGGCTCTAACACCCCCGAACCGCCCGCAACAAACATGGGCACAAGCGTCGCCTTCCATGGCCCAAGTGGGATGCCACGCTATCACCCCCAGGACGTCACGCTGGGTCGGGCGACATGGAGTGTGGGGCACCACAGCGAGGTGTTCGGGGTAACAACCCCACAAGCCTACGTGCCCTGCATGACGGACCAGGAGTACACACCGGAGGACGACCCCGGCTCGTTCGTTGGAGAAGATTGGGAAGAAGGGACGCTAGGGGTCGAAGCCTTCCAGGAGCTGCCGGGGAACCACCACGACCGCGTGTGCGACGTCCACTATAGGGTACCCCTAATCCCTCAGGAGCAAGCTTACGCTAACCATGAGTCGCAGGAGGAGCAGGTCACCGCAGTGGCAGGCGGCCCCTGCTCGACGGCCCCCCTGGCAGCAGGAGGATCGCGTTGGGGGGCTGCAGGAGAGGGGTCGGGAGCCAGGCCCCTCCCCAAGGCCCGCAAAACCAGGGGACACCCGGAGGTAGGCCCTCTGCCGGGGAGGCTTCGACGACCCTTCCCCCGGCAGAGGACCCGTGGTCACCGAGGGAACCGCTGGCGTCCCCTTTCCCTCTTTTGTGTCGTCCTGGTGACCAGTCGGCTCAAAGGAGGTCGAGGGTGGCGCGAGGTGGGGCCCTCGTCTAGCGATATGAAGCAAGGCCGGTACCTGTGAAGAAGGCCTAGTGCCTGTGAAGCTCGCCGCCCGTGACACTCTCACGTAATAATGAGTTGGGGCTGTACACGCCCCGGAGTCTCAGGAGCGTTGGCCTCTGGCCCTGGGGCTTCCTCCCACGCCTAGTGGCAGCACTTAGCTCCGCGCTGGTGAGAAGACTTGAAGACCTGAAGACTAGACTAGGTGCTGGACGCGGCCTTTTTCTTTGGATCTCTCTTTCTGTGGCTTTGCTTTCTGGATCTGGATTTAAGTTGAAGCTGAATTTTTATCGATGCGCGCGGGGGTGCCTTTTCTTGTTCGAGCCATTTCTCGCCTTCTAGATCTCATTTGGTTTGGGACTTCGCCTTTCCCTCGCAAGCTCCTCGCGAGCCAAACCGCGCAAAGTGCACGCTCGTCAAGCACGCGCCAGCGCAGCGGCTGGCGCTCACCTCTTGAGGGGCCCCCTCAGACGGGGCGATAAGCTCCACAGGATTCTCAAAAGCTCGTCGGTTCACGACCCAGCCTGAAGCTGGCGCTGACTAAGGTAAACCATGACGGGAAGCTCGCCCCCGGCTTCACGAGTTCACGAGGACACATACCCACATTGCATTGGAATGTAAAAACTGCAATTTGCTTACATGAGGGGCTCCCCCTCTCAAAATGCTCTTACAAGTCTTCCAAGGGCCACGCCCGAGTTTTGTGTGCAGGGAGAAACGACAGGAGAACATGGGATCAGCCAGAAATATCGCTCGCTACATCACCCACGGACGCGTCACTCGTGTCATCATCATCTTCGTCGGTATCGTCGCCGCCGTCGGCGACACCCCCATCGCCGTCGTCGACCACGTCACCTTCGTCTGCGACGACCACCACCGCGTCATCCTCCGAGGTGAAGGCGCTGACCAACGTGTCCACATGGTCCTCTACCCAACACGCCAGGTCGCCCCGGACGGCTGTGGGTACGGGGGCAATGGCTGCGTCGAAGTCAAAGTTGGGGTCGACATTCAGAAGGTGGCTGAAGACACGGGAGAAGGCGCGCTGAAGCAGGCCACAACCCCTTTCCTCCACAAGCTGGCGAGCTCTGGCAGATCGAGCCTCTAGGCGCCTCACCACCTCGAAAAACAAGGTCAGGTGGCTGGCATAGTCATTCGAGTGAGGGGCCGGGGCGTTCTCGTTGCAGATGTAACCCAGGGCGGTGTTGGCCTTGTTCCGAAGGTCTTGAAGCACAGGAACATGCTCGCGCTCCAGCGTCCGGCGCTGGAGTACTTCCTCCCTGTTTTGCCGTGCGACGGTGTCGACATCATCAACTCGGTTCCAGAGAGAAAGCAGCTTGGCGCGGGCGGAGGCCAAGTACGCCCGCGCCGTAACCAGGGCGGCGGCTGTGGCCTCCGCACGCCTCTCGGTCTCATCTAGCCTAGGCCTGAGGGCGGCGGCCCTACTCGCATCCTCCAGACCCGCGAGCTTTAGCTTCAAGTCGTACCTGCTCTCCAGATCTGCGTGAACCTCGGCCACCCAGCGATTGATCTCCTCCTCGACTCCAGCCTCGCGGGCCCCGACGACATCTTCTGCTTGAGCAACTTGACGCTCCCTCATCTCCAGTTGCTCGAGCTCGAGGCTGCGCTCCACAGCTTCCAGGGCCAGCGTCTCCTCACGCTTCCGGACCTCCTCTTCCTCCACGGGCGTCCCCCTCAGCAATGCAAGAGCGGCCACGCGCACCTCCACCTGCTGCTCAAGGGACGCGCTCCAGGCCTGGAGCCCCCACGCGTGCTCTTCCGCAGCCTCATGACGGCGATCGGCCTCGCGAGCCTCTTCCAAGGCTCGCGAGCGGGCTTCATGGGCAATCTTGATGGACGCCTCGGACTTCGCATTCTCGAGGTCGCGCTGGTAGAGACCGAGGTTGATGGCCACCTTCAGCTTGCACCGCTCCTCCACCAGCCGGAGACCTTCAGCCTCAAGACGCGAATCGACACCAGCGAGCTCTTCACCAAGGCGGCTCATCGCGCCCATCGCCTCCTCGAAGAGCTCATGACGAACCACGCTCTACCCACGCTCGAGCTCGAACTCTTGACCTGCCTCATCCTCCACCTCGGGGGCAGCGGGCGGAGCATCAAGTGGCGCGCCACCTTCCGGTGGGGGGCCGGGGGCTGGGGGCTAGCGCCGTGCCTTACGTCAGCCTGTCCTCACGAGGAACCCAAGCTGATAGGGGCTTGCTGCTTGAAGAGGAACCGAAGATCAAGGTCAGCCATCGGCTATTCATGAGCAAAGGAGGAGTCTTGGGCACACCCGCCGAGCTCCACACCAGACCGTGGGGGAAGGGCGGCCAAACCGCGGACTCAGCGCGCCACGAATGCGAGGACGCTCCCCCGACCGACCCTGCTCCAGGGGCGGCAGACATGCCAGGAACGCTCAAGGCTGATGGGGGAATTGATGAAGGAGGAGGCCACCTCTCGGAAGACACAACAACTTCAGCGGAAGGAGCCCTGGAGGACAGACGTCAGGATGAGAAGACCACACGCAAGAAGCCAAGCAATAAGATACTTACGCATCAATGGCGATGTACTCCCGTCGCTTCAACGGCCCGAAGATATTGCTGCCGCTGGGGGATCCCTTCCTCTTGCGGAGCTCCTCGAAGTCCACACAAAGACGACCAAAGCGCTGGACGTGACGACCGGTGCGCGGCGGAGCCGAAGAAGAACCAAGAGGGATGGCTTCAGGAGAGCCCGATCATGGCGAACAGCCCAACGCCCTCTCACTGCAACCTCCCGAGGCTCCTGGAGCCTCAGCCTCGGGAGCCGCATGCCGCGTCTCCTCAGCAACCAACGCCTGAGGAGGGGGGTCGCAGGCCCCCGAGGACGATGCCCCCAGATCACCGCTCGCCATGTGCTCCTCGACACTTGAGCCGCCGGCCCCCGTCAGAGCTCGCCCCCTCGCACCATCACCTGGGGCGAGCTCGGCACCGGCGGCAAGGAGGGGGACCACGATGACGGGGTTCTCGCGGGGCCCCGTCAAGCCGATTGGGCGCAGCCCCCACTCATCAAAGGAAGGCATGCTCGCGGCAAATGTGACTTTGTTCTCGCAGCGGTACAACAGTGTCGGGACCCCGATTCTAAGTCACACCGATCTAGCCTGTAACACCTCATATCACTTTGCGGCCTCACGCACGGTATTCCCACGGGTGTCGCCTTACCATGGCCCGGGACCGTTTGCGCCTTTTGGCTCACGTATATGATAGTGTCGCTAGCATCTATATGACAGAGAACCCGGGCCGACATGACTAGTCGTGAACCCAAAGTGGCACTAACTTATGGGGACAGGCATACATGAATCAACATCGAGCATGTCGGTCAGCAGCGTGTGAATCCGGGCTGTAGCACTGGGCTAATAGGACTCCGGGAACCCGGGCTGTAGCAGGCTAGGCAGGACTCCGGATGTCACCGCGTGACATTTCCCCGAAGGGACAGACATAGGAATGAAGTGAATCACATGCCGGCCAGTCAAGTGTTCCGGAGCAGTAGTGCTGGGCTAGCAGGACTCCGGTGAACCGGGCTGTAGCGGACTACTATGGCTCATGGAAGCACAAGACTACATTTCCCCATAAGAGAGGCTACCAAGGATAAACAACTAGGTTGTCGGATCCCACACATACCAAGCATTTCAATCATACACACAATATGCTCAATATGTGCAATACAACATGGCATCACAACAAGACTCTATGACTCAGAGTATTTATTCATTAGGCTCCGAGGAGCGAGATATTACAAACATGGGTCTCATGACCCAACATTCAGAGCATACAAGTCAAAGCACACGCGGAAGCTTAACTTGTCTGAGTACAGTCAACTAAAAATGAAGAAGGCTGAGGCGCCTGACTATCTACCAGACCCTCCCAAGGGTACAAGATCGTAGCTGAGGTAACAAGCTAAACGTCGAAGTCCACGTGGAACTACTAGCGAGACTGAAATCTCTCTGCAAAACATAAAATAAGCAAACGTGAGTACAAATGTACCCAGCAAGACTTACATCAGAACTAACTACATATGCATCATTATCAACGAAGGGATGGTGGAGTTTAACTGCAACAAGCCAGCTTTGACTCGGTGGCTATCCTGAACTACGACTGCAAGTAACTCTTTTGAGGTGGCGCACACGAGTCCACATATTCACCATATCAATACACCACTATGGATCCGCTCCCGTCTCCCTACGAGAACGCCATCCATAGCACTCACGCTTATCTTGTGCATTTTAGAGTATCCACTTTCACTTGTCTATGAACTATGCAAGGGGTCCAAGTTTCCATATCCGAGGAATCCGGCTATTCGAATAGATAATGATAACCCTGCAGGGGTGTACTTCTTCACACACGCTCTCGCCACTTACCACCATGTACACATCGTGTATCTCGGCAACCTTCAAGCGGAAGCCTGGCGAGGGAGTCGGCCATGACCTAACTAACCAACAAGTCTCTAGTCCAGGTTTATCGCCTATTCGGGTTCCATCCGTAAGGAGATCCGGCCGGGGCGTCGCTCACGGCCCCAAACGATGTGTGCAGGGTTCCCAAGCCCACCATCCGGGTGCCACTTGGTACACTGTGCCACTATGCCTAGTCTGTCCCAAGCCCACCTGTACCGGGTGCCACTTGGTAGACTACTAACACTACCTACAAACACTAGAAACTAGTTGCAACTCCTGGACAGAGATCGAGTTGATTAATAAGTCGAGAGGGGCACTTAAGCATTCCAATACGTGGTAGTAGCTCTTCATGGATCAGAAACACAGAACTCGGTTCCTAAGGACAACTGCAATGAGACAACTCACCATGTACTCCTACATGGCCTCTCACAGCTACCTTTACCAAATCGTGTTCACACACTTAGCTCTCAACAGTAGGACATGTGAACCACATTCCAATTCATCCCCGATGAATCAGACCTGACTCAACTCTAAGCAGTAGCAGGCATGACAAACAAACATGAATGAGTAGGCACATCAGGGCTCAAACAACTCCTACTCATGCTAGTGGGTTTCATCTATTTACTGTGGCAATGACAGGTCATGCAGAGGAAGGGGTTCAACTACCGCAGCATGTAACAGTTGTAATGTTGTTGTCCTAATGCAGTAAAAGAGAGCAGGAGCGAGAGGGTAGGATTGTATCGGAATGAACAAGGGGGTTTTGCTTGCCTGGCACTTCTGAAGATATTATAGCTCTTCATCAGTGTCATCGAACTCATCGTCGGAAGCACGTCTATCGAGAGGGGACAAATACCGGCAACAGAGAGGGAGAGCACAATCAATGCAATGCAACAATATTATGCATGATCATGACATGGCAATATGCTATGATTTGGGCTAATGCAACATAAAATCATCTTAATTGAAGTGGAATTCAACCTATATCAAATTCCAACTCCAAATCTATTATGAAAATTTGCCCTAATCATGTTTCATCCTAAACAGTGAGGTTAACTTGCTCAAACATGCATGAAAATGGTACAGATGGATTCCTTGAATTTGTGTGATAATTTTTCATTATAAATTATTTCATTTGGAGTTATGGTTGATTTACTATGAATTTTTGAATTTTTGGACATTTTCTGAATTAAATAAATCATTTCTGATTTATTTAAAATCCAGAAAAGCATTTATGACCTCATCACTGCGTCACTGTGACGTCATCCAGTCAATAGGATGGGTCCAGGTCAAACCTGACGTGTGGGGTCCACACGTCAGTGACACAGTGCAAGCTAGGGTCACAGACAGGTGGGCCTGGTCAACGTGTGACATGGCCAGGTCAAACTGACCTGTGGGGCCCATGGGATTAGTTTAGTCTAAACAGAAATAAAACCCAGGTTAAATAGGAAGTGGGGCCCAGGTGTCAGTGAGCTAGGGTATTAGTTAGGCGTCATTAGCACTAATCACGCGGCCACGTCGGATTGCGCTGGCGGTTAGACGACGGCGACGACCCAAAGCGTCGGTGGCTCGCCGGAGTGGCGCCAGGGGCGGTGCCTAGGTGCGCCGAGGGCACCAGGAGGAAGCGCACGCTCCCGCGCATCTAGCAGAGGCAGCGACAGGTCACGGGGTGCCTGGAGTCGACGACGGCGAGCACCGGGGTGGCGGACGGAGATCGGGCGTCGGCGGAAATGACGCTACAGCACACGGGAGGAGGAACTATGGTGGTGTTCGTCTCCTGGGAGGGTGTGGAGCTCGTTGGTGGGCCCGGACGCGGGTTGCAGCAGCTCTAGCCGCGGCGGCGCCATGGCCAGCGGTGGAGAGCTCGGGAGCTTGCGGAAACGGCGACTAGAGGACATGCGAGGCCGGGGCGAGAGAGGGGTTTCGTTTGCGAGCTCACCACGGTTCGGGTGGAGTCGAAGAAGAGGCCGGGGGAGCACTGTGTCTGGCAAATTGACGACTGCGATGACGAAGTAGAGACGGTGATGGAGACGAAGGGGGCGACGTTCCGTTGCTCCCTGCCTCGCGTGCGTCGACGGTAGGAAGTAGCACGAGGAGGTGGATCTCTGGAACAGGGCGGTGGCGCTTGGAACGACGGCGGCCACGCGAGCGAAGCACGGCGGCGACGGGTGGCTCTCGGGTGGCTGCGAGAACGCGAGGGGGAGGAGCTAGAGTAGAGGGAGAGAGACCCAGATAAAGAGGGGGGGTCCGTGGCCGTCTCCGTGGCGCTGGGAGAGAGCCTCAGGGGCGTGAGGCAGGCAGGGAGGAGGTGGCGGCCTCAGTGCGCGCCGTGCCCGCCTTCGCCTCTGCCTACTGGCAGAGGTTGAAGACGACTGGCACTAGCCAGGTGGGCTAGGCCGGCTGGAGGAGCTGGGCCACTACAGTACCAGGCCAGGTGGGCTTTGCCAGGTAGGTTCCTCTCTTTTTATTATTTCCTGTTTTCTATTATTCTGCAACTTTGTGGCTTTATTAAAAATATTGAAACAATCCCAAAATTCATGAAACCGCTCATGACCATTGTTGGGGATATATCCTACAGCAAACATTTCAGTTCATGAATATTTGGGCATTTGAAATATTCTATAGCATTTAAATGCCCAAATGCAAGTATTATATGATTTAATTCAGTGACCCTCTGTTGTCCTAGTAAAATGTGCACCATTTTTGTCAGGGGTTCTGGACCAAGGCAAAGATGATGAACATTTTAGAAGGGCATTTTGGGTTCAGTGAAAATGATTTTATTTGGACCCTAGTTGAATTTCATTTGCTGCTAGGGTTTATCAGCCCCCATTTCAAAGTTTCATAAAAATTTAGACATGATGCATGGAGGCTAATGCAAGACAGACAAGGCCAGAACTGGGGCTGTGACAGCTCACCCCCACTAAACAAGAATCTCGCCCCGGGATTCAAGCATAGGGCAAGATGAAGGGGGAACGCAAACTAACATAATCTTCACGGTCCAGGTTGCACCTCATAAGGTTGTTGATTCGTTGCATACATTGATCTTGACATCTCTGCTTTTGAGATCTTCATCCACGCGATGACAACGGAAAGAAACTATACTAGGATTGATCTTCTCGAAGATCGAGCTATACAAGATCAACTCACGGAATGGGATGTTGAAACACCTCGAGTTGAGACACAAAACACATCGAGAGGTATGGAAGAACAAACGACGGGGTTTGATTTGGTGGGCAACAATTCCACGCTTGAGTAGGATGGTGCATGGTTTCAAAGTAGCGAGGAGGTAATTGCCCTGATTCCATAACGGGACACCTTAGGGAAAGGTGACTCGTAGAGCATTTCCCTTAAGTGGCAAAAAGAATTACTTTTGATACAAAGATCATTGAAACTCTTTATACCAGCCTGAGGTAATCACAATCGATCATTGGAAGGGTTCGAAAGAATGGCATACTCCGACTAGGATGAATGATGTGGACTACCTTGTTGAAGACAACGCAATGGATGATTTTTAGCTTATCATCGGAAATGGATGGTACCCCTGGTAAGTACACTTTTGAAGATGATCCCGAACAACAACTACTGAGGTGCAGGCTGGGAACAAAATGCAAATGTTGGGAATGATTCTGGTAACTGGGGAAGAACTCAACAGTCGAGAGTGTTTCCAACGTTCCAATGGTTATAGAATCATCGAAGAGACTGAGAGCACAAGGATCCCTAAGGAACAACTTCAAGAATAAGTCACACTAAATCCTCATGGAGAAGATGGTTAAATAGCTCAATCAAGATACTACTATGATAGATCTTCTGGCTAGGTGTGTCGGCCAGAACATCAACCTTGTCGGGGACCTACATCATAGATTTTGGAAAAGTTCCAACCATCATATCTGCCTGAGATTCAGATCTGGTTGGCAACAGGATATTCCAGACCCATCGAGTCTAGAAGAAAATGAAAGTTTGCAACACAAATCGACAAGATGGCGTTGCGAGATTCTCGGGAAATGGACTATGGTAGTAAGCTCCAAAACATGAGCTGGTTCTGCTAACACATGTGAACATGTTGTCCCAGACAAGCATGACCACGTAGTAGTCTTATAATAAAAACACTACCGAGTTCAGGTGGGGAACCATCATCGAGGATAACAAAGTCCTTGCATAAGGCATGCTCTTAAGAAGGAACTTCTTCTCCTTGAACAAATCAATCAGTGGCTTGGTGTGCTAGGGGATACATATGGAGTGGAGGTAATTAATCTACCAAACCATATAATACATTCGCACATGCATAACTAACTTGGGATGGTACCAGAGGAAACAAAACAATCTTTCTCGAACTCATGGTGGCAACTTGCTCCAAATGCACATGAATTTGAGGAAGTCACTTCTTCCATCCAAGCATAAGTTTCATGAACGGAACACGAAGGCATTGCTTACAAAGTTTCCAATACTAGGTTGATGTTCAACATGAATCATGGGGGAGACAAAATGCTACTGGTGGGCTCAACAAAAACTCATTGGAATTTCCATATCACTGGACTCCCACCATCATGTGAACATGGTGATAGCATTGGTCAGACCCAAAGGATGTAATGGTGTATGCTAGAGGGATCAACCACGAGTAAGACAACATTACGAACATCGTTGGTTCTGATTTGATTTGACGATAGCCCACACCCAAATCAAAGTTGATAAGACAATAGATCCAACAACTGATCACAGGGACCAATCGATGAAGATATCATCTTTCTTCAACACACACACACAAAAAAAATATCCCTTAACACAAACTAAGTTAGACAAGCTTTTATCTTCCAACTCTCCAAGTTGTTGTTTGGCTTAACCAACTAGCTCAGGGGTATCCGACATGGATTCTTGGAGAAGGGATGGTTACAAGAGAACCAACTTGATCACGAGCTCAACATAACGGTCATGGAACAACCTGGTGATACTTCCGAGAGGATATTCAGAAAATCACAAACCACCGCTATGTTATTAAGCTCGGGAGCATTAAGGCAAAAATGATGTGATCAAAAGAGCGAGGGATTGAAATAATCCAAACTCATTGATCGAGGAGTGCACCAGGAAAATGGACTAGGTAGCACAATCTATCTTAGAATGATGATTCAATAACCAACACACTAAGAATGGGATTATCGTCCATTAACTACCAAGCAACACGGTAGCTAGGAGTATGGATTTCACACATCACAATTCACTTGTCGGTTCTAGTTGCGACAACACGACACCGAGGAATGAATAGGGATGGCGAGAAGTATCACTACGTCAATAATTCATAAGGGAAGGTGCAATTCTCGTGACATTCCTGACATAAAGTGGATACTACTTCAGGGTGGAACAGACCAATAGCTTGATTGCATTTAATCTACGAAATACAACTGCTTTGACCCAATCCTAGAAATGGATGAGGTACTAGAGTCTATTTCTCCTAGTCATTCTGAACTAGAATGGCTTGATGGACCACAAGAACGATAGGCACCGATGAACGAATGCTCACATACTCTTGACTATCAATTGATAGATGAAGGTCGGAGTATAATTGAAGGGGGACAACTCAAAGGAACATATACTTTCTGAGTTGTGGATGCATAGATTAGTATGCCGAACGAGTTCAACATATTTCTTTCGGATAACCCATGCAGAAAGGTAGAACTGGCAGAGTCGCAATGTAGAACGGAGAACTCATCAAGAGCACTCTGGTTATGATTTTTTGGTTCAAAAGAACTTCTACCACAAGCACTTCATGGTATTTGGAAGAAGGAAATACCACAAACCTCGAGGACTATCACAAGGTTACTAATATCCTAAAGGAACTAGCAACACTATCAACATGAAGCAAGTAGGGTGAATCTTGGGCTTAAGAACCCAGAAATAGAATATCTACTACTAAATGGCATCACGAGATGCTTTCAAGGATGATGGCCAGAATCATCACACTGGGGATATGAAAGCATTGCTAAATTCTCGAGGACACCTAGGGTCATAATACTAACTCCAACATACATGTCAAGGCAACGGAGTACCTCAACACACCGATTAGTGTGCTTAATCTGGCCCAAAAATACAATGGCAACATGGAGGAAAGATTTGCAAGTGCATCAGACTATTTAGAGACCTGGGATGACTCGGACAGCATAACGGCTGTAAATGCTCAAAATGATTTGAGACATCCTGCAAAATGGTGGCATAACCACTCAACATCACAATATCAAAGTTCTGAGACCAATTATGAACACACGGAAGTAGTAGAGACTAAACTGAGGCTTGAATGCATCAATCCTATAAGTCTCTATCATAGTAACTCGTCATCCTGATAGATAGATGAGAAGGCCTAGTTCTTAATCCCCGTAGAAGAGAGGAGGATGACTCAGATCAGAAGGTCATGAGGATAAGGAGTAAAAAGAACCTTATGTTCCCATCCACAATCAATTCCCTTATATAACTAAAGCATTTCTAGACACGACTTCGACCAGCTTGGCTTGGTAATCCTACAGGCAGTCAGGCTCTGATACCAAAACTGTCGGGACCCCGATTTTAAGTCACACCGATCTAGCCTGTAACACCTCATATCACTTTGCGGCCTCACTCATGGTATTCCCATGGGTGTCGCCTTACCATGGCCCGGGACCGTTTGCGCCTTTTGGCTCACGTATATGATAGTGTCGCTAGCATCTATATGACAGAGAACCCAGGCCGACATGACTAGTCGTGAACCCAAAGTGGCACTAACTTACGGGGACAGGCATACATGAATCAACATCGAGCATGTCGGTCAGCAGCGTGTGAATCCGGGCTGTAGCACTGGGCTAACAGGACTCCGGGAACCCGGGCTGTAGCAGGCTAGGCAGGACTCCGGATGTCACCACGTGACATTTCCCCGAAGGGACAGACACATGAATGAAGTGAATCACATGCCGGCCAGTCAAGTGTTCCGGAGCAGTAGTGTTGGGCTAGCAGGACTCCGGTGAACCGGGCTGTAGCGGACTACTATGGCTCATGGAAGCACAAGACTACATTTCCCCATAAGAGAGGCTACCAAGGATAAACAACTAGGTTGTCGGATCCCACACATACCAAGCATTTCAATCATACACACAATATGCTCAATATGTGCAATACAACATGGCATCACAACAAGACTCTACGACTCAGAGTATTTATTCATTAGGCTCCGAGGAGCGAGATATTACAAACATGGGTCTCATGACCCAACATTCAGAGCATACAAGTCAAAGCACATGCGGAAGCTTAACTTGTCTGAGTACAGTCAACTAAAAATGAAGAAGGCTGAGGCGCCTGACTATCTACCAGACCCTCACAAGGGTACAAGATCGTAGCTGAGGTAACAAGCTAAACATCGAAGTCCACGTGGAACTACTAGCGAGACTGAAATCTCTCTGCAAAACATAAAATAAGCAAACGTGAGTACAAATGTACCCAGCAAGACTTACATCAGAACTAACTACATATGCATCATTATCAACGAAGGGATGGTGGAGTTTAACTGCAGCAAGCCAGCTTTGACTCGGTGGCTATCCTGAACTACGACTGCAAGTAACTCTTTTGAGGTGGCGCACACGAGTCCACATATTCACCATATCAATACACCACTATGGATCCGCTCCCGTCTCCCTACGAGAATGCCATCCATAGCACTCACGCTTATCTTGCACATTTTAGAGTATCCACTTTCACTTGTCTATGTACTATGCAAGGGGTCCAAGTTTCCATATCTGAGGAATCCGGCTATTCGAATAGATAATGATAACCCTGCAGGGGTGTACTTCTTCACACACGCTCTCGCCACTTACCACCATGTACACATCGTGTATCTCGGCAACCTTCAAGCGGAAGCCTGGCGAGGGAGTCGGCCATGACCTGACTAACCAACAAGTCTCTAGTCCAGGTTTATCGCCTATTCGGGTTCCATCCGCAAGGAGATCCAGACGGGGTGTCGCTCACGGCCCCAAACGATGTGTGCAGGGTTCCCAAGCCCACCATCCGGGTGCCACTTGGTACACTGTGCCACTATGCCTAGTCTGTCCCAAGCCCACCTGTACCGGGTGCCACTTGGTAGACTACTAACACTACCTACAAACACTAGAAACTAGTTGCAACTCCTGGACAAAGATCGAGTTGATTAATAAGTCAAGAGGGGCACTTAAGCATTCCAATGCGTGGTAGTAGCTGTTCATGGATCACAAACACAGAACTCGGTTCCTAAGGACAACTGCAATGAGACAACCCACCATGTACTCCTACATGGCCTCTCACAGCTACCTTTACCAAATCGTGTTCACACACTTAGCTCTCAACAGTAGGACATGTGAACCACATTCCAATTCATCCCCGATGAATCAGACCTGACTCAACTCTAAGCAGTAGCAGGCATGACAAACAAACATGAATGAGTAGGCACATCAGGGCTCAAACAACTCCTACTCATGCTAGTGGGTTTCATCTATTTACTGTGGCAATGACAGGTCATGCAGAGGAAGGGGTTCAGCTACCGCAGCATGTAACAGTTGTAATGTTGTTGTCCTAATGCAGTAAAAGAGAGCAGGAGCGAGAGGGTAGGATTGTATCGGAATGAACAAGGGGGTTTTGCTTGCCTGGCACTTCTGAAGATATTATAGCTCTTCATCAGTGTCATCGAACTCATCGTCGGAAGCACGTCTATCGAGAGGGGACGAATACCAGCAACAGAGAGGGAGAGCACAATCAATGCAATGCAACAATATGATGCATGATCATGACATGGCAATATGCTGTGATTTGGGCTAATGCAACATAAAATCATCTTAATTGAAGTGGAATTCAACCTATATCAAATTCCAACTCCAAATCTATTATGAAAATTTGCCCTAATCATGTTTCATCCTAAACAGTGAGGTTAACTTGCTCAAACATGCATGAAAATGGTACAGATGGATTCCTTGAATTTGTCTGATAATTTTTCATTTATAAATTATTTCATTTG
This sequence comes from Triticum dicoccoides, assembly GCF_002162155.2. NCBI lineage: Eukaryota > Viridiplantae > Streptophyta > Magnoliopsida > Poales > Poaceae > Triticum > Triticum dicoccoides. Next base: position 145,791,346 of record NC_041384.1, on the reverse strand, counting down.
GAGTTACGGTTGATTTACTATGAATTTTTGAAGTTTTGGACATTTTCTGAATTAAATAAATCATTTCTGATTTATTTAAAATCCAGAAAGGCATTTATGACCTCATCACTGCATCACTATGACGTCATCCAGTCAACAGGACGGGTCCAGGTCAAACCTGACGTGTGGGGTCCACACGTCGGTGACACAGTGCAAGCTAGGGTCACAGACAGGTGGGCCTGGTCAACGTGTGACATGGCCAGGTCAAACTGACCTGTGGGGCCCATGGGATTAGTTTAGTCTAAACAGAAATAAAACCCAGGTTAAATAGGAAGTGGGGCCCAGGTGTCAGTGAGCTAGGGTATTAGTTAGGCGTCATTAGCACTAATCACGCGGCTACGTCGGATTGCGCCGGCGATTAGACGACGGCGACGACCCAAAGCGTCGGTGGCTCGCCGGAGTGGCGCCAGGGGCGGTGGCTAGGTGCGCTAAGGGCACCAGGAGGAAGCCCACGCTCCCGCGCATCTAGCAGAGGCAGCGACAGGTCACGGGGTGCCCGGAGTCGATGACGGCGAGCACCGGGGTGGCGGCCGGAGATCGGGCGTCGGCGGTAATGACGCTACAGCACACGGGAGGAGGAACTATGGTGGTGTTCATCTCCTGGGAGGGTGTGGAGCTCGTTGGTGGGCCCGGACATGGGTTGCAGCAGCTCTAGCCGCGGCGGCGCCATGGCCAGCGGTGGCGAGCTCGGGAGCTTGCGGAAACGGCGACTAGAGGACATGCGAGGCCGGGGCGAGAGAGGGGTTTCGTTCGCGAGCTCACCATGGTTCGGGTGGAGTCGAAGAAGAGGCCGGGGAAGCGCTGTGGCTGGCAAATTGACGACTGCGATGACAAAGCAGAGACGACGATGGAGACGAAGGGGGCGACGTTCCGTTGCTCCCTGCCTCACGTGCGTCGACGGGAGGAAGTAGCGCGAGGAGGTGGATCTCTGGAACAGGGCGGTGGCGCTTGGAACGACGGCGGCCATGCGAGCGAAGCACGGCGGTGACGGGTGGCTCTCGGGTGGCTGCGAGAACGCGAGGGGGAGGAGCTAGAGGAGAGGGAGAGAGACCCAGAGAAAGAGGGGGGGGGGGTCCGTGGCCGTCTCCGTGGCGCTGGGAGAGAGCCTCAGGGGTGTGAGGCAGGCAGGGAGGAGGTGTCGGCCTCAGTACGCGCCGTGCCCGCCTTCGCCTCTGCCTACTGGCAGAGGTTGAAGACGACTGGCACTAGCCAGGTGGGCTGGGCCGGCTGGAGGAGCTGGGCCACTACAGTACCAGGCCAGGTGGGCTTTGCCAGGTAGGTTCCTCTCTTTTTATTATTTCCTGTTTTCTATTATTCTGCAACTTTGTGGCTTTATTAAAAATATTGAAACAATCCCAAAATTCATGAAACCGCTCATGACCATTGTTGGGGATATATCCTACAGCAAACATTTCAGTTCATGAATATTTGGGCATTTGAAATATTCTATAGCATTTAAATGCCCAAATGCAAGTATTATATGATTTAATTCAGTGACCCTCTGTTGTCCTAGTAAAATGTGCACCATTTTTGTCAGGGGTTCTGGACCAAGGCAAAGATGATGAACATTTTAGAAGGGCATTTTGTGTTCAGTGAAAATGATTTTATTTGGACCCTAGTTGAATTTCATTTGCTGCTAGGGTTTATCAGCCCCCATTTCAAAGTTTCATAAAAAATTAAACATGATGCATGGAGGCTAATGCAAGACAGGCAAGGCCAGAACTGGGGCTGTGACAAACAGGCAGTTGTTCCTAGGCATCTCATCCGGTAGAGGGACACCTGATAGGACCGTGAGCACTGTTTGCCGCGCCGCAATAGGAAGCCCCTCCTCCTGAAACCTCATGTTATCCTGGCTGTGGAGTAAGTCCCACATCGGGAGGGAGTGGTGCTGAAGTGGAGCGACTCGACGCCTGACGAACTCCCTCACCACCATGGGCGCAGTCACGCCGAGGTCCTTCAACCACCTCAGCCTGGCCCAGACGGGGGCAAGGCAGGGGCTCGTGAGCTTCTCATGACCCCAGCCGGAGTTTGGAATAGCAGTCCCCACCGGAGCTTGGAGCAGAGGGTTGAGCACGCCGGCGTCAACAAACACTCATCGTGTACGGAACTCTCTCATGGATGAAGGAAGCTCGAAGTCGATCCCCACGCCTGCCGTTGCAACCACGGCCTGGAAGCCCACGCACCCCGAGCTCTGTCGGGGACCGATGAGATGCAACGAGAAGAAGTGGCGGAGGAGTGCCACGGAAGGAGCGATGCCCACCATGGCCTCGCACAAGAAGGCGAAGACGGCAAGAAGGGTCACAGATTGAGGGTCGAGATGGAGCATGTGGATCTGATAATGCTCGAGCACCGCGTTGAAGAAGGCAGAGAAGGGAGGAATCAGACCAGCCCAGAGGGCCTCAATGAAGATCGGAACCTCGGTGACTGCCTGAGCCATGCGAGTGCGAGACACGAGCCAAGCTGCCGTCGCTCCCCACTCGTTGAAACTAGAGGCAAGCATGGGGCGCACCTTGTCCATGGCCTCGTCGTTGAGCACCCGGGGCCGGCCAAGCGCCGGCTCAAAGGATGGAGGCGTAGTTGGCGAGGACAGAGGTTTCTTCCCCTTCTCGACTTATTTCGGCGTCATGGCGGTGAAGCAGGCGGAGCGCAAGTCAGATTGGGAGGACAGAGCAGGGCTTCGAGGAAGCAGGGATATTGGAAGAGCAAGGCGCGGCGAAGGAAGAATAACTATGTAAGAGGCGGGGGCCGCATAGCCAGGTGGATTCAAGGGCAGCGTGGGGAAGCGGAGACACCCACGTCCAATCAACCGCCACGCGTCAACCAAGGCCGCAGGCTTTTGGGGCCCGCGGTGCTCCGTACTTGACCCTTGGCTTCGCCGCGTAGCCAAGCCCGAGCGCACCTTGGGCCCGAGGGCTACTGTCGGCGCTCTGGGAACGGGGGTCCCCAGATTTGCCTTCCTGCGGCCCGCAACGTGGCTAAGACAGCAGGCCGTACGACCCATCTTCATCAACAAGGCATCCAAGACCCTCGCGAGGCGGACGACGCAAGACCTTCTCTAGAGTGGCCTGGTTAGACAGGCTCACAAGGAGCGGAGATATCAAGGCGAGGCAAACCTCACGAGGCTCTCGTGACGTGAGCCATGACGATCGACACCAGGCGGGCGGCAGGCAGGCGCCAGCGCACGCAGCGTCCTTGTTTCCTCTTTGGTGCTAAGGAGACCAGTGCAGGCGAGAAGTACCAAGGCATCAAGCAAAGGTTGCCATTCTTGTGCAACAAGACCAAGACCAGAAGGACGGCAAGACGGAGGTCATAGTGGAGCCCGAGACGGCGTCACCACCAGAGCCTTTCGCAGGCGAAGACCACCTTTTGTCAGGATGGCTTGTACTAGCTGTCCCCCTTCAAATTTGCCCGCCGTTGTTGGCTCCCTTCCCTCTCAATATTTGGGAAGAGGACCAGGGCCTATATAAGTAGAGTTAGCCACCACCAAGAGAGACAGAGAGAAGAAGAGGGAGAGATAGAGAGAGAGGGGGAGAGAAGGAGGACGGATTCAGTCCACTCTCACCCGCACAAGTTAGCCAAGCACAAGAATACCTCAACCTTAGGAGGTTGTTCTTCCCCTTGTATTGTTCATCATCAGCCCAAGAGGCAATCCACCACCACCACACTGGAGTAGGGTATTACACCACAACGGTGGCCCGAACTAGTATAAATCTTGTGTATTTCTGTATTGCGAGCGCGTCGAGTTCGTCCGCGAGATCTTAGCGAGCTAGGGCATAGATCGGTGGGAGGAAAGTACTTCGCACACCCCAGTGTTCGAACCTGAAGGGTTTGCCGGAACCCCACATCCGACACACAATGCTAAATTTTCTTTATCAATTATCCAAACAACATTGTATGAGTAATGCCATGAAATTTCTCTCCCCCTTCCTAAAGGGTTTTCTACGTTATATCTTGTCATGGATATCATGCTCTATTTATCCTTGGGAGGGATATACCCCTGAAATATGTGTTTAAACACCTTTTCCTTCCCATTGTTCTGTTTAATCTGAAGATCACCTTTTCCTTTCCATTGTTTTGTTTAACCTTTCTGGTGTTCTGTATGATCTAAGCAGTAATATTCTTCTGCTTATGTAAACACCTAGGTGTACAATCGTGTCGGTAAGACCCTGTTACTATTGTTGATGACATTCCGGTAACCACCGATGGACGAGAACTTTGCCTATTGGTCCACCTCGTTCAACGGGCAGGAAAATGGTTCTCTTCGTCCCTTTCCCTTGGTACCGATGTTGTTGCCGACATAACTGATAGGCTATCCTCTGACATGTCTTGCTTACATGATCGTGCAAGACATCATCGCCTTCCTACTTTTAACCCACATGGTGGGCCCATAACCCACAGTTCCACAGGATCGAAACCTAACTCTCTTGTACACCCTATTGTCAAAGTTATTCCTCGCGCTTGACTTCATATGTAATTCACGGGCCACCTGCCTAGTGATCTATTCTGGTATCAGACGCAATACTTATTCTCGTTTCTCTGAACCCCTTTCACCTTCTGATTAGGCCATCGAACGATTGCTTGCTCATTGGAAACTTCTCATGGTAACTTCTTACCTACTCTCGATATTTTCTTAAGTTTCAATTCGAGAGTTACTTTTCGCCACCTTCCTCGATGTTATCGACCAGATAATCAACCTTGCACATGTCCGTTCTCCCCGAATACCCACCCTTTATTCTTTCGTAAGTACGATGGAGTTCCTGAAGAAAAGATGACGACTTCATCATGATGACCTGAAGCAGAGAAATGAATACATCAATGTAATGGATCGACCTCTTCCAAAAGAGCAACCAAGACCGAGAAGAATTGTTAGAATTTCGTAACCTAGTACTCCCCCTTAATACACCACCCCTTAAATCTCGGGACGAGATTTCTTGTAGTGAGGAGTTTTGTAACACCCGGAGAATCATGCTAGAGTAATCTCATGCCTAATGATACAATGACATCATAATTATTTTGATAATCCTCACTTTGCTTCAAACCAAACTCAAATCCAAGTTTGAATGCCAAGTCAAATTATAATTTTATAAAACAATAAATTAAAAATGCTCCTTAGGTTGGAAATATTCACTACATAATTCTCATTCATTAAGAAATATTTTTGGAGATGTTTAAAAACACCCATGGATTTTAAACAGTGGACCAACGGCACCTTTTTAGCCCTTTCAAATACAATCATAATTTATATTAACACAAATTGCCCCAAAGCATTTTGTGCAGCCCCAAAATATAGAGCGTGGGTTATGTGCAAATTTACATGGTCAAAAAAATTCATTTGATAGCAGAACCTAAATAAAAACAGGAAACTAAAAGAAAATAGAAAAGAAAATTAAATAAAAAGTAAAAAATCAAAACAAAAGAAAAGAGCAGCCCCCTCCCCCCGGGCCTCGGCCCACTCGAGCCCACCTATGTCGCCAAGGGGATAAGTCTCCCCCTCGGCCTCGTCCTCGTCAGCCCGAGATATTTTCCCTTCCCCCTCGCTTGTTCCCCTCTCACTCGCACTCGCGCTGCTCTCTCCTCCCCCGCCATGGCCGCCCCTGCCTCCGCCATTACTTCGCCGTTCCCCGCGTCCATCGCCCCCCACGCTGGCAACTGTTGTCTAGGAGGACCCCCGCTGCCCTCTATGCCGATTGCGAGCGTCATGTCAACCGGGGCCGCACTGCAACATCGCCATCGACCACCTCGTCCTCTACCTCCGGCCACCGCGATGCCATCGACGGATTCGTCGTCTTCACTGCACCCCCGGCCTCCCCGAGCTCATCCCCGGAACCGCGGTGAACTCCTCTCCCCGTTCCCCCTAATTGCCCCTCGATTCGTCCCCGTAGGCCGTCGTTCCACTGCCGTGGCCGGAGCTCCGCCCGTCGTGTCCCTGGCCGCGCGCCCACTGCCTCTATGCGCCGCTGCTGCCCTTTGGCCATCCCTTGCTTGCCGCGGCCTGTTCCCTGCGCCGCCACTCCCCTGCTACTACCGCTACTGTGATGTCGCTCCTGCCATTGCGCTGTTGCTGCCGCGAGTCGCTGGCCGCCGCTGCCTGCGCCCGCCCTAGCCTCTCCTTCGCGGCACCACCCCGTGCTTGGCCACGCCCTTGCCCACACCGCAACTGCCTCCCGCTTCGCCCGGCGCTGCCACCACACCCTGCCGCCGCTGCCGGTGCTGCCCCTTCCTCCGCATGCTGCCGCCACTCGCCAGTGTCCGCTGCCGCTTGCGCGCATCTGCCTCGCTCGCATCATGCCTCTCTCCCAGGCCGCGCCCCTACCTCCCGCTCCCCGCCAACCCGCCTGCGCCGCCGCGCCCTTGCGCCCGCCCACGCGGTGTCCGCTTGCGCTTGCCGTCGCCGGCAACCGCTGCGGGCTCAGGTCGCCGTGGTCCGGGCACCCCTCCCGCTCCCGGTGCTGGCGCCCGCTGCCGGTGTTCCCCCACTGTTGGCCTGGTCAAGCGCCCAACCGGGCTGGCGCCTGCGGCTTGATACCCGCACCCAGCGCCCCGCCCCGCAAGGCCTCTGTGCCACTGGACAACGGACCCCACACCTAGAACGTTTAATAAAAAGATTAAAAACAATAATATATATATTAATTAATTAACTAAATTAACTAAATTAATTATGTTTAATTAACCTAATTAACTAGTGTTAATTAAATAAATAGTAATTAGATTAGTTTAACCCTAATTAGATTAAAAAGTCTATGATAGCTGGGACCCACATGTTAGTTTGACCCAGTCAATGTTTTGTTGACTGCTGACGTCATGATGACATCAGCAAACACTATTCTGGATAATGTTGTTTTATAATAATTAAACAAATACTAAAAATGACTTACATCTTTTAAAATTAATATAAAATAAACCGTAGCTCGGATGGAAAAACTTTGTACATGAAAGTTGCTCAGAACGACGAGACGAATCCGAATACGCAGCCCGTTCATCTGCCACACATCCCTAGCATAGCGAACACGCAACTTTCCCCCTCCGGTTCATCTGCTCGAAAACGCAAAACACCGGGAATACTTTCCCGGATGTTTCCCCCTTTGCCGGTATCGCCTATCCCTACGTTAGGTCACCCCTAGCACAACGTATTGCCGCGTCTTGCTTTGTGTTACATTTGATTGCTCTGTTATTTATTGTGTTCCCCCTCCATTACTCCTTTCCGATAGACTCCGAGACCGCTGCCGATGTCCGTGTGTTCGACTACATCGAAGATGACCCCTCCTTGCCAGAGCAACCAGGAAAGCCCCCCTTGATCACCAGATATCGCCTATTCTTCTCTCTATTGCTTGCATTAGAGTAGTGTAGCATGTTACCGCTTTCCGTTAATCCTATTCTGATGCATAGCCTGTCATTGTTGCTACAGTTGTTGTTACCTTACCTGCAGTCCTAAATGCTTAGTATAGGATGCTAGTTTATCATCAGTGGCCCTACATTCTTGTCAGTCTGCCATGCTATACTATCGGGCTGTGATGACGTCGGGTGTTGATCACGGGTATATACTATACATAATACACATGATATATGTTGTGTGTAAAGTCGGGTTGGCTCGTTGAGTACCCGCGGTTGATTCACAAATTGGGGGCTGAAAGGACATACTTTCTCGACGGTCCTCTGTGTGGATCTTTGTGGCGAAGCGACAGGGCAGGTTGAGACCACCCAGGAGAGAGGTGGGCCAGGCCCTGGTCGGCGTTCGCGGTTACTTCAAGATAACACACTTAACGAGATTTTGGTATTTGATCTGAGTCTGGCCACTGGCCTATACGCACTAACCAACTACGTGGGAACAGTTATGGGCACTCAACGTCGCGGTATCAGCCGAAGCCTTCGTGACGTCAGCGATTGAGCGGCGCGCGCCGGGTTGGACCGTGTAACGCAACTTCCTTTGTAATGGAGGTTGCTAGGTCTGCTCACCGGCCGCGTACGCAACATGTAGGTGTGCAATGGGCGATGGGCCCAGACCCCTGCGCCATAGGATTTAGACCGGCGTGCTGACCTCTCTGTTTTGCCTAGGTAGGGCTTTGACATGTTGATCTTGCAAGGCCGGGCATGACCTAGAAAAGTGTGTCCGGACAAAGGGGATCGAGCGTGTTGGGAAATGTGGTGCACCCCTGCAGGGAAGTTGATCTATTCGAATAGTCGTGTCCCTCGGTAAAAGGACGACCCGGAGTTGTACCTTGACCTTATGACAACTAGAACCGGATACTTAATAAAACACACCCTTTCAAGTGCCAGATACAACTCGGTGATCGCTCTCTAACAGGGCGACGGGGAGAGGATCGCCGGGTAGGATTATGCTATACGATGATACTTGGTTAACTTACCATCTACTCTCTTCTACTGCTTCAAGATGGAGGTTGCCAGAAGTGTAGTCTTCGATAGGACTAGCTATCCCCCTCTTATTCTGGCATTCTGCAGTTCAGTCCACATATACTACCCCCCTTTCATTGATACCAATGCATATGTAGTGTAGCTCCTTGCTTGCGAGTACTTTGGATGAGTACTCACAGTTGCTTTGCTCCCCCTTTTCCCCTTTCTATACCCGGTTGTTGCGGCCAGATGGTGGAGTCTAGGAGCCAGAGGATTCCGAGGATGATTCTACATGGAGTTCGGCTTCGAGGAGTAGTTAGGAGGTCCCAGGCAGGAGGCCTTTCCTTTTCGATCGTTGTTACTTTTGTGCTAGCCTTCTTAAGGCAAACTTGTTTAACTTATGTCTGTACTCAGATATTATTGCTTCCGCTGACTTTTGTGCATTCAAGCTTATGTATTCGAGCCCTCGAGGCCCCTGGCTTGTAATATAAAGCTTGTATTATTTTATTTTGTGTCTAGAGTTGTGTTGTGATATCTTCCCATGAGTCCCCGATCTTGGCCATACACGTTTGCGTGCATGATTAGTGTACGATCAAATCAGGGGCGTCACAATGTACAACTCAGTGCCAGCATCCGAGACCCCAAACTTGGCCTCGAGTGCGTCCCACGTATCTTTTCCATTGTCAATTGACGCATAAGCATCAACTATGTTCTCACCAAGAACAATCAAGAGAGCAGCCTTAAACAGAGTATCCATTTTCTGAAAAGCTTGTTCCTATTGGGCATCATACTCCCCTTCAGGTTTGCCAAGAGTGGCATCATAGCAACTCATGGTTTGAAACCATAAGACTGCTCTCACGCGCCACCTGTTATAGTGGATACCCTTAAACATAGGAGGTCACATGGAAGCAGCAAAACCACTTGGTGTAAATTCCATATAATAAGGTTTTTGGATTGTTGGAAATATGAGCAATTTACCGAATAATTTTATTAACAGAAATACTAAATAAAGCATGACTAGCTAGTATAGCAGAGATAAAGCAAGTCAAGCAATCTGATAGAGAGAAGGTGAATAGCATATGCGAATATGAACTATAACCAAACATATCTAGAGTAGATAGTAGAGCACGTTGCATATATGAAGTAGAACCTAACATATCTAGGACAAATGCTAGAACAAGGAGCAGTGGCTGGACCTCTAACAAAAAGAGGAAGAACACGTATGGGACAGCAGCAGCAGAAGCACTGGACTTGGGGTCGGTGTCCTCGCCAGTCATGTTGTCGAGAAGGTTGTCGACGTCGGGGAAGAAGTCGTCGTCGGGGAAGTAGTCGTTGGAGTCCGGGGCGTCCGTGACGAAGAAGTCAGTAGTCGCGCGGAGCGCTCCCCAAAAACCTTATCACCCTTCTCCCGTACATGACTCAAAGATGTGCGGTTTCGGAGGCCTACTGTCCCGACCTACAGTGCACGCCACAAGCTGGGACGTGGAAGAATGTAGCAGCAGCGCAGTGATTGGAACCGGTGGCGAGAGGAAGAAGAAGTTCTGGTGCGTCTCTCTGAGGGGAGCAACCTCCCTTTTATAGGCACAAGAGAAGGAGGTGAGAGGCTGCGCCGGGAGATGAAGGGAACGAGGGAGACAAAACGACACACATCAGACAAATGGTGCAGCGTTCGTATTCAATATCCACTAGAGAAAAATCTTTTTAGCTCCCGAGTGACCTTCCGTATACCCGTAGTGCGTGGCAAAAATCTAGACATCGGCTCGTTCCCGCAACCCGTGGCGCGGCGTGGCGAGGCGGGCGGCGGAGGAGGAGCGCGCGTGGATGTCCCTCTTCTTCTCATGCTCATACAAGTGGGGAAAGAACCTCCCTTATAAGGAGGTCCAACTCCCACTAAACTAGCAATGTGGGACTAAACTTTAGTAGTATCACTTGCCTTGCATGAATGGGCTAAGCGGGCCTCTAGGATTTATTTAGGAATTTCTGAAATACTTATTGGGCTCTCCCAAAATAGACTAAATTCCAGCATAACTACCATGTGCAAACTGCAAACTAACGTTAGTTAGGCCAACTCCAACTTGCGACTCCATTTTGTCCGGCTTCATCACTTTGGTTCGAAATGGACAGAAATCTTGGCCCACGTGCGGCCGCAAACGGACCGGCGTCCCTATTCTGTCCTCATTTCCGGCTCAACTTTGAGCCATGTTTGCATTGAACGAATGATAACCAACAAGTATAGGGGATCGCAACAGTTTTCGAGGGTAGAGTATTCAACCCAAATTTATAGATTCGACACAAGGGGAGCCAAAGAATATTTGAAGGTATTAACAGCTGAGTTGTCAATTCAACCACACCTGGAGATTAATTATCTGCAGCAAAGTGATCAGTAGCAATGTAGTTTGATAGTAGTGACGATAGCAATAGTAACAGTAACAACGATATCAGTAATTTTGTAGCGAGTGTAACAGTGATGATAGCAGTAGTAACTTAGCAGAAACAATATGGAGAAGTCCGCAGGCATTGGATCAGTGACTTGTTGGATGATATTCATCGTGTGACAGTTATAACCTAGGGTGATACAGCACTAGCTCTAGTTCATCGATATAATGTAGGCATGTATTCGGTAAATAGTCATGCGTGCTTTATTAAAAGAACTTGCATGACATCTTTTGTCCTACACTCCCGTGGCAACAGGGTCCACATTGGAAACTAAGGGATATTAATGCCTCCTTTTAATAGAGAACCGGAACAAAGCATTAACACATAGTGAATACATGAACTCCTCAAACTACGGTCATCACCAAGAGTGGGCCCAGTTGTTGTCACTCCAGGGTTGTCGGATCATAACATGTAGTAGGTGACTATAACTTGCAAGATCGGATCTAGAACATGGATATAATGGTGATAACATAAACGGTTCAGATCTGAAATCATGGCACCCGGGCCCAAAGTGACAAGCATTAAGCATGGCAAAGTCATAACAACATCAACCTATGAACATAGTGGATACTAGGGATCATGCTCTAACAAAACTAACTCAATTACATGATGAATCTCATCCAACTCCTCACCGAGCAGCGAGCCTGCATAGAAATTACTCACTCCTGATGGGGAGCATCATGGAATTGGCAATGGAGAAGGGTTGGTGATGATGAAGAACGAAGATCCCCCTCTCCGGAGCCCCAAACGGACTCCAGATCTGTCCTCTCGAGGAAGAACAGGGCTTGACGGTGGCTTCGTATTGTGGATAGCGATAATTCTTTCTCCCTTATTTTTTCTCCAAAAATAGGAATTTATAGTGTCAGGGTTGAGGTCTACGGGGCAACTAGGTGGGTACAACCCACCTGGGCGCGCCAGGAGAGGGGGGCGCGCCCTGGTGGGTTGTGCCCACCCAGGGTCCCCTCTCCGGTAGGTCTTGGCTCTAGAAATTCTTATATATTATATAAAAATTCCTCGCAAAGTTTAATTCCATTTCGAGAACTTTTATTTCTGCACAAAAACAACACCATGGTAGTTCGGCTGAAAACAACGTCAGTCCGAGGTTAGTTTCATTCAAATCATGCAAATTAGAGTCCAAATCAAGAGTAAAAGTGTGAGAAAAAGTAGATACATTGGAGACGTATCAACTCTCCCAAGCTTAAACCTTTGCTTGTCCTCAAGAAATTCAGTTGATAAACTGAAAGTGAGAAAGAAAAACTTTTGTGAACTCTTTTGCTCTTGTTTGCATAAATAAGCTTAAACAACACCCAGGCTTTCAGCTAGCATTATAACTAACCATGTCAACAATAACCCGTAAAGATTATAATGACTCATATCAATGACATAATCAGCTAGCGAGCAATAATAAGATATCTCAAATGACAACATGTTGTCAAAACAACCATGATATAATATAACAATAGTTGTATCTCGCTAGCCCTTTCTGAGACCGCAAAACATAAATGCAGAGCACCTCCAAAGTTCAAGCAGCGACTAAACATTGTAATTCATGGTAGGAAAGATTCAGTCATGATGCACCCAACATTAGCTACACACAATGCATAAATCATGACCGCTGTGCTCTACTCAGTTTCTGGCGCTTGTTTTAGAGGGTGATGACACAACATAAAAGTAAATAGATAGTCCCTTCGCAGAGGGAAGCAGTGATTTACAGAGGTGCGAGAGCTCAATTTTTAAAACAGAGGTAAATGATTATTTTGGGACATGCACCCTTCTCATTTACTTCATGACCATCAGTTATCAACATCTTCCATGCTAAGCACGCTAGTGGCGGTTCCCAAGCGATGAGTAAAGGTTTACTCCCCCTCCACCATCAATCACACTCCATGGCTTGTCCGAAACAACGGGTGCCGTCCATACCAACATCAGTCCCGAGGGAGTTTTGTTTAATTATTTGCATTTTTGAGTTCGGGATTGGGAATCCCTATTACTGCCCATTTTCTCATGCGATGGCGAGTGAATAAACACTCGACCTGAGAATAACCCGCTTAGCATGGAAGATATCGACCACCTCCTATCGTTCCATGAATGATCCAGGCACACAAAACGGATAATTTTTAGAAGTTTTTAGAGGTGGCACATGCAAATTTACTTGGGACGGCAGGGTAATACCGCATATAGTTAGGTATGGTGGACTCATATGGAATAACTTTGGGTTCAAGGTTTTTGATGTACAAGCAGAATCCCCACTTAATACAGGCGAGGGCTAGCAGTTTAGATTGAGAAGCGGCCAACTAGAGAGCAACAACGATCATTGCCATGCATTATGCATAAGTAACATTGGACACTAGCATGAGTAGGATGTGAACATGATATGTCCATTTTGCATCATGCTTTTATATCGATATTTATTGCATTATGGGTTGTTATTACACATTATGTCACAATACTTATGCCTATTCTCTCTTATTTTACAAGGTTTACATGAAGAGGGGGAATGCCGGCAGCTGGAATTCTGGGCTGAAAGAGGAGCAAATATTAGAGACCTAATCTGCACAACTCCAAAAGTCTTGAAACTTCACGGGATCACGTTTCAGAATATATAAAAAATATTGGGCGAAAGAAGTACCAGAGGGGGGCCACCCACCGTCCACGAGGGTGGGGGCGCGCCCTACCCCCTGGGCACGCCCCCTGCCTTGTGGGCCCCCTGGCAGCCCTCTGATGCCCATCTTTGGCTATATGGAGTCTTTCGTCGAGATAAAAATCATAAGCAAGATTTCGGGAAGAAACTCCGCCGCCACGAGGCGGAACCTTGGCGGAACCAATCTAGGGCTCCGGCAGAGCTATTCTGCCGGGGAAACTTCCCTCGGGGAGGGAGAAATCATCACCATCGTCATCACCAATGATCCTCTCATCGGGAGGGGGTCAATCTCCATGAACATATTCACCAACACCATCTCATCTCAAACCCTAGTTCATCTCTTGTATCAAATCTTTGTCCCAAAGCCTCAGATTGGTACCTGTGGGTTGCTAGTAGTGTTGATTACTCTTTGTAGTTGATGCTAGTTGGTTTACTTGGTGGAAGATCATATGTTCAGATCCATTATGCATATTAATACCCCTCTGATTATGATCATGAATATGCTTTGTGAGTAGTTCTGTTCGTTCCTGAGGACATGGGAGAAGTCTTGCTATAAGTAGTCATGTGAGTTTGGTATTCGTTCGATATTTTGATGAGATGTATGTTGTCTCTCCTCTAGTGGTGTCATGTGAACGTCGACTACATAACACTTCACCATTGTGTGGGCCTAGAGGAAGGAATTGTGAAGTAATAAGTACATGATGGGTTGCTAGAGTGACAGAAGCTTAAACCCTAGTTTATGCAGTGCTTCGTTAGGGGCTGATTTGGACCCATATGTTTCATGCTATGGTTAGGTTTACCTTAATACTTCTATTGTAGTTGTGGATGCTTGCAATAGGGGTTAATCATAAGTGGGATGCTTGTCCAAGGAAGGACAGTACCCAAGCACCGATCCACCCATATATCAAATTATCAAAGTACCAAACGGAATCATATGAACGTGATGAAAACTAGCTTGACGATAATTCCCATGTGTCCTCGGGAGCGCTTTCCTTTATATAAGAGTTTGTCCTGGCTTGTCCTTTGCTACAAAAATGATTGGGCCATCTTGCGACACCTTATTTACTTTCATTACTTATTACCCGTTACAAATAACCTTATCACAAAACTATCTATTACCGATAATTTCAGTGCTTGCAGAGAATACCTTACTGAAAACCGCTTATCATTTCCTTCTGCTCCTCGTTGGGTTCGACACTCTTACTTATCGAAAAGGCTACGATAGATCCCCTACACTTGTGGGTCATCAGAACACCATGAACATAAATATTATAGAGGCTATGTTGGTTTTGATTCAACTACATGCATGAACATGTACCAAGTCAAGCCACTTGAACATTCAGAGGAGGATACCATATCATCATACTACATCACAATCATTTTAATGTTATGTTGATATCCCAGATAAATCATTATTCACTCCTAGCTACTTATGCATGGCATGAGAAACTATAATCTTTAATTGTCATTGCAAACATGTTTAATCATAATGGGCCGAATCATGGATACTAGGTTAAACATATTTACACAGACAGAACAAGTCGAGTTCATACCAGTTTCTCTCTGCCACAGCCAGTTCATCGAACGTCGTCATTATTGCCTTTCACTTGCACGACCAAATGATATGAAAATAATAATAGTGCAAGAGTGCCATGGACTAAGCTTGAATCTGCAAAGCATTTTATTCAACAGGAGAAGACAAGGTAAAATGGGCTCTTTATTAGTTCAAAAAATATTCATATGAGAGCCACTCAACATTTTCATCGTGGTCTTATCCTCGGTACAACTCGAATAAAAAGAAAAAGAAATTCAGAGAAACACACTAAAGTATTTTTGGAGTTTTTGGTTTTCTTTAGCAAGCAAATAAAGGGAAAGCAAAAACAAGAAAAACTATTTACACGGGAAAGCTCCCAACAAGCAGAAGAAGAACAAGGAAATCTTTTTGGGTTTTCTTTTTAGTACTACTACTAAGCATGCATAGAAAGTAAATTAACTACGAATAATTTTTTGGGTTTTTCTAAAGTTTTTTCAAACACACAAGAAGAAAGCAAGAAAATAAATCTAAGCATGGATGGTACAATGAAAAAGTGTGAACACCGATAAATGAAATAAGTGGACATGAATGTAACGACGGTGAGAGACGTGTACTCCCCCAAGCTTAGGCTTTTGGCCTAACTTGGTACTCGATCAGTAGCCTGGATGGTAGTAGGGGTACTGAGGAGCGGGCATCCACTCATCCCACTCCTGAGGCTCCTCCTGTGCTCCTTTGCAGCAACCTAGGCGTTCCAGTAGGCGATGATGTCTACAGGCATAATCCTATATCCAGCCCTGGCAACAGGATCAAACAAAGCAGGAGCAGGCAATGGAATAACATCATGGGTCCTCACACTAAAAACAAGGTTATACGGAATAGGGATGTGAGGAGATTCAATATCAGTAAAATGATGGTGATCCTCAAAAGGGCATATCTCATGAGGGCATATCTCAACCTCGAAGTGAGCCGCCAAACAAGTAGCATAAATCCCACCATGTATTTTGCCCTGGGATTTATTAAGATCCAGGCGACGAGCCACAATAGCTCCCAAGCTATAAGTGTTGTCGCCCTCTAATGCACGATGTAAAACCGCAAGGTCTGGTGAAATAAGTGCATCCACCTTCTCCCTAGCAAGCAAGCATTTGGTAATAAAAAGTGCAAAGTAGCAAACAATGGGAAAATGTAAGCTAGCGACAGTGATGGCTGACACTCCGCTCTCATCACCCGCTGTCAGAGTGCGATAAAAGGCCTCAAACTCGGCCGGCCTAGGCTCAGCCAAGCTCTTATCAGACGGGATCATGCATATGCCACAAAACTCAGTAAGTGGTATCTGATGGTTTTCAGCATATAAATCAAAGCTCACTTCAGGAGGATTATTTCTTGGCAAGAAAGTAAAGCTCTGAACAAAGATGTTTGTGAGGATTTGGTTCTGGTCACACTCATCTGCATGAGGCCAGCATTGGCAATATATTGCCTGAACTCCTCAAGAATTCCAGCCTCTTGCAGGAATGGGGTGTGCGGCCATTCGCACGGCCTTACCTCCGCCAACCTTCGAGGGTCGAGATCACTGCCAGAAGAGTCCCCAATAACACCCTTGGAGTCCTTCTTCGAGCCAAACTTCCTGAAGATATTCATGTTCGCGTACAATTTTCTGGAAACAAAAATTTGTCAACAAAACTTTATAAGATTGATAGCAGCTACTCATAGGGACACATAGAGGCCATAGCAAGCATTCAAACTACTTAGAACACTAAGAATTCAACATGCAAGCACATCAACAGCAACACCAAGAGTAGCTAATTATTCAAAGCATAAACCACTAAAACAAAAACTAATTAGACAAATGGTGGAGTCACATACCAAGAAACAATCCCCCGAAACAGTTTCGGAAATGGAGCTTCGAGCAAAGAGATCGAAATCCGGGGGTTTGAGCTCAAGAACACGGGAGAGAGAGCAATGGGGATTTTTTTTCTGGAGGTAAGTGATGATGTGGGCTAAAGAGATAAGTGAGGGGGCCCACGTGGGGCCCACAACCCACCAGGGCGCGCCTGGAGGTGCTGGCGCGCCCAGATGGGTTGTGCCCACCTGGTACACCTCCCTCTGATGTGTATTGCACCAAAAATTCTCAAATATTAAGGAAAAAATCATGTAATTTTTTAGGGCATTCTGAGAACTTTTATTTTTGGGTCATTTTTTATTGCATGGAAAATTCAAAAAACAGACAAAACACGGCATTTTATTTTATTTAACTAATAAAAACAGAGAATAAAAAGTAGGGACAGAAGGTAGTGCTTACTAAATACATCAACTTCATACCGTTCAAAAATGATCCATTAATAAGGTTGATCAAGTCTTATTAACAACCACTTTCGATTAGCATGAAACCGAAGAACTTTTGTAAATCACTAAGTTACCTCAATGGGGATATGCATTTCCCCAACAATAAGCATTTCATATTTCTTTTTGACAGTAGGTAGAGGTATTTGAAAACTTCCAATAGTGATTGTCGGAGATTTTTCAATGACATTAATACCTGTTGGAAAGATGCCCTAGAGGCAATAATAAAATGGTTATTATTATATTTCTTTGTTCATGATAATTGTCTATTGTTCATGCTATAATTGTGTTATCCAGAAATCGTAATACATGTGTGAATACATAGACCACAACACGTCCCTAGTGAGCCTCTAGTTGACTAGCTCGTTGATCAAACGATAGTCATGGTTTCCTGACTATGGACATCGGATGTCATTGATAACGAGATCACATCATTAGGAGAATGATGTGATGGACAAGACCCAATCCTAAGCATAGCTCAAAGATCGTGTAGTTCATTTGTTGTAGCTTTTCTGCATGTCAAGTATCATTTCCTTATACCATGAGATTGTGCAACTCCCGGATACCGTAGGAGTGCCTTGGGTGTGCCAAACGTCACAATGTAACTGGGTGACTATAAAGGTACATTACAGGTATCTCCAAAAGTGTCTGTTGGGTTGGCACGAATCGAGACTGGGATTTGTCACTCCGTATGATGGAGAGGTATTTCTGGGCCCACTCGGTAATGCATCATCATAATGAGCTCAATGTGATCAAGTGGTTGATCACGGGATCATGCATTACGGTACGAGTAAAGTGACTTGCCGGTAACGAGACTGAACAAGGTATTGGGATACCTACGATCGAGTCTCTAGCAAGTAACGTACCGATTGACAAAGGGAATTGTATACGGATTGATTGAATCCTCGACATTGTGGTTCATCCGATGAGATCATCGTGGAGCATGTGGGAGCCAACATGGGTATCCAGATCCTGTTGTTGGTTATTGACCGGAGAGTCGTCTCGGTCATGTCTGCATGTCTCCTGAACCCGCAGGGTCTACACACTTAAGGTTCGGTGACGCTAGGGTTGTTAGGAAGACTTGTATATGTGATTACCGAATGTTGTTCGGAGTCCCGGATGAGATCCGGGACGTCATGAGGAGTTCCAGAATGGTCCGGAGGTAAAGATTTATATATGGGAAGTTGTCATACGGTCACCGGAAAGGTTCGGGGGCATATCGGTATTGTATCGGGGCCACCGGAGGGGTTCCGGGGGTCCACCGGGAGGGGCCACCTCTTCCGGAGGGCCTTATGGGCTGTATGGAGAAGGGAACCAGCCCAAGTGGGCTGGGGCGCCACACCCCCCTAGGGCCCATGCGCCTAGGGTTTGGGGAAACCCTAAGGGGGGGGGGCGTCCCCTTGCTTGGGGGGCAAGCCCCCTCCCCTTGGCCGCCCCCCCTCTAGATCTCATCTAGAGGGGGCCGACCCCCTTCCCCTTCCCCTATAAATAGAGGGGTGAGGGGAGGGCTGCACACAACATCCAAGGTGCAGCCCATCCCCTCCCCAACACCTATCCTCCTCCATAAGAGCTTGGCGTAGCCCTGCCGGAGTACTGCAGCTTCACCACCACCATGCCGTCGTGCTGCTGTTGGAGCCTTCTTCCTCAACCTCTCCCTCCTCCTTGCTGGATCAAGGCGCGGGAGACGTCCTCGCTCCGTACGTGTGTTGAACGCGGAGGTGCCGTCCGTTCGGCACTAGGATCTTCGGTGATTTGGATCACGACGAGTATGACTCCATCAACCCCGTTCTCTTGAACGCTTCCGCTCGTGATCTACAAGGGTATGTAGATGCACTCCTCTCTCCCTTGTTGCTAGATAACTCCACAGATTGATCTTGGTGATGCGTAGAAAATTTTAAAATTCTACTACGTTACCCAACAGTAGTATCAGAGCTAGGTCTATGCGTAGTTACTATGTACAAGTAGAACACAAAGTAGTTGTGGGCGTCGATATTGTCAATTGTATTGCTGTTACTAGTCTTATCTTGATTCGGCGGTATTGTGGGATGAAGCGGCCCGGACCAACCTTACACGTACGCTTACGTGAGACCGGTTCCACCGACTGACATGCACTAGTTGCATAAGGTGGCTGGCGGGTGTCTGTCTCTCCCACTTTAGTCTTATCGGATTCGATGAACAAGGTCCTTATGAAGGGTAAATAGAAATTGACAATTCACGTTGTGGTTTTGGCGTAGGTAAGAAACGTTCTTGCTAGAATCCTATAGCAGCCACGTAAAAACTTGCAACAACAATTAGAGGACGTCTAACTTGTTTTTGCAGCAAGTGTTTTGTGATGTGATATGGCCAAAGGATGTGATGAATGATCTATGTGATGTATGAGATGATCATGTTCTTGTAATAGGAATCACGACTTGCATGTCAATGAGTATGACAACCGGCAGGAGCCATAGGAGTTGTCTTTATTTACTTATGACCTGCGTGTCAACATAAATGTCATGTAATTACTTTACTTTATTGCTAAAGCGTTAGCCATAGTAGTAGAAGTAATAGATGACGTGTCAACTTCAAGAAGACACGATGATGGAGATCATGATGATGGAGATCATGGTGTCATGCCGGTGACAACGTTGATCATGGAGCCCCGAAGATGGAGATCAAAAGGAGCGAATGATATTGGCCATATCATGTCACTATTTGATTGCATGTGATGTTTATCATGTTTTACATCTTATTTGCTTAGAACGACGGTAGCTTAAATAAGATGATCCCTCGAAATAATTTCAAGAAAGTGTTCCCCCTAACTGTGCACCGTTGCGAAGGTTTGTTGTTTTGAAGCACCACGTGATGATCGGGTGTGATAGATTCTAACGTTCGAATACAACGGGTGTAAGCCAGATTTACACACGCGATACACTTAGGTTAACTTGACGAGCCTAGCATGTACAGACATGGCCTCGGAACACAGAAGACCGAAAGGTTGAGCATGAGTCGTATAGAAGATACGATCAACATGAAGATGTTCACCGATGTTGACTAGTCCGTCTCACGTGATGACCGGACACGACCTAGTTAACTCAGATCATGTTATACTTAGATGATTGGAGGGACGTCTATCTGAGTGGGAGTTCATTGAATAATTTGATTAGATGAACTTAATTATCATGAACTTAGTCTAAAGTCTTTACAATATGTCTTGTAGATCAAATGGCCCACGTTGTCCTCAACTTCAATGCGTTCCTAGAGAAAACCAAGCTGAAAGATGATGGAAGCAACTATACGGACTGGGTCCGGAACCTGAGGATCATCCTCATAGCTGCCAAGAAAGATTATGTCCTAGAAGCACCGCTAGGTGACACACCCATCCCAGAGAACCAAGATGTTATGAACGCTTGGCAGCAGGGTGCTGATGATTACTCCCTCGTTCAGTGCGGCATGCTTTACAGCTTAGAACCGGGGCTCCAAAAGCGTTTTGAGAGACATGGAGCATATGAGATGTTCGAAGAGCTGAAAATGGTTTTTCAAGCTCATGCCCGGGTCGAGAGATATGAAGTCTCCGACAAGTTCTTCAGCTGTAAAATGGAGGAAAATAGTTCTGTCAGTGAGCACATACTCACAATGTCTGGGTTACATAACCGCTTGACTCAGCTGGGAGTTAATCTCCCGGATGACACGGTCATTGACAGAATCCTTCAGTCGCTTCCACCGAGATACAAGAGCTTTGTGATGAACTTCAATATGCAGGGGATGGAAAAGACCATTCCTGAGGTATATTCAATGCTGAAATCAGCGGAGGTAGAAATCAAAAAGGAACATCAAGTGTTGATGGTGAATAAAACCACTAAGCTCAAGAAAGGCAAGGGTAAAAAGAACTTCAAGAAGGACGGCTAGGCAGTTGCCGCGCCCGGTAAGCAAGCTGCCGGGAAGAAGCCAGAGAATGGACCCAAGCCCGAGACTGAGTGTTTTTATTGCAAGGGAAGTGGTCACTGGAAGCAGAACTGCCCCAAATACTTAGCGGACAAGAAGGCCGGCAATACGAAAGGTATATGTGATATACATGTAATTCACGTGTACCTTACCAGTACTCATAGTAGCTCCTGGGTATTTGATACCGATGCGGTTGCTCACATTTGTAACTCAAAGCAGGAGCTGCGGAATAAGCGGAGACTGGCGAAGGACGAGGTGACGATGCGCGTCGGGAATGGTTCCAAGGTCGATGTGATTGCCATCGGCACGCTACCTCTACATTTACCTACGGGATTAGTTTTAAACCTCAATAATTGTTATTTAGTGCCAGCTTTGAGCATGAACATTGTATCAGGATCTCGTTTAATTCGAGATGGCTACTCATTTAAATCCGAGAATAATGGTTGTTCTATTTATATGAGAGATATGTTTTATGGTCATGCTCCGATGGTGAATGGTTTATTCTTAATGAATCTCGAGCTAATGCTACACATATTCATAGTGTGAATACCAAGAGATGTAAGGTTGATAATGATAGTCCCACATACTTGTGGCACTGCCGCCTTGGTCACATAGGTGTCAAACGCATGAAGAAGGTCCATGCAGATGGAATTTTAGAGTCTCTTGATTACGAATCATTTGACACGTGCGAACCATGCCTCATGGGTAAAATGACCAAGACTTCGTTCTCAGGAACAATGGAGCGAGCAACCAACTTATTGGAAATCATACATACTGATGTGTGCGGTCCAATGAGTGTTGAGGCTCGTGGTGGCTATCGTTATGTTCTCACCCTCACTGATGACTTCAGTAGATATGGGTATGTCTACTTAATGAAACACAAGTCTGAGACCTTTGAAAAGTTCAAGGAATTTCAGAGTGAGGTTGAGAATCAACGTGACAGGAAAATCAAGTTCCTGCGATCAGATCGTGGAGGAGAATACTTGAGTCATGAGTTTGGCACACACTTAAGAAAATGTGGAATAGTTTCACAGCTCACACCGCCTGGAACACCTCAGCGTAATTGTGTGTCCGAACGTCGTAATCGCACTCTATTAGATATGGTGCGATCTATGATGTCTCTTGCCGATTTACCGCTATCTTTTTGGGGCTATGCTTTAGAGACTGCCGCATTCACTTTAAATAGGGCTCCGTCGAAATCCGTTGAGACGACACCGTATGAATTATGGTTTGGGAAGAAACCTAAGCTATCATTTCTGAAAGTTTGGGGATGCGATGCTTATGTCAAGAAACTTCAACCTGGAAAGCTCGAACCCAAGTCGGAAAAATGCGTCTTCATAGGATACCCTAAAGAAACTATTGTGTATACCTTCTACCTCAGATCCGAAGCCAATATCTTTGTTGCCAAGAATGGATCCTTTCTAGAGAAGGAGTTTCTCTCGAAAGAAGTAAGTGGGAGGAAAGTAGACCTTGATGAAGTATTACCTCTTGAACCGGAAAATGGCGCAGCTCAAGAAAATGTTCCTGAGGTGCCTGCACCGACTAGAGAGGAAGTTAATGATGATGATCAAGATACTTCTGATCAAGCTCCTACTGAAATTCGAAGGTCCACAAGGACACGTTCCGCACCAGAGTGGTATGGCAACAATGTCTTGGAAATCATGTTGTTAGACAACGGTGAACCTTCAAACTATGAAGAAGCGATGGCGGGCCCGGATTCCGACAAATGGCTGGAAGCCATGAAATCCGACATAGAATCCATGTATGAAAACGAAGTATGGAATTTGACTGACTTGCCCGATGATCGGCGAGCCATAGAAAATAAATGGATCTTTAAGAAGAAGACAGACGCGGATGGTAATGTGACCATCTATAAAGCTCGGCTTGTCACTAAGGGTTATCGACAAGTTCAAGGGGTTGACTACAATGAGACTTTCTCACCTGTAGTGAAGTTGAAGTCCGTCCGAATCATGTTAGCAATTGCCGCATTCTATGATTATGAGATATGGCAAATGGACGTCAAAACGGCATTCCTGAATGGTTTCCTTAAGGAAGAATTGTATATGATACAGCCGGAAGGTTTTGTCGATGCTAAGAATGCTGACAAGGTGTGCAAGCTCCAACGCTCGATTTATGGGCTGGTGCAAGCATCTCGGAGTTGGAACATTCGTTTTGATGAGATGATCAAAGCATTTGGGTTTATGCAGACTTATGGAGAAGCCTGCATTTACAAGAAAGTGAGTGGGAGCTCTGTAGCATTTCAAATATTGTATGTGGATGACATACTGTTGATGGGAAATGGTACAGAATTCTTGGAAAGCATAAAGGCCTACTTGAACAAGTGTTTTTCAATGAAGGACCTTGGAGAGGATGCTTATATATTAGGCATCAAGATCTATTGAGATAGATCGAGACGCCTCATTGGTCTTTCACAGAGTACGTACCTTGACAAGATATTGAAGAAGTTCAAAATGGATCAGTCAAAGAAGGGGTTCTTGCCTGTATTGCAAGGTACGAGATTGAGCACGGCTCAGTGCCCGACCACAGCAGAAGATAGAGAAAAGATGAGTGTCGTCCCCTATGCCTCGGCCATAGGGTCTATCATGTATGCTATGCTGTGTACCAGACTTGATGTAAACCTTGCCGTAAGTTTGGTAGGAAGGTACCAAAGTAATACCGGCATGGAACACTGGACAGCGGTCAAGAATATCCTGAAGTACCTGAAAAGGACCAAGGAAATGTTTCTCGTTTATGGAGGTGACGAAGAGCTCGTCGTAAAGGGTTACGTTGATGCTAGCTTCGACACAGATCTGGATGACTCTAAGTCACAAACCGGATACGTGTATATTTTGAATGGTGGGGCAGTAAGCTGGTGCAGTTGCAAGCAAAGCGTTGTGGCGGGATCTACATGTGAAGCGGAGTACATGGCAGCCTCGGAGGTAGCACAAGAAGCAGTCTGGGTGAAGGAGTTCATTACCGACCTAGGAGTCATACCCAATGTGTCGGGGCCGATGACTCTCTTCTGTGACAACACTGGAGCTATTGCCCTTGCCAAGGAGCCCAGGTTTCACAGGAAGACCAGGCATATCAAGCGTCACTTCAACTCCATTCGTGAAAGTGTTCAAAATGGAGACATAGAGATTTGTAAAGTACATACGGACCTGAATGTGGCAGATCCGTTGACTAAACCTCTCCCTAGAGCAAAACATGATCAACACCAGAACTGCATGGGTGTTTGATTCATCACAATGTAACTAGACTATTGACTCTAGTGCAAGTGGGAGACTGTTGGAAATAAGCCCTAGAGGCAATAATAAAATGGTTATTATTATATTTCTTTGTTCATGATAATTGTCTATTGTTCATGCTATAATTGTGTTATCCGGAAATCGTAATACATGTGTGAATACATAGACCACAACATGTCCCTAGTGAGACTCTAGTTGACTAGCTCGTTGATCAAAAGATAGTCATGGTTTCCTGACTATGGACATTGGATGTCATTGATAACGGGATCACATCATTAGGAGAATGATGTGATGGACAAGACCCAATCCTAAGCATAGCTCAAAGATCGTGTAGTTCGTTTGCTGTAGCTTTTCTGAATGTCAAGTATCATTTCCTTATACCATGAGATTGTGCAACTCCCGGATACTGTAGGAGTGCCTTGGGTGTGCCAAACGTCACAACGTAACTGGGTGACTATAAAGGTACATTACAGGTATCTCCAAAAGTGTCTGTTGGGTTGGCACGAACCGAGACTGGGATTTGTCACTCCGTATGACGGAGAGGTATCTCTGGGCCCACTCGGTAATGCATCATCATAATGAGCTCAATGTGATCAAGTGGTTGATCACGGGATCATGCATTACGGTACGAGTAAAGTGACTTGCCGGTAACGAGACTGAACAAGGTATTGGGATACCGACGATCGAGTCTCGGGCAAGTAACGTACCGATTGACAAAGGGAATTGTATACAGATTGATTGAATCCTCAGCATCGTGGTTCATCTGATGAGATCATCGTGGAGCATGTGGGAGCCAACATGGGTATCTAGATCCCGCTGTTGGTTATTGACCGGAGAGTCATCTCGGTCATGTCTGCATGTCTCCCGAACCCGTAGGGTCTACACACTTAAGGTTCGGTGATGCTAGGGTTGTTAGGAAGACTTGTATATGTGATTACCGAATGTTGTTCGGAGTCCCGGATGAGATCCCGGACGTCACGAGGAGTTTCGGAATGGTCCGGAGATAAAGATTTATATATGGGAAGTTGTCATACGGTCGCCGGAAAGGTTCGGGGGCATATCGGTATTGTACCGGGGCCACCGGAGGGGTTCCGGGGGTCCACCGGGAGGGGCCACCTCTTCCGGAGGGCCTTATGGGCTGTATGGAGAAGG
Source organism: Triticum dicoccoides (assembly GCF_002162155.2). NCBI lineage: Eukaryota > Viridiplantae > Streptophyta > Magnoliopsida > Poales > Poaceae > Triticum > Triticum dicoccoides. The sequence goes on along the minus strand of NC_041384.1, from coordinate 145,765,686 downwards.
GAACCAGCCCAAGTGGGCTGGGGCGCCACACCCCCCTAGGGCCCATGCACCTAGGGTTTGGGGAAACCCTAAGGGGGGCGCCCCCTTGCTTGGGGGGCAAGCCCCCCTCCCCTTGGCCGCCGCCCCCCTCTAGATCTCATCTAGAGGGGGCCGCCCCCTTCCCCTTCCCCTATAAATAGAGGGGTGAGGGGAGGGCTGCACACAACATCCAAGGTGCAGCCCCTCCCCTCCCCAACACCTCTCCTCCTCCATAAGAGCTTGGCGAAGCCCTGCCGGAGTACTACAGCTTCACCACCACCACGCCGTCGTGCTGCTATTGGAGCCTTCTTCCTCAACCTCTCCCTCCTCCTTGCTGGATCAAGGCGCGGGAGACGTCCTCGCTCCATACGTGTGTTGAACGCGGAGGTGCCGTCCGTTCGGCACTAGGATCTTCGGTGATTTGGATCACGACGAGTACGACTCCATCAACCCCGTTCTCTTGAACGCTTCCGCTCGTGATCTACAAGGGTATGTAGATGCACTCCTCTCTCCCTCGTTGCTAGATGACTCCATAGATTGATCTTGGTGATGCGTAGAAAATTTTAAAATTTTGCTACGTTACCCAACAATACCATTCACTTGGAATTGTTTCTTCGGAAAGCGCATCGTATGCTCATTGCCATTAATATGAAAAGTGACCTTGCTTTTATTACAATCGATAACAGCCCCTGTAGTATTCAAGAAGGGTCTACCAAGGATAATAGACATGTGGTCGTCCTCGGGCATCTCAAGTATAACAAAGTCAGTCAAAATAGTAACATTAGAAACAACAACGGGCACATCCTCACAGATACCGATGGGTATGGCAGTTGATTTGTCAGCCATTTGCAAAGATATTTCAGTAGGTGTGAGTTTATTCAAGTCAAGTCTTTTATATAAAGAGAAATGCATAACACTAACACCAGCTCCTAAATCACACAAAGTAGTTTTCACATAATTCTTTTTGATAGAGCAAGGTATAGTTGGTATTCCCGGATCTCCAAGTTTTTTAGGTACTCCATCTTTAAAAGTGTAATTAGCAAGCATAGTGGAGATTTCAGCTTCCGGTATTTTTCTCTTATTTGTGATGATGTCTTTCATATATCTTGCATAAGGAGGCATTTTCAAGATATCAGTCAAGCGAGTACGCAAAAAGACTGGCCTCAGCATTTCAGCAAAGCGTTCAAATTCTTCATCATCATTCTTTTTAGTTGACTTGGGTGGAAAAAAGCATAGGTTTTTGAACCCACAGTTCTCTTTCTTTACCGTGTTTCCTAGCAACAAAGTCTCTTTTGTCATATATTTTATTATTAGGTTGTTGGTTATCAAGATCAATAGGTGGTTCTATCTCAACATCATTATCTGATTCCTTTTCATTATTTGGTTGAGTGTCTTCATGAACCTCATCATTGTCTTTTTCATTATCACTAGGTGAGTGTTCATTACCAGATTGAGTTTCAACATCTAAGATAGAAACTTCATTTTCATTATCAGGAGGTTATTCTATTTCAGGTTCACTAGAAGTGTGCTAAGTCCTATCATTTTTCTTTTCTTTTTATTTTTATTTCTAGAAGAATTAGGTGCACTAGTGTTAGCTCTTTGTGAATCTTGTTCAATTCTTTTAGGGTGTCCCTCAGGATAAAGTGGTTCCTGAGTCATTTTACCTCCTCTAGTTGCAACTCTAACAGCAAAGTCATGCATATTATTATTCATTTCATCAAGCAATTCTCTTTGAGATTTAGCAACTTGCTCTAATTGAGTTTGAACCATATAAGCATGCTTTCCAACACTTCTAACATCATTTGATATTCTAAATAACAAGTCACTCAAGCGAGCAATCATATCAGAATTATATTTCAATTGTTTAATAACATTTGCATTGAAGTGATCTTGTTTTCTAATGTACTCCCTCCGTTCCCAAATACTTGTCTTTCTAGGCATTTCAAATGGACTCAACATACGAATGTATGTAGACATATTTTAAAGTGTAGATTCACTCATTTTGCGCCGTATGTAGTCACTTGTTGAAATCTCTAGAAAGACAAGTATTTAGGAACGGAGGGAGTAGTTTTCAAACTGATAAAGGCATTGACTAGGATGCATATTGTGAGGGTTATCACTATCATTAAACTTCATAAGAGAATTTACCTCTACCACCTTAGGCATTGGTGGTGTATTAAGCCCATGTATTTCTTCAATAGGAGGTAAAATTTTAACATCCTTAGCTTTAAATACCTTTTTCCTTCATAGATTTCTTTGCCTCTTGCATATCTTCGGGACTGACATATAATATACCCCTCTTCTTCGGAGTGGGTTTAGACAGTGGTTCAGGAATAGTCCAATCATCATAATTTTTCAATATGTTGTTCAATAATTCTTCAGCTTGTCCAACAGTTCGTTCCCCGAAAACACAACCAACACAACTATCTAAGAAGTCCCTAGAAGCATCAGTTAGTCCATTATAGAAGATATCAAGTATTTCATTTTTCTTAAGAGGATGATCAGGAAAAGCATTAAGTAACTGGCAAAGCCTCCCCCAAGCTTGTGGGAGACTCTCTTCTTCAGTTTGCACAAAGTTAAATATTTCCTGTAAGGCAGCTTGTTTCTTATGAGCAGGAAAATATTTTGTAGAGAAGTAAAAAATCATATCTCGGGGACTACGCACACAACCAGGAGCAAGAGTGTTGTACCAAGCTTTAGCATCACCCTTTAATGAGAAAGGAAGTAATTTGAGAATAAAGTAGTAGCGAGTTTTCTCATCATGAGTAAAAAGGGTGGCTATATCATTCAACTTAGAAAAAGGTCTTGATAACCCACAAGTATAGGGGATCGCAACAGTTTTCGAGGGTAGAGTATTCAACCCAAATTTATAGATTTGACGCAAGGGGAGCCAAAGAATATTTGAAGGTATTAGCAGCCGAGTTGTCAATTCAACCACACCTGGAGATTAATTATCTGCAACAAAGTGATTAGTAGCAAAGTAGTTTGATAGTTTTGATAGTAGTGACAACAGCAATAGTAACAGTAACATCGATAGCAGTAATTTTGTAGCAAGTGTAACAGTGATGATAGCAGTAGTAACTTAGCAGAAACAATATGGAAAAGTTCGTATGCATTGGATCGGTGACTTGTTGGATGATATTCATCAAGTGAAAGTTATAACCTAGGGCCATACGGCAATAGCTCCAGTTCATCGATATAATGTAGGCATGTATTCCGTAAATAGTCATGCGTGCTTTATTAAAAGAACTTGTATGCCATCTTTTGTCCTACCCTCCCGTGGCAGTGGGGTCCATATTGGAAACTAAGGGATATTAAGGTCTCCTTTTAATAGAGAACCGGAACAAAGCATTAACACATAGTGAATACATGAACTCCTCAAACTACGGTCATCATCGAGAGTGGGCCCGGTTGTTGTCACTCCGGGGTTGTCGGATCATAACACGTAGTAGGTGACTATAACTTGCAAGATCGGATCTAGAACATGGATATAATGGTGATAACATAAATGATTCAGATCTGAAATCATGGCACCCGGGCCCAAAGTGACAAGCATTAAGCATGGCAAAGTCATAGCAACATCAATCTAAGAACATAGTGGATACTAGGGATCGGGCCCTGACAAAACTAACTCGATTACATGATGAATCTCATCCAACTCCTCACCGAGAAGCGAGCCTACAAAGAAATTACTCACTCCCGGTGTGGAGCATCATGGAATTGGCGATGGAGAAGGGTTGGTGATGACGAAGAACGAAGATCCCCCTCTCCGGAGCCCAAAACGGACTCCAGATCTGCCCTCCTGAGGAAGAACAGGGCTTGGCGGCGGCTCCGTCTCGTGGATCGCGATAATTCTTTCTCCCTTATTTTGTTCTCCAAAAATTGGAATTTATTGTGTCAGGGTTGAGGTCTGCGGGGCCACCAGGTGGGTACAACCCACCTGGGTGCGCCAGGAGAGGGGGCGCGCCCTCGTGGGTTGTGCCCACCCAGGGGCCCCTCTCCGGTAGGTCTTGGCTCCAGAAATTCTTATATATTATATAAAAATTCCTCGCAAAGTTCCCTTCCATTCTGAGAACTTTTATTTCTGCACAAAAACAACACCATGGTAGTTCTACTGAAAAGCGTCAGTCTGGGGTTAGTTTGATTCAAATCATGCAAATTAGAGTCCAAAACAAGAGGAAAAGCGTGAGAAAAAGTAGATACGTTGGAGACGTACCAATGGACAGCGCGCAGATGGGCGGGACAAAACACTCCCATTTTCCCCTTGTTTCCCAAAAACCCCCCGTCCTCCCCCGCCCCTGCCCGCTCCATGGCCAGCGCCCCGAAGCAACGCATAGTCGTCGTCCTGGCTGCCACCTTCGCCCGTCCCACGTTGATGATGAAGAAGAAGCCAAGGTCGGAGCTCACGCCAGTGGAGCTCGAGCGACTTGACCGAGAATCGACCAAGATGAGGGCCCGGAAGTCCGTTCAGGAGGAGAGGAAAGCCATTACTGAGTTCGCCCTCAAGGTCGTCGCCGTGCAGCACAAGGTCGTTGTCAAGGACAACGAGGTCATCGTCATCAAGGCCACGCAGGCGGCGATGATGCATGCCCTCCTCATGCTAGGGTTGTGTTGACTCGCGTGCTACCTCTTGACTTGTGTTGGTTTTCCCTTGAAGAGGAAAGGGTGATGCAGCACAGTAGCGTAAGTATTTCCCTCAGTTTTTGAGAACCAAGGTATCATTCCAGTAGGAGACTACACGCAAGTCCCTCGTACCAGCACAAACAAATAAGAACCTCGCAACCAATGTGATAAAGGGGTTGTTAATCCCTTCACGGTCACTTACAAAAGTGAGATCTGATAAAGATAATAAGATAAATATTTTTGGTATTTTTGTTGTATAGATTGGAAAAATAAAGATTACAAAATAAACAGTAATAGAAATAGCAAGTTGATATGAAAATAATATGATGGAGAATAGACCCCGGGGCCATAGGTTTCACTAGTGGCTTCTCTCAAGATAGCAAATTCTACTGTGGGTGAACAAATTACTGTCGAGAAATTGATAGAAAAACGCATAGTTATGAGAATACCTAGGCATGATCATTTATATAGGCATCACGTCCGCGACAAGTAGACCAAAACGATTCTGCATCTACTACTATTACTCCACACATCAACCACTATCGAGCATGCATCTAGAGTATTAAGTTCATAAGAACAGAGTAACGCATTAGGCAAGATGACATGATGTAGAGGGATAAACTCAAGCAATATGATATAACCCCCATCTTCTTATCCTCGATGGCAACAATACAATACGTGCCTTGCTGCCCTTGCTGTCACTGGGAAAGGACACCACAAGATTGAACCCAAAGCTAAGCACTTCGCCCATTGCAAGAAAGATCAATCTAGTAGGCCAAACCAAACTAATAATTCGAAGAGACTTGCAAAGATATTTAAATCATGCATAAAAGATTTCAGAGAAGAATCAAATATTGTTCATAGATAATCTTGATCATAAACCCACAATTCATCGGATCTCGACAAACACACCGCAAAAAGAATTACACCGAATAGATCTCCAAGAGAATCAAGGAGAACTTTGTATTGAGATCCAAAGAGAGAGAAGAATCCATCTAGCTAATAACTATGGACCCGAAGGTCTGTGGTAAACTACTCACACATCATCGGAGAGGTTATGGTGTTGATGTAGAAGCCCTTTGTGATCAATTCCCCCTCCAACAGAGCGCCGGAAAAGGCCCCAAGATTTGATCTCACAGGTACAGAAGGTTCGGGCGGTGGAAATAGGGTTTCGTGGTGCTCCTGGATGTTTTCGGGGTATATGGGTATATACAGGAGGAAGAAGTACGTCGGTGGAGCTGCGAGGGGCCCACGAGGGTGGGGCGCGCCTCCCTGGCTCGTGGCCTCCTTGATTCTTTCTTGACGTCCACTCCAAGTCTCCTAGATCACGTTTGTTCCAAAAATAACTGTCCCGAAGTATTCATTCCGTTTGATATTCCCTTTTTGTGAAACACTGAAATAGGCACACAAAAAAACAATTTGCACTGGGCCTTTGGTCAGTAGGTTAGTCCCAAAAATAATATAAAAAGGTATATTAAAGCCCATTAAACATCCAAAATAGGTAATATAATAGCATGGAACAATCAAATATTATAGATAAGTTGAAGACGTATCACAGCGCCGGCCATTCTTTCTGCTGCCGCCATATACATGGCAAGCAGATGCTCGTCGGCCGTTCGCCCTCCACAAGGCGAGTCACCAAGCTCTTCCATAACACCGCAGACTATTGGGCAATGTTGCATGGAAAACAAAAAAATTCTACGCACACGCAAGATCTATCCATGGAGATGCATAGCTACGAGATGGGGGAGCATCTACATACCCTTGTAGATCACTAAGCGGAAGCATTTATCAACGCGATTGATGTAGTCGTACTCTTCGCGATACGATCACGATACAACTGATCTAGTGTCAAACGGACATCACCTCCGAGTTTAGCACACATGCGGCTCGATGACGTCTACTCCTTCTTGATCAAGCAAGCGGGATAGGATAAGTAGATGGGATCACAACCAACGTGACGACGTGGGGGTGATGGTGGTGGTGGAGCACTGACAGCGCTTCGCTAAGCATCGTCGGGACGAGGCGGTGGAACTATGGAGTAACGGGAGAGAGAGGGCCGCCAAGGGCTTGGTGTGTCCTCTTAGGGCGCCCCTCCCCTCTATATATAGGTGGAGGCCTTGAGGCGAGTGGGAAATAGCCCCTCCAAGCCCTAGGGCGCAGCTAAGGGGGAGAGGACTTGGACTCCAAGTCCAATCCTGTTCCTACTAGGACTCATTCCTTTTGCCTTTCCTAGCCACATGGGCTTTTGAGGACTTGGTGCGCCTAGGCCAATAAGGCTAGCATGCCTCCCCATATCCCATGTTGGCCCTTAGGTCATGGTGGACCCACTTGTGGACTTCCGGGCCCCTCGGGAATCCTCCGAAACCTTCTGGAAGCTTCCCGGTACAATACCGAAAAAACTACACCTTTTTCCGAACCCAAAATATGACTTCCCATATTTAAATCTTTACCTCACGACCATTCCAAGACTCCTCATGGCGTCCGGGAGCTCATCCGGGACTCCGAACAACATATGGTTACCACTCATCAAATATCCCAATAATACTCTAGTGTCAACGAACGTTAAGCGTGCGACCCTACGGGTTCGGGAATTATGTTGCTATGACCGAGACACCTCTCCGGTCGATAACCAATAGCGGGACCTGGATGCCCATATTGATTCCTACATATTCCACGAAGATCTTTTATCAGTTGAACCTTTATGACAACATACATAATTCCCTTTGTGTGTCGGTAGGTTACTTTCCCGAGATTCGATCGTCGATATCTCTATACCTAGTTCAATCTCGTTACCGGCAAGTCTCTTTACTCGTTCCGTAATAAATCATCTTGCAACTAACTCCTTAGTCACTTTTCTTGCAAGCTTCTTGTGATGTGTGTTACCGAGAGGGCCCAGAGATACCTCTCCGATATATGGAGTGACAAATCCCAATCTTGATTCACGCCAACTCAACAGACACCTTCGGAGATATCTGGAGAGCATCTTTATGATCACCCAATTACGTTGTGACGTTTGATAGCACATAAGGTATTCCTTTTGTCGTGGATTTGTCACGGCAGATGTCCTCATGAAAGGACTTAATCGCGAGGCCAACGCATTTATGTGCTAGCTTTAAGGGGTTGAGCGGAATTGAGAGACACAACACACAGGACGAGGATTTAGACAGCTTCGGGCCCCGGGAAACATCATCCGGTAATAACCCTACATGCTGTTTCTGGCTAGGTCTCATTATGATCATGAGCGAGTCGTCGTAAGCCGGCTCTCCTAGTTGTGTCTCGCCCTATAGATTGTTTCTTCTTGCCCATCCCTCTTTGGGGAGCCCTGCCCCTCCTTATATAAGTTAGAGGGGCAGGTTACATGTGGAGTCCTAGTAGGACTAGGATTAGTCTATCTTCTCTTACAAGTTGATTACATGTCCGGGTCTTGCTTCCTCGTAAAGGAGATATTCCTCACGCCTTTCCTCTTAAGCCGGCCTACCATAACGTAGCCGGCCTTCTGGGCCTTGAGCCTCTTGGGCCCCCGGGTCTTGTCTCTCCCTTGATCCGCTTGCCAGGTCACCCATAAGTCGCCAGGCTCGGGCGGGTCACTTAGTGAGTTGTCCAGTCAGGGCGGGTCATTAGTGAGTCGCCAAGTCCGGTCGGGCTATACATTTGGCCGGGTCATACCGCGGGGTATATCCCCGACATTAGCCCCCAAGTTTAATTTGGATTTATCCATGTTAAACTGATCTGCAACATAAACACAAGAACAAATTGACAGGTTGCACTCCGTGTTAAATATTCTTGTAAGCCGGCACTTGATCATCCTTAAGTCCTTGTCATCTCCTCCTTCTGGAAAATCCGGGTCAATGGACCAACTTCGTAGTCAATTTGCTTGTAGAAGAAATATTGTAAATAAAGCATCCATTTGAGTCGGCCTTCAATGCTCTGACTTGACAAAAATATTGGTCTTCAAATATTCAACTTATATTTAGCCGACTTGAGATATAAAACTTGCCGGTTTATGATTACCAAAATTGCCGGGTTATAAATAGATGATGCCGAGTCATAATTGTCGCCGACGCCGGCTTATGATTTTTGCAGACACCGGGTCAATTTGATTTACTCAAACTGAAAATTTGAAGATATTTCTCCCTTATATCCATAATACCTGTAGCCCCCAAGGGCTGGTTTAATCAGCATGAATAAGCCGAGACTTATCACCATGGCTTTAAATGAAATCCAGTTGTGTAGCCCCCATGAGTCGGCTATAGTCATAGTAGTGTAGCCGGGTCATCCTAGAATTGTCTTAAGCAAAGAGCAATATGCATTAGCCCCCAAGTGTCGGGTCATTATGTAATAATGAGCAGGGACTTTGTAAATATGATGATGTAAATTTGAGGAGTAACGTGTAGCCCCCAAGGGCCGGCTTAGTAAGATAATACTAAGTTGGGACTTTTCATTGAAAATAATATCATATGATGTAACCCCATCCTAGGGCTTGAACCCATGTCCACAAGGTTAAGAGCTTTATGCTTTACCAACTGAGCAGTGGATCCTTCAATATATAATGGAATAAGGCTTGTGGATCTTGAATTTTAACAGGAGCAATTGGTAGCCCCCAAGGGCTGGCTCATTACAATGGGATGAGTCGGGTCTTCAATAAGGCCAATAAAAATGACTTTGCATTAGCCCCCAAGTGTCATGGTTCATGCTTGCAGTGACATGAGACTTGCATATTTGATGTAACCTCAACTTGAATAATGTAGCCCCCAAGTGCCGGGTCGTAAGCCTGCAGCGACTCGGGACTATTTCCTCCATTGTAAAATAAATCATGCCCATTGATAAAGATAATAGCTGTGGCGCTAAAGCGACTTTGAAAACCTCAATCATAATACTGGTTATTGATAATCATAATAGAAATCCAGCCATGTTGGCTATTCAAAATTTGAATAATATAATCCGGTATGAAAACCTCAATCATTCAATATCATCATTGAAAATCCAGCCATGTTGGCTATTTAAAGAATTCAAATACCTTATCTGTTGACAAGTAAATCCAGAGTTTAAATACCCGGCGGATCTTGGCCGATGGCGATTCAATACGCCTTCATTGTAAACCGGAATTTTCATGACCCGGCGGCTTATAGCCTTCTGAGAAAAATCCAGAACGGATAATCATTTTGAAGCATCAACTTTGGTAATGAGCTTGAACTTAGTCATTTACATGTCATATTTCTGCAAATCCTGCAGAGAGTTTAAACAACATATGCCCTGGCGACTTAGCGTCAAAACTAGGGCGGGTCATAATATCTCATATATAACTACTGTGATATTGAATTTGTACTGCCGGCTTACATAACCTGTGCAGTAAGGGTGATAACCCAATCCTTAGAAGCCGATGCTTCCACATAGATGATGATTGTCATAAACTGGCGACTTATAGTCAAAAGTCAAGCCGGGTTAAGCATAAAACACTTATATATATTTAAGATATAATCCCAAAAAGGTCTCAAGTTAAGTAATTGTGGCTGCAATAAACTTTACCAGAGACAGAATAAAACTTTTTGAGGCTTCTGATTCGGATACGATCAGTAAACCGTTCCAAAGGGGTTAAGCTAAGATTCGAATACGATCATATAGCCCCCAGTGGCTTTGGCAATGCCGATCAAGAGGGTATCGACAACTATGTTCTCTTTGGTTCGAATACGACCTATGTTTGAACAGGAAGCCCCCAAATGACCTTGAGAGTTGTTTAACGACACTGATTCGAATACGATCCACGTCGATTCCCAAAGGGGTTGAGCTATGATTCGGATACGATCAAGAAGCCCCCAAGTAGGTTCGGCAGTTTGCCAATCAAAAGGGTATCGACACCTATGTTCTCTTTGGTTCGAATACGACCTATGTTTGAACAGGAAGCCCCCAAGTGACCATATAAATTTTGGCATTGCGCCAATCAAGAGGGTATTGATAGCTATGTTCGATGAGCAGGAAGCCCCCAAGTGATCATAATAAGATAAGCCGTAAGGCAGGATATCCAAGTTTGAACCGCGCATCATGGCAGCAAGTTCTTCTGGCAACCTTTAATTTTTCTAAGAACTCGAACTTGCAAGAGATTTAAATCTTTTTGAATCCGGAACTTTAAATTGGATTTAAAAACTTCAAAACTTTGTGAAAGACAAATTTACCTTGAGCCGGATTTTGAACCGGATTTGATAGCTTCAAAGCTTTGCGGGAGAGAGATGTCTCTTGAGCTATATTTTAAACTGGAATCTTTATTTTGAGCCGGAAATTTTTCTGACGGCCTTTAAATATTCGCCAATAATGAGTAGCCTCCGGGGCCGGGTTATCTTCCCTTCAATGACCCAGAGTTCTTGAATTCATTGAAACCGGCTAATTTTGCCGAGCCATACCATTGTAGCCCCCGAGTCTCAAGATGACTCAAAGAGTTGGCTTGAGATTCTCCATATTTGATCATAGCAGAAGGTGTATATCATTGGTGTTGATAACCCGATGTGAATCCACAGAAGGTTGAGGTGACTGCGGCGGGTTATAAATGATCCCGTATGAGCCGTGTCAGCAACTCGGCCAATGGTTCCCTCCAACTGGTTGTTTGAAGCTTAATCAAACTGTAGTGGCGGCAATTTGTGCTCCTGCCCATTGAGCCATCCAGTGCAGACGGCGTTTGATAATATATGATAATTTGCCTCCAATTTGTTGGAAGAGAAAACCGGCTTCCCAAGCGATGACTTGCTCATACTCAATAAACAGCTCATGCTGATAGGTGCGGCCCAGTGTGTTGATGTAGACCAGGCCGCGAGAGACGGACGGCAGAGACGACCGCAGCATCAGTGGCGGCCCCGACAGATGAGTTGGCCGCGGCGTTGTAAGCCAGTGCGGACAGGGAAAATCTTCACCAGTGTTGTAAACCGGCACGGACGAGCGAGTTAATCGTGGGTGCGGTCCCGGTGAGTCGAAGTAGTCCGGGCCACAAGGGCGGCGTCTTGCACACATATTCTTTGATCCTTGTGGCACGGTCATATGCTAGCACATGACAGTAATTATGCAATTTATATATCCATGATCCGGCCATCGACTTTGCAATGAGCAATTGTCCTGCATATAAAATGCAAAGACCAAAGTAATTGCTCTCTGACAAAAACAATATGTGCTAAAATTATACTTAGAGGGATATCACCTGATTCGCCCGAACAACAGATGAGTCGGCCGTGGCATTGTAAGCCAGTGTGGACGCGTGAACCGGTGCAGACGCGTGAGCCGGTCCGGGCGCGTGAGCCGCCGTGAGGGCAAATGGACGAGTTGTCCATGGTGTTTGTAAAGCGGCACGAGCGGCGAGTCAAACGTGATGTTGTTTAACCGGTGTAGATGCATGAATCGGCAACAGGTGCGGACGGATGTAATCCGAACATTGGGGCGGCGACTTGCACGTATATCTGTCGAGCATCCTAGCACGGACAAACACCAATGCAAAAAGTGATGTTGATGCGCCCCCTTAGGCGACACCTTTTCATAATGGTCCTGCAATAATATTACAAGACCAAGTAATTGTTCTTTGATAAAAACAATATGTGTTAAGAAAAATAAACTTTAGATGAATATCACCTGATTTGTTTGGATGACGGATTGCTCATAATTAGTGTTCATATATAATTTTGCAATATGGCTGAGTTCCACTTTAACCCCAGAAAATATCTTGTCAGTCAACCAGCCTCCTGAGACTGGTCCGGTGGACGCGCGGGGCCGCAGCAAAAAAAATGACGCGAGCCTCGCTGGTCAACAGGTCGGCTCATCATGGGGGCAGCCCAGAGGGTACCAAGAGAGACGACCCGGTGATTTGACGCAGCAGGCTGGCTCACAAGTGGAGGCGGACCCGGACTCGGACGTGGAGAGCCGCGGTGGCTCAGGGGCCACCGGCCCCTTGGAAAACAGTCAAAATGAGTTTCACGCCCAAACTTCCGGGTCGTGGTTTTGTTTCCTTTTTTGGATCGGGAAAGTAATTGCTTTTGGTCTTTTTTGTCTTCTACCTTGTTTGATTCATCGGATATAATGCTAAACAATTTCCAAATAGTGCCCAATCCCTCGTCTGATCCGATAACTCCATCGGAAATTTGCCCTTGTACGTATCTGCGATTTGCACCCATCAGATCTGATGAATCCTTGCTGAACCAAACGGAAACTCCCCCACTTTGGATCTAACGAACTTGACGTTGATGTGAATCTTCCACGCCGGCTTTAGTTGAACCGGAAAATTGCGAACTTCTCAAACCCTAGAAAAGATCCCTCCAAGAACTCAACACCACCGTGCGTCTAGCCCCACAGTGGGCGCCAACTGTCGTGGATTTGTCACGGCAAATGTCATCATGAAAGGACTTAATCCAAGGCCAACGCATTTATGTGGTAGCTTTAAGGGGTTGAGCGGAATCGAGAGACACAACACACAGGAAGAGGATTTAGACAGCTTCGGGCCCGGGAAACATCATCCGGTAATAACCCTACATGCTATTTATGGCTAGGTCTCATTATGATCATGAGTGAGTCGCCGTAAGCCGGCTCTCCTAGTTGTGTCTAGCCCTAGAGATTGTTTCTTCTTGCCCGTCCCTCTTTGGGGAGCCCTGCCCCTCCTTATATAAGTTAGAGGGGCGGGTTACATGTGGAGTCCTAGTAGGACTAGGATTAGTCTATCTTCTCTTACAAGTTGATTACAAGTCCGGGTCTTGCTTCATCGTAAAGGAGATATTCCTCACGCCTTTACTCTTAAGCCGGCCTACCATAACGTAGTCGGCCTTCTGGGCCTTGAGCCTCTTGGGCCCCTGGGTCTTGTCGCTCCCTTGATCCGCTTGCCAGGTCACCCATAAGTCGCCAGGCTCGGGTGGGTCACTTAGTGAGTCGTCCAGTCAGGGCGGGTCATTAGTGAGTCGCCAAGTCCGGCCGGGCTATACATCTGGCTGTTGGAAATATGCCCTAGAGGCAATAATAAAAGCATTATTCTTATATTTCCTTGTTCATGATAATTGTGTTTATTCATGCTATAATTGTGTTATCCGGAAATCGTAATACATGTGTGAATAATAGACACCAACATGTCCCTAGTGAGCCTCTAGTTGACTAGCTCGTTAATCAACAGATAGTCATGGTTTCCTGACTATGGACATTGGATGTCATTGATAATGATATCACATCATTAGGAGAATGATGTGATGGACAAGACCCAATCCTAAACATAGCATAAGATCGTATAGTTCATTTGCTAGAGTTTTTCCAATGTCAAGTATCTTTTCCTTAGACCATGAGATCGTGTAACTCCCGGATACCGTAGGAGTGCTTTGGGTGTACCAAACGTCACAACGTAACTGGGTGACTATAAAGGTATACTACGGGTATCTCTGAAAGTGTCTGTTGGGTTGACACGGATCAAGACTGGGATTTGTCACTCTGTATGACGGAGAGGTATCACTGGGCCCACTCGGTAATACATCATCATTATGAGCTCAAAGTGACCAAGTGTCTGGTCACGGGATCATGCATTACGGTACGAGTAAAGTGACTTGCCGGTAACGAGATTGAACAAGGTATTGGGATACTGACGATCGAATCTCGGGCAAGTAGCATACCAATTGACAAAGGGAATTGTATACGGGGTTGCTTGAATCCTCGACATCGTGGTTCATCCGATGAGATCATCGAGGAGCATGTGGGAGCCAACATGGGTATCCAGATCCCGCTGTTGGTTATTGACCGGAGAGCGATTTCGGTCATGTCTACATGTCTCCTGAACCTGTAGGGTCTACACACTTAAGGTTCGGTGACGCTAGGGTTGTAGGGATATGTATATGCAGTAACCCGAATGTTGTTCGGAGTCCCGGATGAGATCCCGGACGTCACGAGGAGTTCCGGAATGGTCCGGAGGTAAAGAATTATATATAGGAAGTGCTATTTCGGCCATCGGGACAAGTTTCGGGGTCACCGGTATTGTACCGGGACCAGCGGAAGGGTCCCGGGGGTCCACCGGGTGGGGCCACCTGCCCCCGGGGGCCACATGGGCTGTAGGGGGTGCGCCTTGGCCCATATGGGCCAAGGGCACCCGCCCCAAGAGGCCCATGCGCCAAGAGATAAGGAAGGGAAGAGTCCCAAAGGGGGAAGGCACCTCCTAGGTGCCTTGGGGAGGAGGGATTCCTCCCTTGGCCGCCCCCCCTAGGAGATTGCATCTCCTAGGGCCGGCGCCCCCCTAGGCTCCCTATATATAGTGGGGGAAGGAGGGCCTCTCACCCCACGCCTTTGGTGCCTCCCTCTCCCTCTCCAACACATCCTCCTCCTCCATAGAGCCTAGCGAAGCCCTGCCGGAGTACTGCAGCTCCATCACCACCACGCCATCGTGCTGCTGCTGGAGCCATCTTCCTCAACCTCTTCTCCCCCATGCTGGATCAAGAAGGAGGAGACATTACGCTGACCGTACGTGTGTTGAACGCGGAGGTGCCGTCCGTTCGGCGCTAGGATCTCCGGTGATTTGGATCACGTCGAGTACGCCTTCCTCATCCCCGTTCTTTGAACGCTTCCGCGCGTGATCTACAAAGGTATGTAGATGCAATCCGATCACTCGTTGCTAGATGAACTCCTAGATGGATCCTGGTGAAACCGTAGGAAATTTTTTGGTTTCTGCAACGTTCCCCAACACTAGCATCATGAGCTAGGTCTATGCGTAGTTCTCTTGCATGAGTAGAACACAATTTGTTGTGGGCGTTGATGTTGTCAACTTTCTTGCCGCTACTAGTCTTATCTTGCTTCAACGGTATTGTGGGATTAAGCTGCCCGGACCAACCTTACACGTACGCTTACGTGAGACCGGTTCCACCGACTAACATGCACAAGTTGCATAAGGTGGCTGGCGGGTGTCTGTCTCTCCCACTTTAGTTGGAGCGGATTCGATGAAAAGGGTCCTTATGAAGGGTAAATAGAAGTTGACAAATCACGTTGTGGCTTTCACATAGGTAAGAAAACGTTCTTGCTAGAACCCTATTTCAGCCACGTAAAACTTGCAACAACAATTAGAGGACGTCTAACTTGTTTTTGCAGCAAGTGCTTTGTGATATGATATGGCCAAAGTTGTGATGTATGAGATGTTCATGCTATTGTAATAGGAATCACGACTTTCATGTCGATGAGTATGACAACCGGCAGGAGCCATAGGAGTTGTCTTTATTTTTTGTATGACCTGCGTGTCATTGAGAAACGCCATGTAAATTACTTTACTTTATTACTAAACGCGTTAGCCATAGTAGTAGAAGTAATAGTTGGCGAGCAAATTCATGGAGACACGATGATGGAGATCATGATGATGGAGATCATGGTGTCATGCCGGTGACAAGATGATCATGGAGCCCCAAGATGGAGATCAAAGGAGCTATGTGATATTGGCCATATCATGTCACTATTATTATTTGATTGCATGTGATGTTTATCATGTTTTTGCCTCTTGTTTGCTTAGAACGACGGTAGTAAATAAGATGATCCCTCATAATAATTTCAAGAAAGTGTTCCCCCTAACTGTGCATCATTGTGACAGTTCATTGTTTCGAAGCACCATGTGATGATCGGGTGTGATAGATTCCAACGTTCACATACAACGGGTGTAAGACAGATTTACACATGCAAACACTTAGGTTGACTTGACGAGCCTAGCATGTACAGACATGGCCTCGGAACACAGAAGACCGAAAGGTCGAGCATGAGTCGTATAGAAGATACGATCAACATGAAGATGTTCACCGATGTTGACTAGTCCGTCTCACGTGATGATCGGACACGGCCTAGTTAACTCGGATCATGTTATACTTAGATTACAGGAGGGATGTCTATCTAAGTGGGAGTTCATTGAATAATTTGATTAGATGAACTTAATTATCATGAACTTAGTCTAAAATCTTTACAATATGTCTTGTAGATCAAATGGCCAACGTAGTCCTCAACTTCAACGCGTTCCTAGAGAAAACCAAGCTGAAAGACGATGGCAGCAACTACACGAACTGGGTCCGGAACCTGAGGATCATCCTCATAGCTGCCAAGAAAGATTATGTCCTACAAGCACCGCTAGGTGACGCACCTGTTCTCCCTGCAGAACAAGGCGTTATGAACGCTTGGCAGGCACATACCGATGACTACTCCCTCGTTCAGTGCGGCATGCTTTACAGCTTAGAGCCGGGGCTCCAAAAGCGTTTTGAGAGACACAGAGCATATGAGATGTTCGAAGAGCTGAAAATGGTTTTCCAAGCTCATGCCCGGGTCGAGAGATATCAAGTCTCCGACAAGTTCTTCAGCTGTAAGATGGAGGAAAACAGTTCTGTCAGTGAGCACATACTCACTATGTCTGGCTTACATAAGCGGTTGACTCAGCTGGGAGTTAATCTCCCGGATGACGCGGTCATTGACAGAATCCTTCAGTCGCTTCCACCGAGCTACAAGAGCTTTGTGATGAACTTCAATATGCAGGGAATGGAAAAGACCATTCCTGAAGTATTTGCAATGCTGAAATCAGCAGAGGTAGAAGTCAAAAAGGAACATCAAGTGTTGATGGTGAATAAAACCACTAAGTTCAAGAAAGGCAAGGGTAAGAAAACCTTCAAGAAAGACGGCAAGGGAGTTGCCGCGCCCGGCAAGCAAGCTGCCGGGAAGAAGCCAAAGAATGGACCCAACCCCGAGACTGAGTGCTTTTATTGCAAGGAAAGTGGTCACTGGAAGCGGAACTGCCCCAAATACTTAGCAGACAAGAAGGCCGGCAAAACGAAAGGTATATGTGATATACATGTAATTGATGTGTACCTTACCAGTACTCGTAGTAGCTCCTGGGTATTTGATACTGGTGCAGTTGCTCACATTTGTAACTCAAAGCAGGAGCTGCGGAATAAGCGAAGACTGGCGAAGGACGAGGTGACGATGCGCGTCGGGAATGGTTCCAAGGTCGATGTGATCGCCGTCGGCACGCTACCTCTACATTTACCTATGGGATTAGTTTTGAACCTCAATAATTGTTATTTAGTGCCAAGTTTGAGCATGAACATTGTATCAGGATCTCGTTTAATTTGAGATGGCTACTCATTTAAATCCGAGAATAATGGTTGTTCTATTTATATGAGAGATATGTTTTATGGTCATGCTCCGATGGTGAATGGTTTATTCTTAATGAATCTCGAGCGTAATGCTACACATGTTCATAGTGTGAGTACCAGAAGATGTAAGATTGATAATGATAGTCCCACATACTTGTGGCACTGCCGCCTTGGTCACATAGGTGTCAAACGCATGAAGAAGCTCCATGCTGATGGACTTTTAGAGTCTCTTGATTAATAATCATTTGACACGTGCGAACCATGCCTCATGGGTAAAATGACCAAGACTCCGTTCTCAGGAACAATGGAGCGAGCAACCAACTTATTGGAAATCATACATACTGATGTCTGCGGTCCAATGAGTGTTGAGGCTCGCGGTGGCTATCGTTATGTTCTCACCCTCACTGATGACTTGAGTAGATATGGGTATGTCTACTTAATGAAACACAAGTCTGAGACCTTTGAAAAGTTCAAGGAATTTCAGAGTGAGGTTGAGAATCAATGTGACAGGAAAATCAAGTTCCTGCGATCAGATCGTGGAGGAGAATACTTGAGTCATGAGTTTGGCACACACTTAAGAAAATGTGGAATAGTTTCACAGCTCACGCCGCCTGGAACACCTCATCGTAATTGTGTGTCCGAACGTCTTAATCGCACTCTATTAGATATGGTGCAATCTATGATGTCTCTTGCCGATTTACCACTATCTTTTTGGGGGTATGCTTTAGAGACTGCCGCATTCACTTTAAATAGGGCTCCGTCGAAATCCGTTGAGACGACACCGTATGAATTATGGTTTGGGAAGAAACCTAAGCTGTCGTTTCTGAAAGTTTGGGGATGCGATGCTTATGTCAAGAAACTTCAACCTGAAAAGCTCGAACCCAAGTCGGAAAAATGCGTCTTCATAGGATACCCTAAAGAAACTGTTGGGTATACCTTCTACCTCAGATCTGAAGGCAAGATCTTTGTTGCCAAGAATGGATCCTTTCTAGAGAAGGAGTTTCTCTCGAAAGAAGTAAGTGGGAGGAAAGTAGACCTTGATGAAGTATTACCTCTTGAACCGGAAAATGGCGCAGCTCAAGAAAATGTTCCTGAGGTGCCTGCACTGACTAGAGAGGAAGTTAATGATGATGATCAAGATACTTCTGATCAAGCTCCTACTGAAATTCGAAGGTCCACAAGGACACGTTCCGCACCAGAGTGGTACGGCAACCCTGTCTTGGAAATCATGTTGTTAGACAACGGTGAACCTTCAAACTATGAAGAAGCGATGGCGGGCCCGGATTCCGACAAATGGCTGGAAGCCATGAAATCCGAGATAGGATCCATGTATGAAAACGAAGTATGGACTTTGACTGACTTGCCCGATGATCGGCGAGCCATAGAAAATAAATGGATCTTTAAGAAGAAGACAGACGCGGATGGTAATGTGACCATCTATAAAGCTCGGCTTATCACTAAGGGTTATCGACAAGTTCAAGGGGTTGACTACAATGAGACTTTCTCACCTGTAGTGAAGCTGAAGTCCGTCTGAATCATGTTAGCAATTGCCGCATTCTATGATTATGAGATATGGCAAATGGACGTCAAAACGGCATTCCTTAATGGTTTCCTTAAGGAAGAATTTTATATGATGCAGCCGGAAGGTTTTGTCGATCCTAAGAATGCTGACAAGGTGTGCAAGCTCCAACGCTCGATTTATTGGCTGGTGCAAGCATCTCGGAGTTGGAACATTCGTTTTGATGAGATGATCAAAGCGTTTGGGTTTATGCAGACTTATGGAGAAGCCTGCATTTACAAGAAAGTGAGTGGGAGCTCTGTAGCATTTCTCATATTGTATGTGGATGACATACTATTGATGGGAAATGGTACAAAATTCTTGGAAAGCATAAAGGCCTACTTGAACAAGTGTTTTTCAATGAAGGACCTTGGAGAAGATGCTTATATATTAGGCATCAAGATCTATAGAGATAGATCGAGACACCTCATTGGTCTTTCACAGAGTACGTACCTTGACAAGATATTGAAGAAGTTCAAAATGGATCAGTCAAAGAAGGGGTTCTTGCCTGTATTGCAAGGTACGAGATTGAGCACGGCTTAGTGCCCGACCACAGCAGAAGATAGAGAAAAGATGAGTGTCGTCCCCTATGCCTCGGCCATAGGGTCTATCATGTATGCTATGCTGTGTACCAGACCTGATGTAAACCTTGCCGTAAGTTTGGTAGGAAGGTACCAAAGCAATACCGGCATGGAACACTCGACAGCGGTCAAGAATATCCTGAAGTACCTGAAAAGGACCAAGGAAATGTTTCTCGTTTATGGAGGTGACGAAGAGCTCGTCGTAAAGGGTTACGTTGATGCTAGCTTCGACACAGATCTGGATGACTCTAAGTCACAAACCGGATACGTGTATATTTTGAATGGTGGGGCAGTAAGCTGGTGCAGTTGCAAGCAAAGCGTTGTGGCGGGATCTACATGTGAAGCGGAGTACATGGCAGCATCGGAGGTAGCACAAGAAGCAGTCTGGGTGAAGGAGTTCATTACCGACCTAGGAGTCATACCCAATGTGTCGGGGCCGATGACTCTCTTCTGTGACAACACTGGAGCTATTGCCCTTGCCAAGGAGCCCAGGTTTCACAGGAAGACCAGGCATATCAAGCGTCGCTTCAACTCCATTCGTGAAAGTGTTCAAAATGGAGACATAGAGATTTGTAAAGTACATACAGACCTCAATGTGGCAGATCCGTTGACTAAACCTCTCCCTAGAGCAAAACATGATCAACACCAGAACTGCATGGGTGTTCGATTCATCACAATGTAACTAGACTATTGACTCTAGTGCAAGTGGGAGACTGTTGGAAATAAGCCCTAGAGGCAATAATAAAATGGTTATTATTATATTTCTTTGTTCATGATAATTGTCTATTGTTCATGCTATAATTGTGTTATCCGGAAATCGTAATACATGTGTGAATACATAGACCACAACATGTCCCTAGTGAGCCTCTAGTTGACTAGCTCGTTGATCAAAAGATAGTCATGGTTTCCTGACTATGGACATTGGATGTCATTGATAACGGGATCACATCATTAGGAGAATGATGTGATGGACAAGACCCAATCCTAAGCATAGCTCAAAGATCGTGTAGTTCGTTTGCTGTAGATTTTCTGAATGTCAAGTATCATTTCCTTATACCATGAGATTGTGCAACTCCCGGATACTGTAGGAGTGCCTTGGGTGTGCCAAACGTCACAACATAACTGGGTGACTATAAAGGTACATTACAGGTATCTCCAAAAGTGTCTGTTGGGTTGGCACGAACCGAGACTGGGATTTGTCACTCCATATGACAGAGAGGTATCTCTGGGCCCACTCGGTAATGCATCATCATAATGAGCTCAATGTGATCAAGTGGTCGATCACGGGATCATGCATTACGGTACGAGTAAAGTGACTTGCCGGTAACGAGACTGAACAAGGTATTGGGATACCGGCGATCGAGTCTCGGGCAAGTAACGTACCGATTGACAAAGGGAATTGTATACAGATTGATTGAATCCTCGGCATCGTGGTTCATCTGATGAGATCATCGTGGAGCATGTGGGATCCAACATGGGTATCCAGATCTCGCTGTTGGTTATTGACCGGAGAGTCGTCTCGGTCATGTCTGCATGTCTCCTGAACCCGTAGGGTCTACACACTTAAGGTTCGGTGATGCTAGGGTTGTTAGGAAGACTTGTATATGTGATTACCGAATGTTGTTTGGAGTCCCGGATGAGATCCCGGACGTCACGAGGAGTTCCGGAATGGTCCGGAGGTAAAGATTTATATATGGGAAGTTGTCATACGGTCGCCGGAAAGGTTCGGGGGCATATCGGTATTGTACCGGGGCCACCGGAGGGGTTCCGGGGGTCCACCGGGAGGGGCCACCTCTTCCGGAGGGCCTTATTGGCTGTATGGAGAAGGGAACCAGCCCAAGTGGGCTGGGGCGCCACACCCCCCTAGGGCCCATGCGCCTAGGGTTTGGGGAAACCCTAAGGGGGGCGCCCCCTTGCTTGGGGGGCAAGCCCCCCTCCCCTTGGCCGCCGCCCCCCTCTAGATCTCATCTAGAGGGGTCCGCCCCCCTTCCCCTTCCCCTATAAATAGAGGGTTGAGGGGAGGGCTGCACACAACATCCAAGGTGCAACCCCTCCCCTCCCCAACACCTCTCCTCCTCCATAAGAGCTTGGCGAAGCCCTGCCGGAGTATTGCAGCTTCACCACCACCACGCCGTCGTGCTGCTGTTGGAGCCTTCTTCCTCAACCTCTCCCTACTCCTTGCTGGATCAAGGAGCGGGAGACGTCCTCGCTCCATACGTGTGTTTAACGCGGAGGTGCCATCCGTTCGGCACTAGGATCTTCGGTGATTTGGATCACGACGAGTACGACTCCATCAACCCCGTTCTCTTGAACGCTTCCGCTCGTGATCTACAAGGGTATGTAGATGCACTCCTCTCTCCCTCATTGCTAGATGACTCCATAGATTGATCTTGGTGATGCGTAGAAAATTTTAAAATTTTGCTACGTTACCCAACAATACCATTCACTTGGAATTGTTTCTTCGGAAAGCGCATCGTATGGTCATTGCCATTAATATGAAAAGTGACCTTGCTTTTATTACAATCGATAACAGCCCCTGTAGTATTCAAGAAGGGTCTACCAAGGATAATAGACATGTGGCCGTCCTCGGGCATCTCAAGTATAACAAAGTCAGTCAAAATAGTAACATTAGAAACAACAACGGGCACATCCTCACAGATACCGATGGGTATGGCAGTTGATTTGTCAGCCATTTGCAAAGATATTTCAGTAGGTGTGAGTTTATTCAAGTCAAGTCTTTTATATAAAGAGAAAGGCATAACACTAACACCAGCTCCTAAATCACACAAAGTAGTTTTCACATAATTCTTTTTGATAGAGCAAGGTATAGTTGGTATTCCCGGATCTCCAAGTTTTTTAGGTACTCCATCTTTAAAAGTGTAATTAGCAAGCATAGTGGAGATTTCAGCTTCCGGTATTTTTCTCTTATTTGTGATGATGTCTTTCATATATTTTGCATAAGGATGCATTTTCAAGATATCAGTCAAGCGAGTACGCAAAAAGACTGGCCTCAGCATTTCAGCAAAGCGTTCAAATTCTTCATCATCATTCTTTTTAGTTGACTTGGGTGGAAAAAAGCATAGGTTTTTGAACCCACAGTTCTCTTTCTTTACCATGTTTCCTAGCAACAAAGTCTCTTTTGTCATATATTTTATTATTAGGTTGTTGGTTATCAAGATCAATAGGTGGTTCTATCTCAACATCATTATCTGATTCCTTTTCATTATTTGGTTGAGTGTCTTCATGAACCTCATCATTATCTTTTTCATTATCACTAGGTGAGTGTTCATTACCAGATTGAGTTTCAACATCTAAGATAGAAACTTCATTTTCATTATCAGGAGGTTATTCTATTTCAGGTTCACTAGAAGTGTGCTAAGTCCTATCATTTTTCTTTTCTTTTTATTTTTATTTCTAGAAGAATTAGGTGCACTAGTGTTAGCTCTTTGTGAATCTTGTTCAATTCTTTTAGGGTGTCCCTCAGGATAAAGTGGTTCCTGAGTCATTTTACCTCCTCTAGTTGCAACTCTAACAGCAAAGTCATGCATATTATTATTCATTTCATCAAGCAATTCTCTTTGAGATTTAGCAACTTGCTCTAATTGAGTTTGAACCATAGAAGCATGCTTTCCAACACTTCTAACATCATTTGATATTCTAAATAACAAGTCACTCAAGCGAGCAATCATATCAGAATTATATTTCAATTGTTTAATAACATTTGCATTGAAGTGATCTTGTTTTCCAATGTAGTTTTCAAACTCATAAAGGCATTGACTAGGGTGCATATTGTGAGGGTTATCACTATCATTAAACTTCATAAGAGAATTTACCTCTACCACCTTAGGCATTGGTGGTGTATTAAGCCCATGTATTTCTTCAATAGGAGGTAAAATTTTAACATCCTTAGCTTTAAATACCTTTTTCCTTCATAGATTTCTTTGCCTCTTGCATATCTTCGGGACTGACATATAATATACCCCTCTTCTTCGGAGTGGGTTTAGACAGTGGTTCAGGAATAGTCCAATCATCATAATTTTTCAATATGTTGTTCAATAATTCTTCAGCTTGTCCAACAGTTCGTTCCCCGAAAACACAACCAACACAACTATCTAAGAAGTCCCTAGAAGCATCAGTTAGTCCATTATAGAAGATATCAAGTATTTCATTTTTCTTAAGAGGATGATCAGGAAAAGCATTAAGTAACTGGCAAAGCCTCCCCCAAGCTTGTGGGAGACTCTCTTCTTCAGTTTGCACAAAGTTAAATATTTCCTGTAAGGCAGCTTGTTTCTTATGAGCAGGAAAATATTTTGTAGAGAAGTAAAAAATCATATCTCGGGGACTACGCACACAACCAGGAGCAAGAGTGTTGTACCAAGCTTTAGCATCACCCTTTAATGAGAAAGGAAGTAATTTGAGAATAAAGTAGTAGCGAGTTTTCTCATCATGAGTAAAAAGGGTGGCTATATCATTCAACTTAGAAAAAGGTCTTGATAACCCACAAGTATAGGGGATCGCAACAGTTTTCGAGGGTAGAGTATTCAACCCAAATTTATAGATTTGACGCAAGGGGAGCCAAAGAATATTTGAAGGTATTAGCAGCCGAGTTGTCAATTCAACCACACCTGGAGATTAATTATCTGCAACAAAGTGATTAGTAGCAAAGTAGTTTGATAGTTTTGATAGTAGTGACAGCAGCAATAGTAACAGTAACATCGATAGCAGTAATTTTGTAGCAAGTGTAACAGTGATGATAGCAGTAGTAACTTAGCAGAAACAATATGGAAAAGTTCGTATGCATTGGATCGGTGACTTGTTGGATGATATTCATCAAGTGAAAGTTATAACCTAGGGCCATACGGCAATAGCTCCAGTTCATCGATATAATGTAGGCATGTATTCCGTAAATAGTCATGCGTGCTTTATTAAAAGAACTTGCATGCCATCTTTTGTCCTACCCTCCCGTGGCAGCGGGGTCCATATTGGAAACTAAGGGATATTAAGGTCTCCTTTTAATAGAGAACCGGAACAAAGCATTAACACATAGTGAATACATGAACTCCTCAAACTACGGTCATCACCGAGAGTGGGCCCGGTTGTTGTCACTCCGGGGTTGTCAGATCATAACACATAGTAGGTGACTATAACTTGCAAGATCGGATCTAGAACATGGATATAATGGTGATAACATAAATGATTCAGATCTGAAATCATGGCACCCGGGCCCAAAGTGACAAGCATTAAGCATGGCAAAGTCATAGCAACATCAATCTAAGAACATAGTGGATACTAGGGATCGGGCCCTGACAAAAGTAACTCGATTACATGATGAATCTCATCCAACTCCACACCGAGAAGCGAGCCTACGAAGAAATTACTCACTCCCGGTGTGGAGCATCATGGAATTGGCGATGGAGAAGGGTTGGTGATGACGAAGAACGAAGATCCCCCTCTTCGGAGCCCAAAACGGACTCCAGATCTGCCCTCCTGAGGAAGAACAGGGCTTGGCGGCGGCTCCGTCTCGTGGATCGCGATAATTCTTTCTCCCTTATTTTTTTTCTCCAAAAATTGGAATTTATTGTGTCAGGGTTGAGGTCTGCGGGGCCACCAGGTGGGTACAACCCACCTGGGTGCGCCAGGAGAGGGGCGCGCCCTCGTGGGTTGTGCCCACCCAGGGGCCCCTCTCCGGTAGGTCTTGGCTCCAGAAATTCTTATATATTATATAAAAGTTCCTCGCAAAGTTCCCTTCCATTCTGAGAACTTTTATTTCTGCACAAAAACAACACCATGGTAGTTCTGCTGAAAAGCGTCAGTCTGGGGTTAGTTTCATTCAAATCATGAAAATTAGAGTCCAAAACAAGAGGAAAAGCGTGAGAAAAAGTAGATACGTTGGAGACGTACCAATGGACAACGCGCAGATGGGCGGGACAAAACACTCCCATTTTCCCCTTGTTTCCCAAAAACCCCCCGTCCTCCCCCGCCCCTGCCCGCTCCATGGCCAGCGCCCCGAAGCAACGCATAGTCGCCGTCCCGGCTGCCACCTTCGCCCGTCCGATGACGACGATGAAGAAGAAGCCAAGGTCGGAGCTCACGCCAGTGGAGCTCGAGCGACTTGACCGAGAATCGACCAAGTTGAGGGCCCGGAAGTCCGTTCAGGAGGAGAGGAAAGCCATTACTGAGTTCACCCTCAAGGTCGTCGCCGTGCAGCACAAGGTCGTTGTCAAGGACAATGAGGTCATCGTCATCAAGGCCACGCAGGCGGCGATGATGCACGCCCTCCTCATGCTAGGGTTGTGTTGACTCGCGTGCCACCTCTTGACTTGTGTTGGTTTTCCCTTGAAGAGGAAAGGGTGATGCAGCACAGTAGCGTAAGTATTTCCCTCATTTTTTGAGAACCAAGGTATCAATCCAGTAGGAGACTACACGCAAGTCCCTTGTACCTGCACAAACAAATAAGAACCTCGCAACCAATGTGATAAAGGGGTTGTTAATCCCTTCATGGTCACTTACAAAAGTGAGATCTGATAAAGATAATAAGATAAATATTTTTGGTATTTTTGTTGTATAGATTGGAAAAATAAAGATTACAAAATAAACAGTAATAGAAATAGCAAGTTGATATGAAAATAATATGATGGAGAATAGACCCCGGGGCCATAGGTTTCACTAGTGGCTTCTCTCAAGATAGCAAATTCTACTGTGGGTGAACAAATTACTGTCGAGCAATTGATAGAAAAGCGCATAGTTATGAGAATACCTAGGCATGATCATGTATATAGGCATCACGTCCGCGACAAGTAGACCGAAACGATTCTGCATCTACTACTATTACTCCACACATCAACTGCTATCGAGCATGCATCTAGAGTATTAAGTTCATAAGAACAGAGTAACGCATTAGGCAAGATGACATGATGTAGAGGGATAAACTCAAGCAATATGATATAAACCCCATCTTTTTATCCTCGATGGCAACAATACAATACGTGCCTTGCTGCCCCTGCTGTCACTGGGAAAGGACACCACAAGATTGAACCCAAAGCTAAGCACTTCTCCCATTGCAAGAAAGATCAATCTAGTAGGCCAAACAAAACTAATAATTCGAAGAGACTTGCGAAGATATTTAAATCATGCATAAAAGATTTCAGAGAAGAATCAAATATTGTTCATAGATAATCTTGATCATAAACCCACAATTCATCAGATCTCGACAAACACACCGCAAAAAGAATTACACCGAATAGATCTCCAAGAGAATCAAGGAGAACTTTGTATTGAGATCCAAAGAGAGAGAAGAATCCATCTAGCTAATAACTATGGACCCGAAGGTCTGTGGTAAACTACTCACACATCATCGGAGAGGTTATGGTGTTGATGTAGAAGCCCTTTGTGATCAATTCCCCCTCCAACAGAGCGCCGGAAAAGGCCCCAATATTTGATCTCACAGGTACAGAAGGTTCGGGCGGTGGAAATAGGGTTTCGTGGTGCTCCTGGATGTTTTCGGGGTATATGGGTATATACAGGAGGAAGAAGTACGTCGGTGGAGCTACGAGGGGCCCACGAGGGTGGGGCGCGCCTCCCTGGCTCGTGGCCTCCTTGATTCTTTCTTGACGTCCACTCCAAGTCTCCTAGATCACGTTTGTTCCAAAAATAACTCTCCCGAAGTATTCATTCCGTTTGATATTCCCTTTTTGTGAAACACTGAAATAGGCACAAAAAAAACAATTTGCACTGGGCCTTTGGTCAGTAGGTTAGTCCCAAAAATAATATAAAAAGGTATATTAAAGCCCATTAAACATCCAAAACAGGTAATATAATAGCATGGAACAATCAAATATTATAGATAAGTTGAAGACGTATCACCACGCCGGCCATTCTTTCTGCTGCCGCCATATACATGGCAAGCACATGCTCGTCGGCTGTTCGCCCTCCACAAGGCGAGTCACCAAGCTCCTCCATAACACCGCAGACTGTTGGGCAATGTTGCATGGAAAACAAAAAATTCTACGCACACGCAAGATCTATCCATGGAGATGCATAGCTACGAGATGGGGGAGCATCTACATACCCTTGTAGATCACTAAGCGGAAGCATTTATCAACGCGATTGATGTAGTCGTACTCTTCGCGATACGATCACGATACAACCGATCTAGTGTCGAACGGACATCACCTCCGAGTTTAGCACACATGCGGCTCGATGACGTCTACTCCTTCTTGATCAAGCAAGCGGGATAGGATAAGTAGATGGGATCACAACCAACATGATGACGTGGGGGTGATGGTGGTGGTGGAGCACTGACAGCGCTTCGCTAAGCATCGTCGGGACGAGGCGGTGGAACTATGGAGTAACGGGAGAGAGAGGGCCGCCAAGGGCTTGGTGTGTCCTCTTAGGGCGCCCCTCCCCTCTATATATAGGTGGAGGCCTTGAGGCGAGTGGGAAATAGCCCCTCCAAGCCCTAGGGCGCAGCTAAGGGGGAGAGGACTTGGACTCCAAGTCCAATCCTGTTCCTACTAGGACTCATTCCTTTTGCCTTTCCTAGCCACATGGGCTTTTGAGGACTTGGTGCGCCTAGGCCAATAAGGCTAGCATGCCTCCCCATATCCCATGCTGGCCCTTAGGTCGTGGTGGACCCACTTGTGGACTTCCGGGCCCCTCGGGAATCCTCCGAAACCTTCTGGAAGCTTCCCGATACAATACCGAAAAAACTACACCTTTTTCCGAACCCAAAATATGACTTCCCATATTTAAATCTTTACCTCTCGACCATTCCAAGACTCCTCATGGCGTCCGGGAGCTCATCCGGGACTCCGAACAACATATGGTTACCACTCATCAAATATCCCAATACTACTCTAGCGTCAACGAACGTTAAGCGTGCGACCCTACGGGTTCGGGAATTATGTTGCTATGACCGAGACACCTCTCCGGTCGATAACCAATAGCGGGACCTGGATGCCCATACTGATTCCTACATATTCCACAAAGATCTTTTATCAGTTGAACCTTTATGACAACATACATAATTCCCTTTGTGTGTCGGTATGTTACTTGCCCGAGATTCGATCGTCGATATCTCTATACCTAGTTCAATATCGTTATCGGCAAGTCTCTTTACTCGTTCCGTAATACATCATCTTGCAACTAACTCCTTAGTCACTTTTCTTGCAAGCTTCTTGTGATGTCTGTTACCGAGAGGGCCCAGAGATACCTCTCCGATATATGGAGTGACAAATCCCAATCTTGATTCACGCCAACTCAACAGACACCTTCCGAGATATCTGTAGAGCATCTTTATGATCACCCAATTACATTGTGACATTTGATAGCACATAAGGTATTCCTTTTGTCGTGGATTTGTCACGGCAGATGTCATCATGAAAGGACTTAATCCGAGGCCAACACATTTATGTGGTAGCTTGAAGGGGTTGAGCGGAATCGAGAGATGCAACACACAGGACGAGGATTTAGACAGCTTCGGGCCCGGGAAACATCATCCGGTAATAACCCTACATGCTGTTTATGGCTAGGTCTCATTATGATCATGAGTGAGTCGCCGTAAGCCGGCTCTCCTAGTTGTGTCTAGCCCTAGAGATTGTTTCTTCTTGCCCGTCCCTCTTTGGGGAGCCCTGCCCCTCCTTATATAAGTTAGAGGGGCGGGTTACATGTGGAGTCCTAGTTGGACTAGGATTAGTCTATCTTCTCTTACAAGTTGATTACAAGTCCGGGTCTTGCTTCATCGTAAAGGAGATATTCCTCACGCCTTTACTCTTAAGCCGGCCTACCATAACGTAGCCGGCCTTCTGGGCCTTGAGCCTCTTGGGCCCCCGGGTCTTGTCGCTCCCTTGATCCGCTTGCCAGGTCACCCATAAGTCGCCAGGCTCGGGCGGGTCACTTCGTGAGTCGTCCAGTCAGGGCGGGTCATTAGTGAGTCGCCAAGTCCGGCCGGGCTATACATCTGGCTGTTGGAAATTTGCCCTAGAGGCAATAATAAAAGCATTATTCTTATATTTCCTTGTTCATGATAATTGTCTTTATTCATGCTATAATTGTGTTATCCAGAAATCGTAATACATGTGTGAATAATAGACACCAACATGTCCCTAGTGAGCCTCTAGTTGACTAGCTCGTTAATCAACAGATAGTCATCGTTTACTGACTATGGACATTGGATGTCATTGATAATGAGATCACATCATTAGGAGAATGATGTGATGGACAAGACCCAATCCTAAACATAGCATAAGATCGTATAGTTCGTTTGCTAGAGTTTTTCCAATGTCAAGTATCTTTTCCTTAGACCATGAGATCGTGTAACTCCCGGATACCGTAGGAGTGCTTTGGGTGTACCAAACGTCACAACGTAACTGGGTGACTATAAAGGTATACTACGGGTATCTCCGAAAGTGTCTGTTGGGTTGACACAGATCAAGACTGGGATTTGTCACTCCGTATGACGGAGAGGTATCACTGGGCCCACTCGGTAATACATCATCATTATGAGCTCAAAGTGACCAAGTGTCTGGTCACGGGATCATGCATTACGGTACGAGTAAAGTGACTTGCCGGTAACGAGATTGAACAAGGTATTGGGATACCGACGATCGAATCTCGGGCAAGTAGCATACCGATTGACAAAGGGAATTGTATACGGGGTTGCTTGAATCCTCGACATCGTGGTTCATCCGATGAGATCATCGAGGAGCATGTGGGAGCCAACATGGGTATTTATATCCCGCTGTTGGTTATTGACTGGAGAGCGATCTCGGTCATGTCTACATGTCTCCCGAACCCGTAGGGTCTACACACTTAAGGTTCGGTGACGCTAGGATTGTAGGGATATGTATATGCAGTAACCCGAATGTTGTTCGGAGTCCCGGATGAGATCTCGGACGTCACTAGGAGTTCCGGAATGGTCCGGAGGTAAAGTATTATATATAGGAAGTGCTATTTCGGCCATCGGGACAAGTTTCGGGGTCACCGGTATTGTACCGGGACCACCGGAAGGGTCCCGGGGGTCCACCGGGTGGGGCCACCTGCCCCCGGGGGCCACATGGGCTGTAGGGGGTGCGCCTTGGCCCATATGGGCCAAGGGCACCAGCCCCAAGAGGCCGATGCGCCAAGAGATAAGGAAGGGAAGAGTCCTAAAGGGGGAAGGCACCTCCTAGGTGCCTTGGGGACGAGGGATTCCTCCCTTGGCCGCCGCCCCCTAGGAGATTGCATCTCCTAGGGCCGGCGCCCCCCTAGGCTCCCTATATATAGTGGGGGAAGGAGGTCCTCTCACCCCACGCCTTTGGTGCCTCCCTCTCCCTCTCCAACACATCCTCCTCCTCCATAGAGCTTAGCGAAGCCCTGCCGGAGTACTGCAGCTCCATTACCACCACGCCGTCATGCTGCTGCTGGAGCCATCTTCCTCAACCTCTTCTCCCCCTTGCTGGATCAAGAAGGAGGAGACGTTACGCTGACCGTACGTGTGTTGAATGCGGAGGTGCCGTCCGTTCGGCGCTAGGATCTCCGGTGATTTGGATCACGTCGAGTACGCCTTCCTCATCCCCGTTCTTTGAACGCTTCCACGCGTGATCTACAAAGGTATGTAGATGCAATCCGATCACTCGTTGCTAGATGAACTCCTAGATGGATCCTGGTGAAACCGTAGGAAATTTTTTGTTTTCTGCAACGTTCCCCAACACTGGCATCATGAGCTAGGTCTATGCGTAGTTCTCTTGCATGAGTAGAACACAATTTGTTGTGGGCGTTGATGTTGTCAACTTTCTTGCCGCTACTAGTCTTATCTTGCTTCAACGGTATTGTGGGATTAAGCGGCCCGGACCAACCTTACACGTACGCTTACGTGAGACCGGTTCCACCGACTAACATGCACAAGTTGCATAAGGTGGCTGGCGGGTGTCTGTCTCTCCCACTTTAGTTGGAGTGGATTCGATGAAAAGGGTCCTTATGAAGGGTAAATAGAAGTTGACAAATCACATTGTGGCTTTCACGTAGGTAAGAAAACGTTCTTGCTAGAACCCTATTTCAGCCACGTAAAACTTGCAACAACAATTAGAGGACGTCTAACTTGTTTTTGCAGCAAGTGCTTTGTGATATGATATGGCCAAAGTTGTGATGAATGATGAATGATATATATGTGATGTATGATATGTTCATGCTATTGTAATAGGAATCACGACTTTCATGTCGATGAGTATGACAACCGGCAGGAGCCATAGGAGTTGTCTTTATTTTTTGTATGACCTGCGTGTCATTGAGAAACGCCATGTAAATTACTTTACTTTATTACTAAACGCGTTAGCCATAGTAGTAGAAGTAATAGTTGGCGAGCAAATTCATGGAGACACGATGATGGAGATCATGATGATGGAGATCATGGTGTCATGCCGGTGACAAGATGATCATGGAGCCCCAAGATGGAGATCAAAGGAGCTATGTGATATTGCCCATATCATGTCACTATTATTATTTGATTGCATGTGATGTTTATCATGTTTTTGCATCTTGTTTGCTTAGAATGACGGTAGTAAATAAGATGATCCCTCATAATAATTTCAAGAAAGTGTTCCCCCTAACTGTGCATCATTGTGACAGTTCGTTGTTTCGAAGCACCATGTGATGATCCGGTGTGATAGATTCCAACGTTCACATACAATGGGTGTAAGACAGATTTACACGTGCAAACACTTAGGTTGACTTGACAAGCCTAGCATGTACAGACATGGCCTCGGAACACAGAAGACCGAAAGGTCGAGCATGAGTCGTATAGAAGATACGATCAACATGAAGATGTTCACCGATGTTGACTAGTCCGTCTCACGTGATGATCGGACACGGCCTAGTTAACTCGGATCATGTTATACTTAGATTACAG
This sequence comes from Triticum dicoccoides, assembly GCF_002162155.2. Classification (NCBI taxonomy): domain Eukaryota; kingdom Viridiplantae; phylum Streptophyta; class Magnoliopsida; order Poales; family Poaceae; genus Triticum; species Triticum dicoccoides. Next base: position 145,732,917 of record NC_041384.1, on the reverse strand, counting down.
GAGGGATGTCTATCTAAGTGGGAGTTCATTGAATAATTTGATTAGATGAACTTAATTATCATGAACTTAGTCTAAAATCTTTACAATATGTCTTGTAGATCAAATGGCCAACGTAGTCCTCAACTTCAACACGTTCCTAGAGAAAACCAAGCTGAAAGACGATGGCAGCAACTACACGGACTGGGTCCGGAACCTGAGGATCATCCTCATAGCTGCCAAGAAAGATTATGTCCTACAAGCACCGCTAGGTGACGCACCTGTTCTCCCTGCAGAACACGACGTTATGAACGCTTGGCAGGCACATACCGATGACTACTCCCTCGTTCAGTGCGGCATGCTTTACAGCTTAGAGCCGGGGCTCCAAAAGCGTTTTGAGAGACACGGAGCATATGAGATGTTCGAAGAGCTGAAAATGGTTTTTCAAGCTCATGCCCGGGTCGAGAGATATCAAGTCTCCGACAAGTTCTTCAGCTGTAAGATGGAGGAAAACAGTTCTGTCAGTGAGCACATACTCACTATGTCTGGGTTACATAAGCGCTTGACTCAGCTGGGAGTTAATCTCCCGGATGACGTGGTCATTGACAAAATCCTTCAGTCGCTTCCACCGAGCTACAAGAGCTTTGTGATGAACTTCAATATGCAGGGGATGGAAAAGACCATTCCTGAAGTATTTGCAATGCTGAAATCAGCAGAGGTAGAAGTCAAAAAGGAACATCAAGTGTTGATGGTGAATAAAACCACTAAGTTCAAGAAAGGCAAGGGTAAGAAAACCTTCAAGAAAGACGGCAAGGGAGTTGCCGCGCCCGGCAAGCAAGCTGCCGAGAAGAAGCCAAAGAATGGACCCAAGCCCGAGACTGAGTGCTTTTATTGCAAGGAAAGTGGTCACTGGAAGCGGAACTGCCCCAAATACTTAGCAGACAAGAAGGCCGGCAAAATGAAAGGTATATGTGATATACATGTAATTTATGTGTTCCTTACCAGTACTCGTAGTAGCTCCTGGGTATTTGATACCGGTGCAGTTGCTCACATTTGTAACTCAAAGCAGGAGCTGCGGAATAAGCGAAGACTGGCGAAGGACGAGGTGACGATGCGCGTCGGGAATGGTTCCAAGGTCGATGTGATCGCCGTCGGCATGCTACCTCTACATTTACCTATGGGATTAGTTTTGAACCTCAATAATTGTTATTTAGTGCCAAGTTTGAGCATGGACATTGTATCAGGATCTTGTTTAATTCGAGATGGCTACTCATTTAAATCCAAGAATAATGGTTGTTCTATTTATATGAGAGATAAGTTTTATGGTCATGCTCCGATGGTGAATGGTTTATTCTTAATGGATCTCGAGCGTAATGCTACACATGTTCATAGTGTGAGTACCAGAAGATGTAAGATTGATAATGATAGTCCCACATACTTGTGGCACTGCCGCCTTGGTCACATAGGTGTCAAACGCATGAAGAAGCTCCATGCTGATGGACTTTTAGAGTCTCTTGATTACGAATCATTTGACACGTGCGAACCATGCCTCATGGGTAAAATGACCAAGACTCCGTTCTCAGGAACAATGGAGCGAGCAACCAACTTATTGGAAATCATACATACTGATGTGTGCGGTCCAATGAGTGTTGAGGCTCGCGGTGGCTATCGTTATGTTCTCACCCTCACTGATGACTTGAGTAGATATGGGTATGTCTACTTAATGAAACACAAGTCTGAGACCTTTGAAAAGTTCAAGGAATTTTAGAGTGAGGTTGAGAATCAACGTGACAGGAAAATCAAGTTCCTGCGATCAGATCGTGGAGGAGAATACTTGAGTCATGAGTTTGGCACACACTTAAGAAAATGTGGAATAGTTTCACAGCTCACGCCGCCTGGAACACCTCATCGTAATTGTGTGTCCGAACGTCGTAATCGCACTCTATTAGATATGGTGCGATCTATGATGTCTCTTGCCGATTTACCACTATCTTTTTGGCTGTATGCTTTAGAGACTACCGCATTCACTTTAAATAGGGCTCCGTGGAAATCCGTTGAGATGACACCGTATGAATTATGGTTTGGGAAGAAACCTAAGCTGTCGTTTCTGAAAGTTTGGGGATGCGATGCTTATGTCAAGAAACTTCAACCTGAAAAGCTCGAACCCAAGTCGAAAAAATGCGTCTTCATAGGATACCCTAAAGAAACTATTGGGTATACCTTCTACCTCAGATCTGAAGGCAAGATCTTTGTTGCCAAGAATGGATCCTTTCTAGAGAAGGAGTTTCTCACGAAAGAAGTAAGTGGGAGGAAAGTAGACCTTGATGAAGTATTACCTCTTGAACCGGAAAATGGCGCAGCTCAAGAAAATGTTCCTGAGGTGCCTGCACTGACTAGAGAGGAAGTTAATGATGATGATCAAGATACTTCTGATCAAGCTCCTACTGAAATTCGAAGGTCCACAAGGACACGTTCCGCACCAGAGTGGTACGGCAACCCTGTCTTGGAAATCATGTTGTTAGACAACGGTGAACCTTCGAACTATGAAGAAGCGATGGCGGGCCCGGATTCCGACAAATGGCTGGAAGCCATGAAATCCGAGATAGGATCCATGTATGAAAACGAAGTATGGACTTTGACTGACTTGCCCGATGATCGGCGAGCCATAGAAAATAAATGGATCTTTAAGAAGAAGACAGACGCGGATGGTAATGTGACCATCTATAAAGCTCGGCTTATCACTAAGGGTTATCGACAAGTTCAAGGGGTTGACTACAATGAGACTTTCTCACCTGTAGTGAAGCTGAAGTCCGTCTGAATCATGTTAGCAATTGCCGCATTCTATGATTATGAGATATGGCAAATGGACGTCAAAACGGCATTCCTTAATGGTTTCCTTAAGGAAGAATTGTATATGATGCAGCCGGAAGGTTTTGTCGATCCTAAGAATGCTGACAAGGTGTGCAAGCTCCAACGCTCGATTTATGGGCTGGTGCAAGCATCTCGGAGTTGGAACATTCGTTTTGATGAGATGATCAAAGCGTTTGGGTTTATGCAGACTTATGGAGAAGCCTGTGTTTACAAGAAAGTGATTGGGAGCTCTGTAGCATTTCTCATATTATATATAGATGACATACTTTTGATGGGAAATGATATAGAGCTTTTGGACAGCATTAAGGCCTACTTGAATAAGAGTTTTTAAATGAAGGACCTTGGAGAAGCTGCTTATATATTAGGCATCAAGATCTATAGAGACAGATCAAGACGCCTCATAGGTCTTTCACAAAGCACATACCTTGATAAGATATTGAAGAAATTCAATATGGATCAGTCTAAGAAGGGGTTCTTGCCTGTGTTACAAGGTGTGAAATTGAGATCAACCCAATGTCCGACCACGGCAGAAGATATAGAAGAGATGAGTGTCATCCCCTATGCCTCAGCCATAGGTTCTATTATGTATGCCATGATGTGTACCAGACCTGATGTAAACCTTGCCGTAAGTTTGGTAGGAAGGTACCAAAGTAATCCCGGCAAGGAACACTGGACAGCGGTCAAGAATATCCTGAAGTACCTGAAAAGGACTAAGGAAATGTTTCTCGTCTATGGAGGTGACCAAGAGCTCATCGTAAAAGGTTACGTCGACGCTAGCTTCGACACAGATCTGGATGACTCTAAGTCACAAACCGGATACGTGTATATTTTGAATGGTGGGGCAGTAAGCTGGTGCAGTTGCAAGCAGAGCGTCGTGGCGGGATCTACATGTGAAGCGGAGTACATGGCAGCCTCGGAGGCAGCGCATGAAGCAATTTGGGTGAAGGAGTTCATCACCGACCTAGGAGTCATACCCAATGCGTCGGGGCCAATCAAACTCTTCTGTGACAACACTGGAGCTATTGCACTTGCCAAGGAGCCCAGGTTTCACAAGAAGACCAGGCACATCAAGCGTCGCTTCAACTCCATTCGTGAAAATGTTCAAGATGGAGACATAGATATTTGTAAAGTACATACGGACCTGAATGTAGCAGATCCATTGACTAAACCTCTCCCTAGAGCAAAACATGATCAACACCAGAATTCCATGGGTGTTCAATTCATCACAATGTAACTAGATTATTGTCTCTAGTGCAAGTGGGAGACTGTTGGAAATATGCCCTAGAGGCAATAATAAAAGCATTATTATTATATTTCCTTGTTCATGATAATTGTCTTTATTCATGCTATAATTGTGTTATCCGGAAATCGTAATACATGTGTGAATAATAGACACCAACATGTCCCTAGTGACCCTCTAGTTGACTAGCTCGTTAATCAACAGATAGTCATGGTTTCCTGACTATGGACATTGGATGTCATTGATAACGAGATCACATCATTAGGAGAATGATGTGATGGACAAGACCCAATCCTAAACATAGCGTAAGATCGTATAGTTCGTTTGCTAGAGTTTTTCCAATGTCAAGTATCTTTTCCTTAGACCATGAGATCGTGTAACTCCCGGATACCGTAGGAGTGCTTTGGTTGTACCAAACGTCACAACGTAACTGGGTGACTATAAAGGTATACTACGGGTATCTGTGAAAGTGTCTGTTGGGTTGACACGGATCAAGACTGGGATTTGTCACTCCGTATGACGGAGAGGTATCACTAGGCCCACTCGATAATACATCATCATTATGAGCTCAAAGTGACCAAGTGCCTGGTCACGGGATCATGCATTACGGTACGAGTAAAGTGACTTGCCGGTAACGAGATTGAACAAGGTATTGGGATACCGACGATCGAATCTCGGGCAAGTAGCATACCGATTGACAAAGGGAATTGTATACGGGGTTGCTTGAATCCTCGACATCGTGGTTCATCCGATGAGATCATCGAGGAGCATGTGGGAGCCAACATAGGTATTTAGATCCCGCTGTTGGTTATTGACCGGAGAGCGATCTCGGTCATGTCTACATGTCTCCCGAACCCGTAGGGTCTACACACTTAAGGTTCGGTGACGCTAGGGTTGTAGGGATATGTATATGCAGTAACCCGAATGTTGTTCGGAGTCCCGGATGAGATCCCGGACGTCACTAGGAGTTCCGAAATGGTCCGGAGGTAAAGTATTATATATAGGAAGTGCTATTTTGGCCATCGGGACAAGTTTCGGGGTCACCGGTATTGTACCGGGACCACCGGAAGGGTCCCGGGGGTCCAACGGGTGGGGCCATCTGCCCCCGGGGGCCACATGGGCATTAGGGGGTGCGCCTTGGCCCATATGGGCCAAGGGCACCATCCCCAAGAGGCCCATGCGCCAAGAGATAAGGAAGGGAAGAGTCCCAAAGGGGGAAGGCACCTCCTAGGTGCCTTGGGGAGGAGGGATTCCTCCCTTGGCCGCCGCCCCCCCTAGGAAATTGCATCTCCTAGGGCCGGCGCCCCCCCTAGGCTCCCTATATATAGTGGGGGAAGGAGGGCCTCTCACCCCACGCCTTTGGTGCCTCCTTCTCCCTCTCCAACACATCCTCCTCCTCCATAGAGCTTAGCGAAGCCCTGCCGGAGTACTGCAGCTCCATCACCACCACGCTGTTGTGCTGCTGCTGGAGCCATCTTCCTCAACCTCTTCTCCCCCTTGCTGGATCAAGAAGGAGACGTTACGCTGGCCGTACGTGTGTTGAACGCGAAGGTGCCGTCCATTCGGCGCTAGGATCTCCGGTGATTTGGATCACGTCGAGTACGCCTTCCTCATCCCCGTTCTTTGAACGCTTCCACGCGTGATCTACAAAGGTATGTAGATGCAATCCGATCACTCGTTGCTAGATGAACTCCTAGATGGATCCTGGTGAAACCGTAGGAAATTTTTTGTTTTCTGCAACGTTCCCCAACACTGGCCGGGTCATACCGCGGGGTATATCCCCGACACCTTCGGTATTCGGGAGTTTCATGATCTCATGGTCGAAGAAACATGTATTTGACATTAAGAAAGCAGTAGTAATAAACTGAACGATCATATTCGATGCTAACGGTTGGGTCATGTCCATCACATCATTCTCCTAATGATGTGATCCCATTATCAAATGACTACTTATCTCTATGGCTAGGAAACCTTAACCATCTTTGATCAACAAGCTAGTATAGTAGAGGCTCACTAAGGACACGATATTTCTTTATGTAATCACACATGTATTTAAGTTTCCGGTCAATACAATTCGAGCATGAATAATAAACCTTTATCATGAATAAGGAAATATAATAATAACAACTTTATTATTGCCTCTAGGGCATATTTCCATCATAGACGGCCGGTGTTCATCCGGCGCGCGGGTATGCTCCCTCTCGGTTCTCCACGTCGTCGGACGGTAGCATGATCGCGCCAACCACCCTCGCTCCCACGGTCATCATCGACCCCAACGTCACGCTTGGTTCTGGTGGGCTGGCCAGTCGGCTGCGGGATGCATAGGAAGCAGCCATGGTCGATTCCTACGTCCAGTTGATGTCCTGCAAGTGCACAGGTGAGGGAGTCCTGGATTAGGGGGTCTCCGGACAGCCGGACTATATCCATTGGCTGGACTGTTAGACTATGAAGATACAAGATTGAAGACTTCATCTCGTGTCCGGATGGGACTCTACTTGGCGTGGAAGGCAAGCTTATGCAATACGGATATGTATATCTCCTCCTTTGTAACCGACCTTGTGTAACCCTAGCCCCCTCTGGTGTCTATATAAACCGAAGGGTTTTAGTCCGTAGAACAACATACAATGATACCATAGGCTAGCTTCTAGGGTTTAGCCTCTCTGATCTCGTGGTAGATCTACTCTTGTACTACCCATATCATCAATATTAATCAAGCAGGACATAGGATTTTACCTCCATCAAGAGGGCCCGAACCTGGGTAAAACATTGTGTCACCTGCCTCCTGTTACCATCCGCCTTAGACGCACAGTTCGGGACCCCCTACCCGAGATCCGCCGGTTTTGACACCGACATTGGTGCTTTCATTGAGAGTTCCTCTGTGTCGTCGCCGTTAGGCTTGATGGCCCCTACTATCATCGATAGCGATGCAGTCCAGGGTGAGACTTTTCTCCCTGGACAGATCTTTGTGTTTGGCGGCTTTGCACTGCAGGCCAATTCGCTTGGCCATCTGGAGCAGATTGAAAGTTACGCCCCTGGCCACCAGGTCAAGTTTGGAAGCTTAAACTACACGGTCAATATCCACGGAGACTTGATCTTCGACGGATTCGAGCCCTTGCCTTGTGCGTCACACGGTCACGATGAGTACGATTTAGCTCTACCATCGGACAGTGTTCAAGAAATCGCACCGGCAGCCGCTCCGACCCTTAATTCGGAGACAGTTGTGCCGTCCATGGACGGGTGGATGGACCCCGCCATGGAGGCCTTACCCTCAGCGGCGATCGAGCCGAACATCGACCTTAGCCTGCACGAGAGCCGTGTTGTCAAACTGCCGGATCCTTCTCCGGCCATGGACTCCGAACCGCCGGCGCCCGTTCCTAGCGAATCTGATTGGGCGCCGATCATAGAGTTTACCTCCGCGGATATTTTTCAGCACTCGCCCTTCAGCGATATACTGAACTCATTAAGGTCTCTCTCCTTGTTAGGAGGATCCTGGCCGAACTATGTTCGGCAGGACTGGGATGCGGACGACAAAGAAATTCGCGGCCCAACCACCACCCACTTAGTAGCCACTGTCGATGACTTAACCGACATGCTCGACTTCGACTCCGACGACATCGACGGTATGGACGACGATGCGGGAGAAGAAGAGGAACCACTGCCCACATGGCACTGGACATCCACCTCATCATACGATATATACATGGTGGACACACCCAGAGAAGGCAATGGCGACAAGACAGCGGAGGATGACCCCTCCAAGAAGCAACCCAAGCGCCGACGTCAGCGGCGCCGCTCTAAGTCCCGCCAAAGCAAAAGTGGTGGTACCGGCATAGGAGATAATAACACTCCGGATAGTGCCGAAGATGGCAACAATCCCCTCCAGCACGATCTAGGACAGGAGGATGGAGAGGCCAGCCCTCCAGAGAGAGCGGCAGATGGAGAGGCGGAGGATAATAATTACATACCCCCCCCTCCAAAGACGAATTCGCCGTGCCAGAGGATCCCGTCGAACAAGAGCGCTTCAAGCACCGGCTTACGGGCACAACAAATAGCCTTAAGAAAAAGCAGCAGCAGCTTCAAGCTGATCAAGATCTGCTAGCTGACAGATGGACAGAAGTCCTCGCGGCCGAGGAATATAAACTCGAGCGCCCCTCCAAGAGTTACCCAAAATGCAGGTTGCTACCTCGACTGGAGGAAGAAGTGTATGATGCGGCTGATCAGCCACCTCGTGGCCGTGATAGAGAGGCATTCCAGCCAAAAGCTCAGCCTGCACCCCGACGCCATTCAAATAAAAAAGCATGGGGAAACACGCCAGACCCGCGAGACATATTGGAGGACAAAGCAAAACATGCAAGATCAATCTACGGATCACGAGGGTGCGCCACTATGCGAGACGATAAACGTCACACCGGATACAGTAAAAGTAAATCCGGCCGGGCCGAACACATCGGGCAAGACCCATTCGAGCTGCGTCGCGATATAGCACAATACAGAGGCGCCACACACCCCTTATGCTTCACAGACGAAGTAATGGATCATCAAATCCCAGAAGGTTTCAAACCCGTAAATATTGAATCATACGATGGCACAACAGATCCTGCGGTATGGATCGAGGATTTCCTCCTCCACATCCACATGGCCCGCGGTGATGACTTGCACGCCATCAAATACCTCCTACTAAAGCTCAAAGGACCAGCACGGCATTGGCTTAACAGCTTGCCAGCAGAGTCCATTAGCTATTGGGAAGATCTGGAAGCCGCATTCCTCGACAACTTTCAGGGCACTTATATGCGACCACCAGATTCTGATGACTTGAGCAACATAATTCAGCGGCCAGAAGAATCGGCCAGGCAATTCTGGACTCGGTTCCTAACAAAGAAAAATCAAATCGTCGACTGTCCGGATGCAGAGGCCCTAGCAGCTTTCAAACACAACATCCGCGACGAGTGGCTAGCCCGGCACCTTGGTCAGGAAAAGCCGAAATCTATGGCAGCCCTCACGACACTCATGACCCACTTTTGTGCGGGAGAAGATAGCTGGCTGGCTCGCAGTAACAATATGTCAAAGAACCATGGTACTCTGGATACCAAGGACGGCAATAGCAGGTCACGTTGCAACAAACATAAGCGCCGCATTAACAGTGATAATACTGAAGATACGACAGTCAATGCCGGATTAAAAGGCTCTAAACCCGGTCAGCGGAAAAAGCCATTCAAAAGAAGCACTCCGGGGCTGTCCAGTTTGGACCGTATACTCGATCGCTCATGTCAAATACACGGCACCCCCGACAAGCCAGCCAACCACACCAACAGGGATTGTTGGGTGTTCAAGCAGGCCGGCAAGTTAATTGCCGAAGACAAAGATAAGGGGCCACATAGCGATGAAGAGGAAGAGCTTTGGCAGCCGAACACTGGAGGACGGAAGAGGTTCCCCCCACAAGTGCGGACGGTGAACATGATATATGCAACCCACATCCCCAAGAGGGAGCGGAAGCCTGCGCTCAGGGACGTATATGCGTTGGAGCCAGTCGCCCCAAAGTTCAACCCATGGTCCTCCTGTCCGATCACCTTCGATCGCAGGGACCACCCCACTAGTATCCGTCATGGCGGATTCGCCGCACTGGTCCTAGACCCAATCATTGACGGATTTCACCTCACTCGAGTCCTTATGGATGGCGGCAGCAGCCTGAACCTGCTTTATCAGGACACAGTGTGCAAAATGGGTATAGACCCCTCAAGGATCAAACCCACAAAAACGACCTTTAAAGGCATCATTCCAGGTGTAGAGGCCCATTGCACAGGCTCAATTACACTGGAAGTGGTCTTCGGATCCCCGGATAACTTCCGAAGCGAAGAATTAATCTTCGATATAGTCCCGTTCCGCCGTGGTTATCATGCACTGCTCGGGCGAACCGCATTTGCGAGATTCAATGCGGTACCGCATTATGCATACCTCAAGCTCAAGATGCCAGGACCTCGTGGGGTTATTACAGTTAATGGAAACACAAATCGCTCTCTCTGAATGGAGGAGCACACTGCAGCCCTCGCAGCAGAAGCGCAAAGCAGCCTCTCAAGGCAATCCACCAGTTCGACGTTTCAAGACCCGGACACCTTCAAGCGCGCTCGGAGTAATCGGCAACTAGACCGCCTGGCACGATCTGAGCTCGCATAGCAATGCGGCCCCCACCCCAGTCCCAGCCAAGCGGCAAAATCCGTGCCACGCGTACATAATTACGCATTAAAAATACCATGGGCACAGGTGGGGAGGTGGGCACAACTACGGCACGCCCCAAGACGCAACTTAAACCGCACAAGGGGCTTCCCGCTTTGTTATTTTTCTCTTTTCAGGACTTTAATCTCTGGAAACCCTATCCGGCAGCATGATTGCCGAACACATGATGCAGCAACCAAGGAGGAAGAAAGCTACGTCACACCACGGAATTCCCAGGTGGATTACGATAACGAGTGAAATATTTGCTTTAATACTATTCCTCAGCTTGCCCTTGGAAGGGACATAGTCCTACTTTTTGCTTATCGCACTATCTGTATCATTCTGCTTTAACGCACCTTTTTGAATAAACAATGCATAACATTATGACTATTATTGCATTCTTGTTATATATATATATATGTGTGTGTGTGTGTTCATTAATGACGCCTTGCAACCGTACACTTTGGTACAACCAATACACCAGGGGCTCACGTACCCCACAGTATGGTGTGAAAAGTCCGAACACTTTCACAAGTGCGGCACCCCGAACTTATAGCATTATATGCATCCGCTCCGAATCATGTCTTTGGTCAAATGTTGGGTTTGCCCGGCTCTTATGTTTTGGTACCTTACGTTCCGCTCTATCGGCTAAGGTAGCGCTAGGAGAACTACTGCGATTGTGCCCCGCTTCTGCTGGGCTAAGCACCTTAGTAGAGAAAGCTAAAACTGACTGTCATGATAAGGCGAGAGACTGGCCGCTGTTCGGCGAGGTTTCGAGTCCCTAAAGACTTATGCCGCTTAGAGCGAGGGGCCGGCCCTGTCTGGCTTAAAATTATAGAATTCTATGGCTAAGTGAGAGTGATAAAGCATTATTAGTTGTAAGTGCATCTAGTGCCACCCCTAGTTGGTTTTGGAGTATTGACGACAAACCTAGTTGAGGGACTAATGTGTTTGTGAGAATTGCAGGATAACACAGGTAGAAGTCCCTCATTGATTCAGTTTTCCTACCAGAGATGACCCCTAAAAATGTATGAAGACATTGAAGTCAAAGGTGGTATATGAAGATATTCGCTTTGAAGACTATGACAAGAGAAGACACCACATGAAGCCTATGGAGCTCGAAGACTTAGCTCTTTCGTAGTTCTCTTTCTTTGTGTTGAGTCATAGGAAGCACCGTACTGTTAAGTGGGGTGCAAGAGAACCAGTCAGAATCTTGTCCAGAGTCAGACAAGTCAGCTTTGCTTGTAGCCCAAGTAAAGTTGCCGTGTGAGTTTGAAATCTGATCGTTGGAACACGTGTCAGTTCCTTAGTGACCCAGGGTCATTTCGGACAAATCAGGTCAGGTTGCCAAGTGGCTATAAATAGCCCATCCCCTACAACCATAAATGGTTGGCTGCTCAGATAGAGAGTACGGCTTTTGTCATTTGAGAGCAACCCACCTCGAAGCCTTTGAGAGAGAATTCCTTGCGAGGATAAAGCCCTAACCACCTAGAGCCAAAGAGAATTGCGCATCACTTAAGTCTTCTTGTCTGTGTGATCTGAAGACTTATTACACTTGAGGACCGTGCATCCTCCAGCCGGTTAGGAGTCGCGTTCTGAGCATCCAAGAGACTTTGTGGATTGCCGGTGAACGAAGTCTGTGAAGGTTTGGGAGTCTACCTTGAAGACTTACCAGAGTGATTGGGCGAGGTCTGTGTGACCTTAGCTCAAGGGGAATACGGTGAGGACTGGGTGTCCTGAGCTGCGTGTTCAGGACTGGGTGTCCGGGACTGTGTGTCCTAAGGTTTAAATACCTAGCCGCCCCAACCAGACGTACAGTTGTCACAGCAACTGGAACTGGTCCAACAAATCATTGTCTTCAATGAGTCACTGGTTTCATCTTCCCTCCCCTTTACTTACTGTTACTCCTTGTGAAGTCATTGTATGTTTGCACTATCTTTTGTCTTCACTGAGTGACTGCGTGTTCTGTGTGGCTTCACACTATCTTCCTACCTGATCCTTACTACATTGCTGCTATTAGTCATTGTGCTTTCACTCTATTGAATACTTGACTATGGCTTGCCTAGTGTAGTCTACCTTCCGCTGCAGGGTATTAGGTTTATTTCTATCGTTTGTCTTCATAACTCCCACGTTTTGAAGACTTTCATAAAAATCGCCTATTCACCCCCCCTCTAGTCGATATAACACACTTTCAATTGGTATCAGAGCTGGGTGCTCCCTTGTTCTGTGTGATTCGGTTTAACCACCTGGAGTTTTAGCTATGTCGACTGCAGGGATAATTAAAGTCTCCGCTGCGTGCCCCATCTTCGATGGAACTGAATATCCCTATTGGAAGAATAAGATGCGCATGCATCTTGAAGCCATTGACGTCGACCTATGGTATGTCGTCGAGAACGGCGTTCCCAGGGCTGGAGAAGGTGTCACTGCTGCTGATGTCAAGAAATTCGTTCAACTGGACTCTACTGCCAAGAATATCATCTGTGGTCATCTGACCAAAGGATAGTATGGCCGTGTGAGTGCTTTGAAGACATCTAAGCTGGTCTGGGACTAGCTCTCCAAGGTCAATGAAGGCATCTCAACCCAGAGAGATCAGAGAATCAGTGTCCTTTGCAACCTCTTCAACCGCTTCAAGCGAAATGACAATGAGAATGTCCAGCACACATTTGACCGACTCACTGCCATCACAAATGAGCTTCAAGCCCTCGGCGCTACTGAGATCACCAAACATGAAGTCGTCAAGACACTACTGAGATCACTTGATAGTTCATTTGACATCCTAGCCCTGATGATTCAAGAACGTCCTGATTTCAAGACACTCGATCCGTCTGACATACTTGAGAGGCTCAACACACATGAGTTTCAGCTTTCTGAGAAAAGAGATATCTATGGTCCAAACTATGGGCGAACTCGTGCCTTGAAGGCAAAAATTGTCTCCTCATCTGAAGAAGAATCTGACAGCAGTTCTGATGATCCTGAAGACATTGGAAGGGAACTTGCTATGCTTGTCAAGAAGTTCCAAAAATTCACCAAGAAGAAAGGCTTCAGAAAGTCTTCCCGATCAAGCTCAAGAAATGATGAAGCTTCTGCCCATGACTACAAGAAGAAAACATGTCACAAGTGCAAGAAACTTGGCCACTTCATCTCTGAGTGTCCACAGTGGGACAATGAGAACAAAAAGAAGAAGAAGAGCAAGGAATATGACTCTGATGACAAGAAGAAGAAGAAATACTCAAAGTCTTCTTCCAAGTCTTCCTCAAAGTCTTCATCACACAAGAAGAGCTCATCTGGCAAGGCACGTGCATTTGTTGGCAAGGAAATGGATTCAGAGGAGGATTCTGCTTCTGAGGAGGCGGAGGTGGAGTCTGAGGAGGAGTCCGATTCAGGCGTCGCAAGTATGGCTACAGCATACGTTGCCAAGTCCATCTTCAACACTGAAGACAATGACCTCATCACCGACACCGATGCAAATGACAAGGACTACTCCGCTTCTACCTACTGCTTCATGGCACGCGGTGCCAGGGTAAACTCACGGGCTACTCACTATCAAACATCTAGTGACGATGACTCTAATTGTGGTTCAAAACCCAGCTACAAAGCACTTGCTAAAATTGCAACTGAACAACAGAAAGCTATGGAACATATTCAAAAACTGTTAGACAGAAGCGGTGATCTGTTAGGTGCTGAAATGACTCAATCTGAATCCTTAATTGAAGACATAAAAAATCTTCACGTTAAGTATCAGGAACTTGAAAGTCGTCATGAAACTCTCTCAACAACTCATGAAAAGCTTCCCTATGATTATATTCAAAGGAAGCAAGATCTTGAGAAATTGAGAGCGGTTCATGAAGATCTTCAAAAGGAAAACGAGTCACTTCACGCCAAACAGATCAGTCCCGCTCAGGAAGGATTTGAACCACCATGTCTTAAATGCATTGAGTGTGATAATGCTACTTCTGTTGCTGAATGTTCTACTGCTACTACTGTTGCAATATCTTCAACTGTTGATGTGGTAACTAACCCCTCTGCTGAGGATACCACTGCTATTGCTGATGAGAATGCTAGGTTGAAGACATTGCTTGAAACAGGGATGTACAAAAGTCTTAAAGGGCATCAGACACTATGTGATGTCCTCAAAAAGCAGATTCTGAACCGAAACCCGAGGAAAGAGGGTGTTGGGTTCGTAAGGAAAATGAATGTTGATGGCTCGTACTGGAAACCTGAGCAGTACCCCAAAACCATGTGGGTTGCTGCAAATGAACCTTCAGCAGATCCATCCAATCTATCTGGCTTCACTTGTGCTAACCCCATTATCAATGATGAATCCTTTGATGCAAACTATATACTGTTTAAGAATCAAAATGGTGAAGTGTTTGCCAGGTACATTGGTACTAACTGCAGGAATGGACTGCCTATGAAGAAGATCTGGGTTCTGAAAAGGTGTCTGGAGAATCTTCCTGTGAATGTCATCACGTGAAGAAGACAAACCTCAGACCAAAGGCTTCATACGGTCCAAAGGCTTCATACAGACAGAGGATTCACCTGAGTCGCACTAACGCAAATGTTTTGCAGGGAAACCATACTCAGGCATATGAATATGAGAGCGGTTCATCAAACCGCCATGTTCATAAGACCAAGAACTATTCTGCTTATTCTTATGAGTACTATTGTCTGCCTGCCAGACTGTTTGCTAGGGCTCTAAAGCCAAACTTCTTAGATGCTGCACTTAGACTTATTGCTTCGAAGCCACCCTTGAAGATGTGGGTGGCTAAGAAAGCTTAACTCTCTTTTGTAGG
The DNA here is from genome assembly GCF_002162155.2 of Triticum dicoccoides. Lineage (NCBI taxonomy): Eukaryota > Viridiplantae > Streptophyta > Magnoliopsida > Poales > Poaceae > Triticum > Triticum dicoccoides. The sequence goes on along the minus strand of NC_041384.1, from coordinate 145,717,827 downwards.
GAAAGGTCTCCAACAGAAAACCAAAATCATCTGACGCTATTGCTGGGGACCTTAAACATCTTGTAGGGCGCAAGATCAAATGCCGGAATGGTCTTACTATGTACTTCGTTCCTGAATCGCTTGCTACTCTCCCTATTAGTCCTAATCTGGATCTAAGCTTTCATAACCCATTGGTTCGTCAAATGTTTTTGCTTCACAATGCTCTTGGTGAAGCCTATCCCCCTAACTGCACTGTAGGGTACGGCACCAGCGTCTTCAGAATGGATTATTGATAGTGGGTGTACAAATCACATGACTGGCAAAAGAAGCCTTCTTATGGACTCAACCTTACGACCATCCGACAAGAGCCACATCACATTTGCTGACACTGGTAAAAGTAAGGTATTGGGTCTAGGTAGAGTTGCAATCTCAAGGGATCAACACATGGATAAAGTCATGCTTGTTGAATCCCTTGGCTTCAACTTAATGTCTGTTTCAATGCTCTACGATTTGAACATGATCGTAATATTTGGAAAATATCGTTGCCTTGTACTAATGGAATCTGACAAGTCTCTAGTATTTGAAGGGTATCGAAAAGATGATTTGTACGTGGCAGATTTCTCAGCAGGACCACAACTTGCCGTATGTCTTCTAGCAAAAGCTTCAGAATGTTGGCTCTGGCATCGGAGGCTTGGGCATGCTGGCATGAGGAACCTCCACACCCTGGCAAAGAAGAAGCATGTCATAGGCATCGAGGGCATCAAGTTCAAGAAAGATCACTTATGCGGTGCCTGTGAAGCAGGGAAGATGACGACGGCCAAACATCCCTCAAAGACAATCATGACCACTACTCGACCCTTCGAACTGCTTCACATGGATCTTTTCGGTCCCACTCATTACTCAACTCTTACTACTACTGCTTGCCTCTATGGCTTTGTCATTGTTGATGATTATTCTAGATATACTTGGGTGCACATAATCCTTTACAAGACTGAAGTGCAGGATGTCTTCAGACGCTTTGCAAATCGAGCTATGAACAATTATGGCGCCAAGATAAAGCATATCAGAAGTGACAATGGCACTGAATTCAAGAACACTGGCCTTGATACATATCTTGATACCTTGGGCATCACACATGAATTCTCAGCCCCGTACACGCCACAGCAGAATGGCGTCGTCGAATGCAAGAACAGAACACTCATTGAGATGGCCAAAACGATGCTAGATGAATACAAGACCCCAAGAAAATTCTGGCCTGAAGCCATTGACACTGCATGTCATACAATCAATCATGTTTATCTTCACAAGCTTCTGAACAAGACATCTTATGAGCTCCTTACTGGCAAGAAGCCAAATGTCAGTTACTTCAGAGTATTTGACGCGAGGTGCTGGATCAAGGACCCACATCACACCTCAAAGTTTGCACCAAAAGCACATGAGGGTTTTATGCTTGGATATGGAAAGGATTCACACTCCTATAGAGTCTTCAATCTCTTTCATTACAAAGTGGTTGAAACAGTGGATGTGCGGTTCGATGAGACCAACGGCTCACAAAGAGAGCAACTGCCAAATGTGCTAGATGAAGTTCCATCCAGTGAATCAATCAAGCTAATGGGAACTGGAGAAATTATACCTTCTGAAGCTCATCCTGAAGAAGAACTTATCATCTCAGCACCTGATCAACATGAAGACAATGCTCAGCCTGAGGACATTCCTTCTAACAACAACAATGATCAGCAAGAGCAAAATCTTCGCCCTGTACATCCTCGCATTGCCAATGAAGTGCAGATTGAAAGAATTGTTGATAGCATCAATGCACCCGGTCCACTCACTCGTTCAAGGGCAACTCAGCTAGCAAATTTCTGTGGGCACTTCGCATTCGTCTCAATAACAGAACCCAGGAAAGTTGAAGAAGCCTTCATGGAACCTGAATGGATTCAAGCTATGCAAGAAGAGCTTCAACAGTTTGAGCTAAATAATGTATGGGAACTAGTTAAGCGTCCTGACCCACGGAAGCACAATATAATAGGCACCAAATGGATATACCGCAACAGGCAAGATGAGCATGGTCAAGTTGTCAGAAACAAAGCTCGTCTCGTTGCTCAAGGATATACTCAAGTGGAAGGCATTGACTTTGATGAAACATTTGCTCCTGTGGCTAGAATTGAAGCCATACGCATACTTCTGGCCTATGCAAATCATCATAACATACTTCTATATCAAATGGATGTGAAGAGTGCTTTTCTCAATGGCAAAATTGAAGAAGAAGTGTATGTTGCACAACCGCCTGGCTGTGAAGATCCAAAACATCCTGACATGGTATACAAGCTCAACAAGGCACTGTATGGCCTCAAACAAGCCCCTCGGGCCTGGTATGACACACTCAAATACTTCCTGAAGAGCAAAGGCTTCATACCTGGTTCCCTAGACCCCACCCTCTTCACGAAGACATATGATGGTGAACTGTTTGTGTGCCAAATATATGTGGATGACATTATCTTCGGCTGCACAAATCAGAAGTACAGTGAAGAGTTTGGATATATGATGCAAGAGCAATATCAGATGTCCATGATGGGGGAGCTGAAGTTCTTCCTCGGTCTTCAAATACGACAACAACGCAACGGCATCTTCATATCTCAAGAGAAGTATCTCAAAGATTGCCTGAAGAAGTTTGGAATGCAAGACTGCAAAGGCTTCACAACACCAATGCCAGCCAAACATCATCTGGGTCCCGACGACAATGGTAAAGAGTTCGATCAAAACGTATATCGCTCCATGATTGGTTCTTTACTTTATCTATGTGCATCTAGGCCAGATATTATGCTCAGTGTTTGCATGTGTGCTCGATTTCAAGCGGCACCAAAGGAGTAGCATCACTTAGCTGTGAAGCGAATTCTTCGATATTTGGCTCACACCCCAACTCTAGGACTATGGTATCCAAAGGGCTCAGAGTTTGATCTGGTTGGATTCTCAGATGCTGATTATGCTGGTGACAAAGTTGATCGCAAGTCTACATCAGGCACATGTCACTTTCTGGGACGATCACTTGTATGTTGGTCTTCAAAGAAGCAGAACTGTGTATCTCTCTCCACTGCTAAATCTGAATACATTGCTGCTGGATCTTGCTGCGCTCAGCTTCTGTGGATAAAGCAAACACTCAAGGACTATGGCATTCATCTGAAGCAAGTGCCACTTTACTGCGACAACGAAAGCGCCATCAACATTGCCAACAACCCAGTTGTCAGGACCCCGACTCAATGCCACATCGATCTAGCATGTAACACCTCATATCACTATGCGGCCTCACGCACGATATCCCCACGGGTGTCGCCTTACCTTTGCCCGGGACCGTTTGCGCATTTTGGCACACATATATGATGGTGTCGCTAGCATCCATATGATAAAGAGCCCGGGCTGACATGGCTAGTCGTAAACCCAAAGTGGCACTAACTTACAGGGACAGGCATCCATGACCCAGCATCGAACGTGTCGGTCATCAACGAGTGAATCCAGGCTGTAGCACTGGGCTAACAGGACTCCGGTGAACCGGGCTGTAGCGGGCTAGCAGGACTCCGGTATTCATCGCGTGACATTTCCCCGAAGGGACAGACACAGGATCGAAGAAGGACACATGCCGGCCTGCCTAAGTGTTCCGGAGCAGTAGCAAGCTACCAGGGCTCAGTGGAAGCACTAGGAGACATTTCCCGGTAAGAGAGGCTACTAAGAATAAACAACTAGATAGTCAGATCCCACACATAGCAATACACATTACACGTACGCATAACATGCAAGTATGTGCTGTACAACATGTCATCACAGCATAACTCAACAATCATATAGATAAAGGCTCAGAAGAGCCATCATAGCGTTTATTGCAAACAGGGGTCACAAAACCCATCATACAGAGCATACAAGCAACAAGCGGAAGCATTACATGTCTGGGTACAGACATCTACAAATGAAAAAGGCTGAAGAGCCTGACTATCTACAACATCCGATCAAGATCGTAGCTGAGGTACTAGCTACTAGTCAAAGTCCACGAGAACACTAGTAAGACCGAAGTCTCCACTGCAAAAACATAAATGAAGCAACATGAGTACAAAGGTACTCAGCAAGACTTACATCAGATCCTATCATACATGCATTTGTATCAAGAGGGTAATGTGGGGTTTAGTTGCAGCAAGCCAGCTTTGACTCTGTGGCTATCCTGTTCTACGACTACCAGAAACTCTGGAGGTGAGACAACGTACACGAGTCCACTAATCACCACACAATACACCACTATGGATTCATTCCCGTCTCCCTACGAGAAGGCCATCCATAGCACTCACACTTGTCTTGAGCATTTTATAGTATCCACTTCAAGTTGTCTATGTACCATGTAAGCATCCAAGAAGTCCATAACCGCGGACCCGGCTATTCGAATAGATCATGTTAACCCTGCAGGGGTGTACTTCTTCACACACGCTCTCGCCACTTACCGCCATGTATACATCATGTATCTCGGCAACCTTCAAGCGGAAGCCTGGCGAGGGTGTCGGCCACGACCTGACTAACCACACAAGACTCTAGCCCAGGTTTATCGCCTATTCGGGTTCCATCCGCAAGGAGATCCGGCCGGGGTGTCGCTCACAGCCCCAAACGATGTGAGCAGGGTTCCCAAGCCCACCATCCGGGTGCCACTTGGTACACCGTGCCACGTGTGCCTAGTCTGTCCCAAGCCCACCCTGCCGGGTGCCACTTGGTAGAAAAATAGCACTACCTACAAACACCAGAAACTAGTTGCGACTCCTGGACAGAGACCAAGTTGGTTAATAAGTCGAGAGGGGTCGAGTTACCGGAACCCAATATGTGGTAGTATCGAGTCATTGGACAACATACATAGAACTCAGTGCATAAGGACGGTTCCAGTGAGACAACCCACCATGTACTCCTACATGGCCTCTCACCGCTACCTTTACCAAATCGTATTCACACACTTCACTCTCAGCATCAGAACATATCGTGACACTCCAATTCATTCCCAATGAATCAGACCTGACACAACTCTAAGCAATAGCAGGCATAGCATGGTAGGAACACATCAGTGGCTTCAATCAACTCCTACACATGCTAGTGGGTTTCAACTATTTACTGTGGCAATGACAGGTCATGCAGAGGAATGGGTTCAACTACCGCAGCACAAAGTAGCAGATGAATCGTTGTTGTCCTAATGCAATAACTGAGAGCAGGAGCGAGAGAGTAGGGTTTTATTGAAATGAACAAGAGGGTTTGCTTGCCTGGTAGATCAACAGAGGAGGCACTGCTTCACAGACAGGCACTCTAGAACAGCTCCGGAGCAGGACCTATCGAGAAGGAATGGTGCCGGCAATCAATACACAATCATATGCAACAATATGATGCATGAACATGGCATGTAGATGTGATGCTGTTTGAGCTAATGCAACTAGTAATCATTTGGTTTGAAGTCCATTTGAACCAAAGGTTCAAATGCATCTCCAAATTAAGCTCCTATATATGCCATAATGTGTTTTCTCATATTCAGCATGTATAAGTTGGTTTGTCATGCATGAAACTAGTACAGATGGAAAGATTGCATTTTTCTGATAATTTTTCATATATAAATTATTTTAATCTGAGCTACGGTTGAATTGTTATGAATTTTTGAAGTTTAAAACAATTTCTGGAATTTTCTGATTTAATATAAATCCAGAAATCATATATTGCGTCAGCATTGAGTAAGCATGACGTCAGCAGTCAACTGCGGCTGATGGGGTCAAACCTGACGTGTGGGGCCCACACGTCAGTGATAGGGGTTAAACAGGGGGTTAATTTAATCCTAATTAAAAGTTAGTGGCGCTGGGGCCCACTGTCAGTGTCAGGGGGGTTAGTTAACGGTGATTAGCACTAAGCTAATCACCTGGCCGACGGGGCCCACGCGTCAGTGACCCTGGGGGGGTCAAACCCCAGGTCGAACAAGTCAAACCCGCCGGCGGTTAGTCGCCGGCGAGGTCCGCGGCGTACATGTGCCCCGGGTTTACTCTGTGGTGCTCCAAATGGCGTGCGGCTAGGTGCGTTGGAAAGCTAGCTCGATGGCGCGTCGGGCGGTGGCCGTGGCTGGGCCTGGGGTGGCCGGAGTCGACGGCGGCGAGCTCGGCTGCGGCCGCCGGAGTTCGGTCGTGCACGGAAACGCGGTTGGAGCTCGAAGGCGAGCGAAGCAAAGCGCTAGGGATGCTCTACGGGGCCTTACGGACTTCTTGGACTCGCCGGGGTGACCAAATGGTCACTGGAGCTGCATCAACGGCGAGCTCGGCGACGGCGGAGGTTCGGCCGTGGTGGGGAACGGAGTTACGACGCGGAAACGAGGGGGAGAAGAGAGGGGAATGGTGGCGGAGCTCACCGCGGTTGCAGCGGCAGTCGAAGTGGGCTCGGGGACGCACTGGAGACGGCGAATCGACGGCGATGGTGGTCGGAGCCCGAGGAGGAAGACGATGGCGATGGTGGCTCCACAGGGCGTCCGGCGTCTTGTGGCTTGACGGAGAGCTTCAGGGCGAGGGGGCGGAGCTCCTGCGCGTGTCGGGGAGGGGAGGGGAGGCCGGTGGCGGCGGCTATGGCGAACGGCGGTGACCGACGCGTTCGGACACGAGAGAGAGAGAGAGAGCGAGGGAGAAGGGGAAAAGCACGGGAGAGAGGGGGGTGAGGCCAGGGGATCGGGGCAGCACCGAGAAGAAACGTCGCGGCGTCGCGCTGGCGGGGTAGGCAGGCAGGCGAGCTGGTGGCGTGGCGCTCCGCCCGTGCGCGTGCGTCGGCCACACGCCTGGCCGACTGGCGCCAGGAGGACGACGGCGGTGGTGGGCCGGGCTGGCTTGCTGGGCCAGAGGCGCCAGGTAAGAAGCCCAGGTAAGGTTTCCCTCTTTTATTTCTGTTTTCTAATTTTCTGACATTTGTTCTGATTTAGTAATAATACTAAATCAATTTAATACCTTATGCCAAATTTTGCAGGAGCTAGATATATTATTCCAGAGCTCCTTTATAAATGGCATAATTTTTGGACCATATTTCATATATATAACAATATATATCCAAAGCAAATAATTATCGAATTAATCCAAATGGCCAAAATTAAATATCCATGAGCTCCTAAAAATATTGGTTTGATTTTTATCTCTGTCCAATATTTTCAGAGGGCAACATGAGCATTTTCTTGGACCCTTTTGGAGAAATTTTTATTTGGGTCATTTTCAAAAATGATTCTGAGGGTTCCACCAATCCTCATTTCAAATTTAAATGAAATTTAAATATGATGCACAAATGGCTAGCTAGTCTACGTCATACCAGACTAGGGATGTGACAACTCGCCCCCACTTGAAAAAATCTCGTCCCGAGATTCAAGGGTTGACGGAAAGAAAGCGGGGTACTCCAGTCGAAGACGATCTTCTCGCTCCCAAGTAGCTTCTCTCTCGGAATGATGAGACCACTGAACTTTGAGAAACTTGATGTTCTGACGTCGAGTGACACGCTCTGCTTGATCAAGAATGCGAACCGGGTACTCTCGGTATGTGAGGTTATCTTGGAGATCAAGCGTTTCGTGGTCCACTCCGCGGATGGGATCCGAGAAGCAACACTTGAGTTGAGAGACGTGGAAGACATCATGAACTCGAGAAAGATGTGGGGGTAGTTCCAATTGGTAGGCAACCTCTCCTTGTTTAGCGAGAATGCGAAAAGGACCAATGTAACGAGGAGCCAACTTGCCCTTGATACCGAAACGATGGGTACCCTTCAAGGGAGTAACCCGAAGGTAAGCTTTTTCGCCAACTTCATAAGTCATATCCTTATGATGACGATCATACTGACTCTTTTGACGAGACTGGGCTGTTTTCAAATTCTCACGAATGATGCGAACTTGCTCTTCTGCCTCCTGGATCATGTCCGGTCCAAAGAATTGTCTTTCACCGGTTTCTGACCAGTTCAAAGGTGTTCGACATCTTCGTCCATAGAGAACCTCAAAAGGAGCTTTCTTGAGGCTGGATTGATAGCCATTGTTGTAAGCAAACTCGGCGAAAGGAAGACATTTCTCCCAATCCATACCGAATGAGATAACGCAAGCTCTGAGCATGTCTTCGAGAATTTGATTGACCCGTTCCACCTGACCACTCGATTGAGGGTGGAAGGCGGTACTGAAGGAAAGATGGGTTCCCATGGCAGTTTGGAAACTCTCCCAGAAATGAGAAGTGAAAAGACTGCCACGGTCTGAATTGATCTCTAGTGGAACACCATGAAGTGACACTATTCGAGAAATGTATAAGTCAGCAAGCTGACTAGCAGTGATACTCTCTCGAACAGGAAGGAAGTGAGCCACTTTGGAAAGACGATCAACGACTACGAAGATAGCGTTATTCCCTCTCTTGGTCTTGGGAAAGCCGGTGATGAAGACCATACCAACTTTATCCCATTTCCATTCAGGAATAGCTAAAGGCTGAAGGGTGCCAGCAGGTCTTTGATGCTCTGCCTTAACGCGACGACAAACGTCACAGTTAGCAATAAACTGAGCGATTTCTCTCTTCATCCTAGTCCACCAGAACCTCTGGCGTAGGTCCTGATACATCTTAGTGCTACCGGGATGAATCGTGAGAGGAGATTCATCCGCCTCCTTAAGAATCAACTGCCGAAGATGTTGCTTCTTGGGAACCACCAAGCGATTCTCAAAGAAAACAACACCACGATCATCCATAGAGAAACATCCACCAACTCCCTTCTTAATGTTTCTCTTGATCCGGGTAATCCCCGTATCATGCTTCTGGGCTTCTATGATAAGATCCACAAGGGTAGGTTTCGCCACCAAGGTAGAAATAAATCCGCGAGGAGCTATGTGAAGATTAAGCTTACAGAATTCCTCATGGAGAAGTGGTTGGCCTTGCTGCAACATGAGATTGTTGCAATAGGATTTACGGCTTAGAGCATCAGCCATGACATTGGCTTTGCCTGGGGTGTAGGTAATCCCTAGATCATAATCTGTGATTAACTCCAACCAACGTCTTTGCCTAAGGTTCAGATCCGGTTGGGTGAAGATATACTTGAGACTCTGGTGATCGGTGTAGATCTCGCAACGTTTACCAAGAAGGTAATGTCGCCAGGTCTTGAGTGCATAGACTACGGCTGCAAGCTCTAGATTATGTGTAGGATAATTCTCCTCATGTGGATGCAACTGTCGAGATGCATAGGCAATCACATGACGATCCTGCATAAGAATGCAACCTAGTCCCTGTCGTGAGGCGTCGCAGTAGATAATAAAGTCTTTAGTGAAATCCGGTGGCACAAGTATGGGAGCAGAAGTCAGGCGTCTTTTCAGTTCCTGAAAACTGTACTCACATTGTGGGGACCACTCAAACTTTTTATCTTTCTTGAGAAGTTCCGTGAGGGGTTTGGCTACTTTGGAGAAGTTTTCAACAAAGCGGCGACAATAGCTGGCTAGGCCAAGGAAACTCCTAACTTGTTTAACGGTCTCAGGTGGAGTCCAATCGAGAACGGCTTGAACTCTCTCGGGATTGACAGCAATGCCCTTACCAGAGATTACGTGGCCTAAGTAGGTCACTTCTGGCAACCAAAATTCACACTTGGAGAACTTGGCATAAAGGCGGTGCTCTCTGAGTTTTTCTAGCACAAGTCTAAGATGTTCGGCATGCTCTTCCTCGTTCTTCGAGTAAATAAGAATATCATCGAGGTAAACCACGACGAACTTATCTAAGTACTCCATGAAGATCGAGTTCATCAAGCGGGAGAATGTAGCTTGAGCGTTAGTTAGACCAAAGGACATGACGGTGTACTCATACTGACCATAACGAGTAACAAAGGCTGTCTTGGGAATGTCCCCGTTTCTGATCTTAATTTGGTGGTATCCTAACCTCAAATCCATCTTGGAGAAGACTGAGGATCCAGCGAGCTGATCATACAGGTCGTTGATCCTGGGGAGCGGATACTTGTTCTTTATCGTGACCAAATTAACGGGACGATAATCTACAACCATCCGGTCCGTACCATCCTTCTTCTTAACAAAGAGAACGGGGCAAGCCCAAGGAGAAGAACTAGGACGGATGAACCCTTTTTGCAAGGACTCATCAAGTTGTTTCTTAAGCTCGGCTAGTTCTAAGGGTGCCATCTTGTAAGGTCTCCTAGAGATTGGAGCTGTTCCTGGGATAAGATCTATGACGAACTCTACATCTCTGTCAGGGGGAACACCTGGCAGTTCCTCTGGAAAGACATCCGGAAAGTCACGAACTACCGGGATATCTTCAAGGTCTGGAAGAGGGCTGGCATTAAGAGAATAGAGCTGACGCTTTGCAACTCTAGTGGAGACAGTGACTATCTTGCTAGATGAGTGTGTAAGCTGAACAGATCTGGTGTAACAATCAATCTTGGCATGATGAGCTGTCATCCAGTCCATACCCAAGATGATGTTAATATCTGAGGACTTGAGGGCTACAAGTGATGCAAGGAATACAAATCTGTCAACAAGGATTTCATTACCATGGCTTACACTAGAGGTTTGCCATTTGGATCCAGGAGTTTGGATGACTAGCGGGGTTGGCATATCACAAAATGACAGATTGTGCAAGTTAGCATAGCTTTCCGAAATGAAGGAGTGAGATGCTCCAGTATCGAATAGAACTGATGCTGGGTGACAATTGACAAGGAGTGTACCAAGAACGACATCCGGATCATCATGAGCGTCTTTAGCTGAGACGTGATGCACACGTCCACGTTCAGTGGGGGCTAACTTAACACTGATCATCTTGCATGATGGCTTAATACAGCCAACAGTCTTCTCGGGCTGGGGTGGAGCATAACTAGTCTGAGAGCAATCACGTGCATAGTGTCCTGGCTTCCCGCATGTGAAGCAAGTCCCTGAGGTTGGACGTGGACCCGCACTGACAAGCGGTCTACCAGTAGGCAAGGGTGGAACATACGACTGAGCTGGGGAAGGCACCACATAGGATGGCCTCGGTGTATATCCGGAAGGAAGAGCGGAGTTTGGAACCCAAATCTGGCGCTTCTGGGAACTAGAGCCAGAGGAAGATCCCAAATTACGGGTGTGCTTACGAGACTCCTCGTAAGTGAGCTGAGCTGTCTCTGCATTAATGGCCTTGTTCACAAGGGCTTGGAATGTATCACAATGATGCAGGTGGAGATCACGATGCAACTTGGGGTTGAGACCCTTTCGGAACCTAGCCTGCTTCTTGGCGTCCGTGGACACTTCTTCTGTGGCATAACGGGCGAGGTTCTCGAACTCTCTGCTGTAAGCATCAACAGCCATCTTATTCTGGGTGAAACTACAGAACTCTTCTCTCTTGCGATCAAGGAGGGCCTGGGGAATGTGATGCTCGCGAAAAGCCTCAGTGAAATCTCTCCAGGTAGGAATCTGGCCAGCTGGAAGCATAGCCTCATAGTTCTGCCACCAAAGACTAGCAGGACCTTCCAGGTGGTATGTGGCATAAGTGACCTTGTCATCTTCAGCTACGCTCGCGGAATGCAGCTTATGAGTGATGCTACGGAGCCAGTCATCTGCATCGAGTGGCTTGATGGAATGATGAAAGGTAGGTGGGTGCAAGCGAATGAAATCATGAATGGTAGCAGACCCTTTGAACTGATGTGCGGTGTTCTCCTCGATACGTGCCAACAAACGGTTAGACTCACGCTTGTTCCTCTCCATTTCTAACATGAACTCTGCCAACGAAGGCTGGTCGGGAGAATCCTCATCCCTGCCATCTCCGTGGTTCTGGCTACGAGCAACGGAACTTCGCTTAGCTGATGACATCCTGAGAAACGAACCAAGGACGGAGTCAGCATCAACTATGGACTGTAGAATGTAGGACAAGGAATTAGTATCTCTCGAACTCCTAGGGAAAATTCCGGCAGCATAACGGCAGTAAAATGCTCAGAATGAGACATCCTACTAAAAATGGGGTGGTAACATACTCATCATCATCACTCAAGGTTCTGAGATAGTACTAAACAGACTACATAGGAAGTACTCGAAAACTGGGGTACGACTCTGATCAACCAATCCTAGGGGACTACGGAGTAGTAACACGTGATCCTGATAGACGGAAGAGAAGCCTAGTTCCTTAATCCCGTCGGAAAGATAGGATGACTCAGATCAGAAGGGCATAAGGTATAAGGAGTAAAAAGAGCCTTACGTTCCAACCCACAATCAATTCCCTTACATAACTAAAGATTTTCTAGACTCAACTTCGACCGGTTTGGCTTGGTAATCCTACAGGCAGTCAAGCTCTGATACCAGCGCTGTCAGGACCCCGACTCAATGCCACATCGATCTAGCATGTAACACCTCATATCACTTTGCGGCCTCACGCACGGTATCCCCACGGGTGTCGCCTTACCTTTGCCCGGGACCGTTTGCGCATTTTGGCACACGTATATGATGGTGTCGCTAGCATACATATGATAAAGAGCCCGGGCTGACATGGCTAGTCGTAAACCCAAAGTGGCACTAACTTACAGGGACAGGCATCCATGACCCAGCATCGAACGTGTCGGTCATCAACGAGTGAATCCAGGCTGTAGCACTGGGCTAACAGGACTCCGGTGAACCGGGCTGTAGCGGGCTAGCAGGACTCCGGTATTCATCGCGTGACATTTCCCCGAAGGGACAGACACAGGATCGAAGAAGGACACATGCCGGCCTGCCTAAGTGTTCCGGAGTAGTAGCAAGCTACCAGGGCTCAGTGGAAGCACTAGGAGACATTTCCCAGTAAGAGAGGCTACTAAGAATAAACAACTAGATAGTCAGATCCCACACATAGCAATACACATTACACGTACGCATAACATGCAAGTATGTGCTGTACAACATGGCATCACAACATAACTCAACAATCATATAGATAAAGGCTCAGAAGAGCCATCATAGCGTTTATTGCAAACAGGGGTCACAAAACCCATCATACAGAGCATACAAGCAACAAGCGGAAGCATTACATGTCTGGGTACAGACATCTACAAATGAAAAAGGCTGAAGAGCCTGACTATCTACAACATCCGATCAAGATCGTAGCTGAGGTACTAGCTACTAGTCGAAGTCCACGAGAACACTAGTAAGACCGAAGTCTCCACTGCAAAAACATAAATGAAGCAACATGAGTACAAAGGTACTCAGCAAGACTTACATCAGATCCTATCATACATGCATTTGTATCAAGAGGGTAATGTGGGGTTTAGTTGCAGCAAGCCAGCTTTGACTCTGTGGCTATCCTGTTCTACGACTACCAGAAACTCTGGAGGTGAGACAACGTACACGAGTCCACTAATCACCACACAATACACCACTATGGATTCATTCCCGTCTCCCTACGAGAAGGCCATCCATAGCACTCACACTTGTCTTGAGCATTTTATAGTATCCACTTCAAGTTGTCTATGTACCATGTAAGCATCCAAGAAGTCCATAACCACGGACCCGGCTATTCGAATAGATCATGTTAACCCTGCAGGGGTGTACTTCTTCACACACGCTCTCGCCACTTACCGCCATGTACACATCATGTATCTCGGCAACCTTCAAGCGGAAGCCTGGCGAGGGTGTCGGCCACGACCTGACTAACCACACAAGACTCTAGCCCAGGTTTATCGCCTATTCGGGTTCCATCCGCAAGGAGATCCGGCCGGGGTGTCGCTCACGGCCCCAAACGATGTGAGCAGGGTTCCCAAGCCCACCATCCGGGTGCCACTTGGTACACCGTGCCACGTGTGCCTAGTCTGTCCCAAGCCCACCCTGCCGGGTGCCACTTGGTAGAAAAATAGCACTACCTACAAACACCAGAAACTAGTTGCGACTCCTGGACAGAGACCAAGTTGGTTAATAAGTCGAGAGGGGTCGAGTTACTGGAACCCAATGTGTGGTAGTATCGAGTCATTGGACAACATACATAGAACTCAGTGCTTAAGGACGGTTCCAGTGAGACAACCCACCATGTACTCCTACATGGCCTCTCACCGCTACCTTTACCAAATCGTATTCACACACTTCACTCTCAGCATCAGAACATATCGTGACACTCCAATTCATTCCCAATGAATCAGACCTGACACAACTCTAAGCAATAGCAGGCATAGCATGGTAGGAACACATCAATGGCTTCAATCAACTCCTACACATGCTAGTGGGTTTCAACTATTTACTGTGGCAATGACAGGTCATGCAGAGGAATGGGTTCAACTACCGCAGCACAAAGTAGCAGATGAATCGTTGTTGTCCTAATGCAATAACTGAGAGCAGGAGCGAGAGAGTAGGGTTTTATCGAAATGAACAAGGGGGTTTGCTTGCCTGGTAGATCAACAGAGGAGGCACTGCTTCACAGACAGGCACTCTGGAACAGCTCCGGAGCAGGACCTATCGAGAAGGAACGGTGCCGGCAATCAATACACAATCATATGCAACAATATGATGCATGAACATGGCATGTAGATGTGATGCTATTTGAGCTAATGCAACTAGTAATCATTTGGTTTGAAGTCCATTTGAACCAAAGGTTCAAATGCATCTCCAAATTAAGCTCCTATATATGCCATAATGTGTTTTCTCATATTCAGCATGTATAAGTTGGTTTTTCATGCATGAAACTAGTACAGATGGAAAGATTGCATTTTTCTGATAATTTTTCATATATAAATTATTTTAATCTGAGCTACGGTTGAATTGTTATGAATTTTTGAAGTTTAAAACAATTTCTGGAATTTTCTGATTTAATATAAATCCAGAAATCATATATTGCGTCAGCATTGAGTAAGCATGACGTCAGCAGTCAACTACGGCTGATGGGGTCAAACCTGACGTGTGGGGCCCACACGTCAGTGACAGGGGTTAAACAGGGGGTTAATTTAATCCTAATTAAAAGTTAGTGGCGCTGGGGCCCACTGTCAGTGTCAGGGGGGTTAGTTAACGGTGATTAGCACTAAGCTAATCACCTGGCCGACGGGGCCCACGCGTCAGTGACCCTGGGGGGGTCAAACCCCAGGTCGAACAAGTCAAACCCGCCGGCGGTTAGTCGCCGGCAAGGTCCGCGGTGTACATGTGCCCCGGGTTTACTCTGTGGTGCTCCAAATGGCGTGCGGCTAGGTGCGTTGGAAATCTAGCTTGATGGCGCGTCGGGCGGTGGCCGTGGCTGGGCCTGGGGTGGCCGGAGTCGACGGCGGCGAGCTCGGCTGCGGCCGCCGGAGTTCGGTCGTTCACGGAAACGCGGTTGGAGCTCGAAGGCGAGCGAAGCAAAGCGCTAGGGATGCTCTACGGGGCCTTACGGACTTGTTGGACTCGCCGGGGTGACCAAATGGTCACCGGAGCTGCGTCGACGGCGAGCTCGGCGACGGCGGAGGTTCGGCCGTGGTGGGGAACGGAGTTACGGCGCGGAATCGAGGGGGAGAAGAGAGGGGAACGGTGGCGGAGCTCACCGCGGTTGCAGCGGTAGTCGAAGTGGGCTCGGGGACGCACTGGAGACGGCGAATCGACGGCGATGGTGGTAGGAGCCCGAGGAGGAAGACGATGGCGATGGCGGCTCCATAGGGCGTCCGGCGTCTTGTGGCTTGACGGAGAGCTTCAGGGCGAGGGGGCGGAGCTCCTGCGCGTGTCGGGGAGGCGAGGGGAGGCCGGTGGCGGCGGCTATGGCGAACGGCGGCGACCGACGCGTTCGGACACGAGAGAGAGAGAGAGCGAGGGAGAAGGGGAAAAGCACGGGAGAGAGGGGGGGTGAGGCCAGGGGATCGGGGCGGCACCGAGAAGAAACGTCGCGGCGTCGCGCTGGTGGGGTAGGCAGGCAGGCGAGCTAGTGGCGTGGCGCTCCGCCCGTGCGCGCGCGTCGGCCACACGCCTGGCCGACTGGCGCCAGGAGGACGACGACGGTGGTGGGCCGGGCTGGCTTGCTGGGCCAGAGGCGCCAGGTAAGAAGCCCAGGTAAGGTTTCCCTCTTTTATTTCTGTTTTCTAATTTTCTGACATTTGTTCTGATTTAGTAATAATACTAAATCAATTTAATACCTTATGCCAAATTTTGCAGGAGCTAGATATATTATTCCAGAGCTCCTTTATAAATGGCATAATTTTTGGACCATATTTCATATATATAACAATATATATCCAAAGCAAATAATTATCGGATTAATCCAAATGGCCAAAATTAAATATCCATGAGCTCCTAAAAATATTGGTTTGATTTTTATCTCTGTCCAATATTTTCAGAGGGCAACATGAGCATTTTCTTGGACCCTTTTGGAGAAATTTTTATTTGGGTCATTTTCAAAAATGATTCTGAGGGTTCCACCAATCCTCATTTCAAATTTAAATGAAATTTAAATATGATGCACAAATGGCTAGCTAGTCTACGTCATACCAGACTAGGGATGTGACACCAGTTCAGCACTCGAAGACAAAGCACATTGAAATTCGTCATCACTTTCTCAGAGATCATGTTGTGAAGGAAGATATTGATATCATACACGTCAACACTGAAGAGCAATTGGCAGATATCTTCACCAAGCCCTTGGATGAGAAGAGATTTTGCAAGTTACGGTGTGAGCTAAATATCCTGGAATCCTCAAATGTCCTGTGATCAGGCACACATCCTAACCCTTATGCATATTGATGACTTAGATGTGCAACACACGAAGTAAAGTATATCTTCAATCAATGAAGACATACATTCTAAGTGTGAATACATTAATGTGGAATTTGACTTCGGAGCGCCACGATAATTGTGCGCCGTGTCTGGGTCTAATACTTCCTATACGGTGGGTAACGCCACCACCAAACGTTCTGTTTTTGAAGTGTTTCACTCATGGCGTTACCTTGCAATGTCTTCACATTTGATTTGGCTTCGATCTCAACATATCTTCATGATTATCTTCACTATGTTGATTATATAGATATATGTATATATTAGTGTTCTGTCCTCTACAGCATTCACTTATAGCTATGTCTTCGTGTTGAATCTTTTGAACTAAGTGAATGTGATCGGACCCTAACCTCTCTATGCTTTCTATCTCAAATTATATCTCTCCAAGTCATATGCATTCTATTGAAACTGTCAAATGTCTTCTCTGCGTCCTTGTCAGCAGAAGATATAGAGACAACCATTAAGTCCGTTTTCAATGCTCATTCCTCCACATGAAACCCGGAGAAGTAGGAACGACCACCCGACAATTCAGGCGTGCGTGGGACGTGCAACAAACCCCAAATTCCGCATAATGGCCACGTGTTCCTCAGATGCAAATCACTAGGGGCACCTGTGTAATAGCGCAGTGCCGCCCATGTACCTATAAATACACACTTCACCGCGGTCATTATCTCTTCTTCCACTCTCGCACGAACCCTAGCGCCACCGCTAGCCCTCGACGACGCCGGCGACGAAGCGCTTCGCTGCCGCAACCTCTCCGATGCCGTCTTCACTCCGACCGCGGACATCGTCCTCTCCGATGCCGTCTTCACGCCGACCGCGGACATCGTCCTCTCCGCTGTCGCCGTAGGTGTCCTCCGTCGCCAAGTTAGGGCACGGAAGATCGAACTGCTCGGCCTCATCTTCCACTCCGTCTAGCAGTTCTTAGTGTGGTAAATAAAACTTCCTTTTTACAACACCGTTGATCCTATGGATTTGTCACTTTCTACCACAAGCAGTTTCTATTCACACAAGTTAGATCTCTCTCATACTGCATCTCATAACATGCCTAGTATATTCACTTATGCTTCACAAAGAAGTTAGATTCCTCACTTGTACTGATCTCTGGATTCGTACAAATCTGGAACCAACTCCTTATCTATGAGTGAATGTCTTTGCACGATGAGGTCAATGTCTTCTAAACTAATTTATCTTCAAAATATTCTGAGAATGCATATGACCTCTTCCCCTTCCCTCGCACCTTAATGCTGTCACAGGTACATGTCCGTGGGAGAATCCTTTGGTTCTCATAGTCTGCATTCATTTGCAGAATTCTTACAGCATCACATAAATTCTCCCGAAGCCAGTTCATGTTGGTCCAGCAAGCGAAAACCTTTGAAGCCTTTGAACGTGTTGAAGCCTTTCAGGTTAAAGTTTATGGCTTCAGAGAAATCAATAAGGAAGGGTGGCAGAAAGTGTCGTGGAGAAACATCCAGAGATCTGCCAGATGACCTCTCAGAACTATACAAGACAGATCCTGAAGAGGATTACAATCAGCGCAAGACCCGAATCCAATGGATTCGAAGATATTGGGCAGAACAATGGTTCAAATACCGATTTGTAACCCAGGAATATGCTGAGAAAAACGCCATCAAGAGACCATGGGGAGACATCCTATACAAGAATCTTCTGCCCAGGTCCAGAGATGAAGCCATTGAACAAGGCTTCTATCCCTACATGGTCCGTGGGCCACAGCCTGCTGATGCACATCCATCGTCACTACTATGGTGTCGTGACGACAATCTGTTCAAGCGCAACTTCCAGTTTGCCCAGAACTCAACGAAGTAGAACAAGAAGACTTTTGGGTTAGACTTCAACCCTGGTCCCTCAGCACCAAGGGCAGATGGCACACGAGATGCAGAACCCAATGTCATTGGTCCCTTCTACAACCTTGAAGGCCTCATCACCCGTATCTTAGTTCAAGGGACTGTAGTGAATGAGCCTGTAGCTGACGCTGAATCAGAAGAAGCGCCTGCAGCGCCGAAGACAAAGAAGCCTAAAGCTTCAAAGCCTGCCCCTTCACCAAAAATCTCACGGGCGAAGCCACTGGCAACTGCACCTCCTGAAGACAGTGTGCAGTCCGAAGACTTATCACACATCTCCAAGCCCCAGAAGGCCAAGATGCCTCTGCCTCGCACCGGCCAAGAGCTAACTGCTGCTGCCATTCTGCGCAATGACGCCATTGATCTGTCAAGTGATGAAGATCTTGCAGATGACGCTCTTGAGCAACTCATCAAGAGCAAAGAAGAAGCAGAAATCTTCAATGATCTGCCTCTCTTTGATGTAACCATCATCCACAACTTCATTGACGAGTGGTTTGACACGCCAAACATCAGCTTTGAAGATCTGCAGCTACCCATTGGCCTCAGTGTTGCCTTCCAAGGCGCCATTGCTTCAGAGCTAGCTATCGCCCAGCGCATTGTTGAATTGAAGCAAAAGATTGACTATGAAAAGGCTCAGTTCAAGAAGCATATGGCCAAGCTCAGCGTGCAAGAAGTAAAGAACTTCAAGATCATGATGCACGAGCTAAAGGAAGCCTTTCTGAAGAAGCGTGCAGAAGCTCAGGGTTCGCATGAGCGCATGAAGACTCTGGCTGACAGATGTGTGCAAGCCTATAATGAGGCTGAGAAGCGCAAGGCCCTTGTGCGTCCTGGCATCGACCCTAGGATGGCCGCAAAGAAGAAGAAGAAGCCTGCTACGGCTGAACCCGACGCACCAAGGCAGGAAGCAGTTCCGATTGTCTTCCCAACTAGAATGACTGGCTCGAAGCCAAAAAGCCGGTCAACCGCTTCAGAGATGAAGAAGACAAGGACTGCTGAGGCTGAAGCCAGGAAGAGGAAACATTCTGAAGCCTCTCCTACTGCCCCCTCCAAGAAGAAGAGGAAGGCCAAGAAAGATCGGGCTGCTCCCACAGAGCCCTTGATAGTTGAACCTATTTCGATGGTCTATCTTGAAGCTGAACGCCAACTGACAATCCATGAGCCTGCTTCCACAGAGGCTCATGAAGCTGAAGATATTCCAGCAGCTGATCCCATCGCTGCTGAAGACATTGGTCAACATGACAATGTAGAAGATGGTGCAGTCCTTCCTCAGCTTGAAAACAGCGAACTCATCAGCATTGGTCATCCACTGACGCCAATTGCACAGGATGCTTCATGGGCAGATCGCCCACAAGAGGAAGCAGACTATGAGGCCCAGCCCACTCCAACTCCACAGGCGTCGCCCGCGTTGCGCAGGTTTCGCAAAGGTCCAAGGCCTCAAGTCTCTGCTAAAGACAATCTGGCTGCATTAGCCGAGGAAGAAGAAGTCCCACAAGTTCCCACTCCCTTGTCCCACCAAGAAGCAGTTCTCAAGGAGAACGTGCTTGTGACCGACCCTCCAGCTCATCAAGTGGAGGATGAAAATCTTGAGGCTGCCACAACCACCAATGAAGCTAATGTGGAGCCCTCCCCAACGAAAGAAGAAGACATCAAAGCCACTGATCCCGTCACTTCTGTTCCTGAGTCTGCTGCCGGTCCCCAGTTCGACTATCATGTTGAGCACATGCCTCAGGTACAAAAGCCAATCCCAAGATTGCCAAGGTTCCCAGGTCCTGCATCAGCACCTGGCTCCTTCAATATCAATGGTTTCAGGGCAGACAACACATTCTTCAATAGCTCCAGGAACCCCTACTCAAGGGAAAGGATATCATCTGATCGGTTCTGGAGCTATCCTCAGCGAAGCTATTACTCATGCATTCTTTACAACCAAGGTCGCATCTTCCCACACAAGCGCCTTGACATTGAAGCTATAGCTGGTCTGCCCTGTCTGGAAGAAGCTTTGGATTGCTTCAAGGAAGTTGGACTGCTGCCGTTCATTACTGACCAAGAGCATTGGAATGAAGAGCTGCTGCTCCAATTCTATGCCACACTTCACATCCGCGGGTACAGCAGAGATCCGAAGACTTGGGTCCTAGAGTGGATGACCGGAAACGTTCATCACGAAGCCAATGCATTTGACACCATTGAGCTCACTAGTTTGCCCACTCCTGGCAATCTCTACGAGCATGGCTATTAGCTGCATAGTGAAGCTATTGAGAGCATCTTTCAGAGGCCTGAACCTGATATGAGTCAGATGCTTAGCATGATGAAGCCATTGCCCCAAGATGCTGCTTATCCCACGGAGTTCTTCATTGAAGACCTTGAGTATCTGCCAAGAACCATCTATCACATCATCAGGCGAACTCTCTGGCCCATCAAAGGGCACTCTCCAAATGCCAAGCTTCAGGGTGCGATGAAGACTTTGGTCTTCACTATTCTTCATGGAAAATGCTTCAATGCACAGGACTTCTTCATTCGCCAACTTTCTACATCAGGCTCTGATCTGTTTGGCTTGAAGTTCTATGCCCCATGGGTAATGCGGCTAATCAAACTTCACTCCGATATCTCGTATCAGCCATCTGCTCGCAATCATCGGATTTTTCTGTCTGATGTGGATATCTCTACTGAAGCCATCTATCCTGAGCCTGCCAAGGAACCTCTAAGTCTTCAGAATGCAGAGCATCAGAGTTTCTCTCAGAATATTGAAGGAGTTGAAGCAGTCACTCGGGTGTATCCT
Organism: Triticum dicoccoides; assembly: GCF_002162155.2. Classification (NCBI taxonomy): domain Eukaryota; kingdom Viridiplantae; phylum Streptophyta; class Magnoliopsida; order Poales; family Poaceae; genus Triticum; species Triticum dicoccoides. The sequence goes on along the minus strand of NC_041384.1, from coordinate 145,696,535 downwards.
CTGGCTAGCACTACACGTGCACCACACCCTGCTTCCACTGAAGCCACTGATAGTACAACTGCTCCAAGACCCAAGAAGCACACTCGTGTTCTCAACGACCGAGAGCTTCTTGTGGCTCTTCATCAGAAACAAGATAGGCATCATGACTGGCTGAAGCATCAGATGAAAAGCCTCTTGGTGGATGTTAATCGCATTCGCAATCTTGCCACCAAGAATGCTTTCGTTGCCCATGAAACTTGTTGCCACACATGGAAAGGGCTAATGGTGATGTGTTCTGAAGATGATCTTCAAGAGGATGGCTTCACTGAGCGATTCAAATTTGACTCCACACCTCCTCAAAGGGTTGTGCTGCGAGGAACTCCATCCCTTGAAGACTCTGAGTTCTCTTCTCTGCTGCAACAGTGACTGCCAGAGTTATCGAGGATGAAGACGATGCTACTTCACCGCCACCTCCTTCAGCACGCGTCAACTCTGCTCCAAGCTCTTCATCACCGCCAAACACCACCAACGACCCTGCTACTTCACCTACTCCAAATGGGAACGAGTAGATGCACTATGTCTTCAAACCTTTTTGGTCCTTACTAACAAAAGGGGGAGAAGCATATGAGGTTGATAGTCTTCAAGCGGGTCCATATGGGCGGGTGCTTTATATTTTGCTTCGTGCTTACAACTCTCGTTTTGCTACATTTGGTTCTTTGAGTTGTAACACTTAAACTCGATGGTCGTCTGCTACTTATCTGCCACCTTGTTTTGCGATGATAAATTCCGCATGTGCGATGATAAATTCCGCACTTAGATCATTCTGCAGACGTCCATTTTCCACTATGCATGTCATTATCTTCATATACTTTCACATGCATAGTGGATTGTCATCATAAGTTGAAGTGGATCTCCATAAGTACATCATGCCATGTGCATTTGCATTCCAAAAGCAAATTACTTATATGCACATCTTCAGGGGGAGCCCTTGCAACTTATGAAGACAATTCCTTATCCTTTACAATTTCACAGATTATATTCCCCGTTGAAAACTTCAACTAGTTTGTCATCAATCACCAAAAAGGGGGAGATTGTAAGTGCATCTAGTGCCACCCCTAGTTGGTTTTGGAGTATTGACGACAAACCTAGTTGAGGGACTAATGTGTTTGTGAGAATTGCAGGATAACACAGGTAGAAGTACCTCATTGATTCTGTTTTCCTACCAGAGATGACCCCTAAAAATGTATGAAGACACTGAAGTCAAAGGTGGTATATGAAGATATTCACTTTGAAGACTATGACAAGAGAAGACACCACATGAAGCCTATGGATCTCGAAGACTTAACTCTTTCGTAGTTCTCTTTCTTTGTGTTGAGTCATAGGAAGCACCGTACTGTTAAGTGGGGTCCAAGAGAACCAGTCAGAATGACTGAAGTGATGCCTAACCAATAACCAAAACCTATGTCTTTGAGTGAAGACTATGAGAGCGAATCTTGTCCAGAGTCAGACAAGTCAGCTTTGCTTGTAGCCCAAGTAAAGTTGCCATGTGAGTTTGAAATCTGACCGTTGGAACACGTGTCAGTTCCTTAGTGACCCAGGGTCATTTCGAACAAATCAGGTCGGGTTGCCAAGTGGCTATAAATAGCCCACCCCCTACAACCATAAACGGTTGGCTGCTCAGATAGAGAGTACGGCTTTGTCGTTTGAGAGCAACCCACCTCGAAGCCTTTGAGAGAGAATTCCTTGCGAGGATAAAGCCCTAACCACCCAGAGCCAAAGAGAATTGGGCATCACTTAAGTCTTTTGTCTGTGTGATCTGAAGACTTATTACACTTGAGGACTATGCATCCTCCAGCCGGTTAGGCGTCGCGTTCTGAGCATCCAAGAGACTTTGTGGATTGCCGGTGAACGAAGTCTGTGAAGGTTTGGGAGTCTACCTTGAAGACTTACCAGAGTGATTGGGCGAGGTCTGTGTGACCTTAGCTCAAGGGGAATACGGTGAGGACTGGGTGTCCTGAGCTGCGTGTTCAGGACTGGGTGTCCAGGACTGTGTGTCCTAAGGTTTAAATACCTAGCTGCCCCAACCAGACGTACAGTTGTCACAGCAACTGGAACTGGTCCAACAAATCATTGTCTTCAATGAGTCACTGGTTTCATCTTCCCTTCCCTTTACTTACTGTTACTCCTTGTGAAGTCATTGTATGTTTGCACTATCTTTTGTCTTCACTGAGTGACTATGTGTTCTGTCTGGCTTCACAATATCTTCCTACCTGATCCTTACTACATTGCTGCTATTAGTCATTGTGCTTTCACTCTATTGAATACTTGACTATGGCTTGCCTAGTGTAGTCTACCTTCCGCTGCAGGGTATTAGGTTTATTTCTATCGTTTGTCTTTATAACTCCAACGTTTTGAAGACTTACATAAAAATCGCCTATTCACCCCCCCTCTAGTCGATATAATGCACTTTCATTAGTCCGGTTGCCTTGTTCGTTATGCTGAGCACCTCCCTCGAAGGAACCAAAAATGGGAACAAGATTGCTCAGGTTTATCCCGAACACCCCAGCACTCGTGGCATGGGGGCAGAAGCCGAGGACTAGACATCTCTCAGATTGGATAAACAGCCAAACAGAAGGTAATATTTTAAATTCAAACAAGCGTTGCATAGCGCATATGAAACAAGTTTTCATCATACAGGATCACACGAGGAAGTTTATTCAAATATTACATCCTTGGAACATTCGTCCACTACAAGACGGCCACCCTTCAGGACACCCTCATAATAAATTTCGGGGGTGCGATGCTCCTTGCCCTACGGTGGTCCTTCCTTGATCAGCTTCACAGCGTCTAGCTTGGCCCATTGCACCTTCACACGGGCGAAAGCTCGGCGTGCACCTTCGATGCAGACGGACCGCTTGACGACTTCCAGACGTGGGCAGGCATCCACAAGCTGCCTCACCAGGCCGAAGTAGCTGTTCAGAAGGGCGTCGCCAGGCCACAGCCGGACTATAAATCCCTTCATGGCCTGTTCAGCCGCCTTGTGTAGCTCGACCAAATGTTTTAGTTGGTCGCTCAGAGGCATCGGATGTTCGGCCCCAGTATACTGAGACCAGAACAACTTCTTCGTTGAGCTTCCCTCCTCGGACTGGTAAAACTGTGCGGCCTCCGACACGCTACGGGGCAAATCTGCGAATGCTCCTGGAGAGCTCCAGATTCGGGTAAGTAATAGGTAATTTACTTTCACATGCTTGCTTTGCATATAGAATGCCTTACCCGCCGCTATTTTCTTCATCGCGTCAATCTCGTGGAGGGCCTTTTGGGCTTCGGCCTTGGCACTCTTTGCGCTCTTGAGGGCCGCGGCAAGCTCAGACTCTCGCGTCTTCGAGTCAAGCTCCAACGCCTTGTGCTTCGTCACGAGAGCCTGGAGCTCTTGCTGCACCTCGCCCACCCGAGCCTCTTGCCTTTCCCTCTCGGTGCGCTCCTTGGCCGCTTTATCTTCGGCCTCGGATAGCGCTTGCTTTAGGGTCGCCACTTCGGTCGTGGCCCCTGGCAAATTCATGATGATCCTGTCATTTTGCAATCGCATTCTTTTTATACATATCCATAGACTAGGTATTACTTACCTTTGTTCTCCTCGAGCTGCCTCTTGGCAAGGCCGAGTTCGTCCTTGGACCCTTTCAGGTCCTGCTTCAGTACGATGACCTCCGCAGTCAATGCGGCAGAGGCCAGTAGCGACGCCTGCATACACATATAGACATACTTATATTAGACTCCTGCGATATTGTTTGATCCTCTGTTCGGCTTTTCTTTGTGAACACCGAATAGAGCATCAGGGGCTACTGTCTATGCGGTAATATTTTTCGTATATTTTAAATACTCACCTCAAAGCCTGTTAGAAGGCTGGCACAGGCTTCAGTCGGTCCCCTTTGGGCGAACTGAACCTTCTGGATCACCGCACTCATAATAGTGTGGTGCTCTTCGTCGATGGAAACGCTGTGAAGCGCTCCTAGCAGATTGTCCGATGCCTCTGGATGGACAGAGGTCACCGGCACAGGCGTCTTGCCCCTCTTGGAAGGAGGCCGTCTGCTCGAGTTTGGAACCACTGAAGGTTCCAGCGCGGTGTTCGGCTGAGGGCCGAACTCGTGGCCCTCAGGGGCTTTGCTCCCTCGGCTCCCGGAGTCCGGAAGGTCGCCTTGAGGCGCCTCCGGGACTATCTTCCCTCGACCCACTGCCTCTTGAGACAATACCTCGGCATTGTCCGTAGGGCCAGGGGAGGTGGCGGTCGGAAGTGGAACGCTATCCATATCCGACGATCCCAGGGAGCCGTCCGACGATACGTCGATACGGGCTCGTGGCGGTCTGCATAGTCATAGTTCATCGATTAGAAGCAGTGCGACAAAGGGATGCTATGAGTTACTTTGGTATCCGAATACTTACGACTTGGCCAGGGGCTTGTCCCTGAGCAGCCACTCGTTTTCGCCTTCAGCGGCGGTGGTGGAGTAGTCCGGAAGGAGAGTCCTTCCCTTCTTGGACCCTTCGGCCTCCCCAGTTGGGGCGGCCTTCCTTTTCTTGTCTCCCTCGACTGGAGGGGGAGCATCTTCATCTTCCTCCTCGTCTTCGGGGGGGGGGGGGCGTATGTCGCGGAGTTTTCAGACAATGAGTCCGATACTCCCGGGCGCCGGGAACTCTTTCGGGTTCCCTTGGCCTTCTTGGTCTTCTCCGGCACCTTGTAAGGAGCCGGAGTCAGCATCTTCGTCAGAAGAGCGTCTGCTGGGCCTTTGGGCAAAGGAGCCAGACAGTCGATCTGTCCGGTCGTCTCCTGCCAGTCCTGTCAAAGATACAAGAGCTTAGATCCCGCATAGAGTCAAACTATGAAAAACAAGTATCCTGTAAGAGGTCAAACAGCTTACCCCGCTGGCTTGGCGCTTCGTGCTGAATCCGCGATCCTCAGTAGTGGGAGGTGGAACCTCGACATCCTTGAATAGCACCTTCCAGGGATCCTCGTGTGTTGTGTCGAAGAGCCTGTTCAGAGTTCGGTGCTGGGCCGGGTCGAACTCCCACAAGTTGAAAGTCCATTGTTGGCACGGGAGGATCCGGCGGATGAGCATGACTTGGACTACGTTGATGAGTTTGAGCTTTTTGTTCACCATGTTTTGAATACATGTTTGGAGTCCGGTCAGCTCTCCCGAATTACCCCAGGATAGGCCCTTCTCTTGCCAGGAGGTGAGCCGCGTGGGGATGCCAGATCGGAACTCAGGGGCCACTACCCATTTAGGGTCACGCGGCTCGGTGATGTAGAACCACCCCGATTGCCACCCCTTTATGGTCTCCACAAAGGAGCCCTCGAGCCATGTGACGTTGGGCATATTGCCCACCATGGCGCCTCCGCACTCCGCCTGGCGGCCACTCACTACCTTCGTCTTGACATTGAAGGTCTTCATCCATAAGCCGAAGTGGGGTTTGATGCGGAGGAAGGCCTCGCACACGATGATAAATGCCGAGATGTTGAGGATGAAGTTCGGGGCCAGATCGTGGAAATCCAGGCCGTAGTAGAACATGAGCCCCGGACGAATTGGTGGAGAGGGAATCCCAGTCCGTGGAGGAAATGGGTAAGGAACACTACCCTCTCATGGGGCCCAGGGGTGGGGATGAGTTGCCCCTCATCTGGGAGCCGGTGCGCGATGTCGTCGGGCAGGTATCTGGCTCTCCTCAGCTTCTTGATGTGTCCCTCCGTGACGGAGGATACCATCCACCTGCCTCCCACTCCGGACATGGTTGGAGAAGGTCGAGGTGGGAAATGTGAACTTGGGCGCTGGAGCTCGAGTGTGCGAAAATGGATGAGCAAAGGAGAAGAAGGCATGGATGAAAAGGTGAATCCTTATCCCTTTATATGGGCGGACGGGACTATGCGTCCCCCACTAGCTGGTAAAACTCGCTTATCCCCCAAGCGCCGTAATCGATGGCGCGGTTGGGTTACCCACGCCCGTATTGATGAGAATCCCGTGATAAGGGGACACGATCGCTGCTTTGACAAGACGTGTCAAAAAACTGCCTCGCGTTATGTACGGGGCTAGTTAAAGGAAACAGTTCGAATAATCGCCGGACCATGGCATAATGTCGTGTTGCCAAAACAAGTCAGCAAATTGGATTTGTGGAAATATTATTCTCTCTACGGTGGTATGTGGAACTTATTTTGCAGGGTCAGACACTATCCTTGTATCCAAATTCTTCCGTGGTGTATTCGGAGGAGGAACCCACCTTGCAATGCCGAAGACAATACTGCGCGCCGGACTCATCGTCATTGAAAGCCTGGTTCAGGGGCTACTGAGTGAGTCCTGGATTAGGGGGTCTCCGGACAGCCGGACTATATCCATTGGCCGGACTGTTAGACTATGAAGATACAAGATTGAAGACTTTATCTCGTGTCCGGATGGGACTCTACTTGGCGTGGAAGGCAAGCTTAGGCAATACGGATATGTATATCTCCTCCTTTGTAACCGACCTTGTGTAACCCTAGCCCCCTCTGGTGTCTATATAAACCGGAGGGTTTTAGTCCGTAAAACAACATACAATGATACCATAGGCTAGCTTCTAGGGTTTAGCCTCTCTGATCTCGTGGTAGATCTACTCTTGTACTACCCATATCATCAATATTAATCAAGCAGGACGTAGGGTTTTACCTCCATCAAGAGGGCCTGAACCTGGGTAAAACATTGTGTCCCCTGCCTCCTGTTACCATCCGCCTTAGACGCACAGTTCGGGACCCCCTACTCGAGATCCGCCGGTTTTAACACTGACAACAGGGCTATGTGGCAATTTCGTGATAAGTATGTTGGGTTTCGTAGTAATTTCAAAAAAATTCCTACGCACACGCAAGATCATGGTGATGCATAGCAACGAGAGGGGGAGAGTGTGATCTACGTACCCTTGTAGACCGACAACGGAAGCGTTAGCACAACGTGGTTGATGTAGTCGTACGTCTTCACGGCCCGACCTATCCAAGCACCGTTACTCCGGCACCTCCGAGTTCTTAGCACACGTTCAGCTCGATGACGATCCCCGGGCTCCGATCCAGCAAAGCTTCGGGGATGAGTTCCGTCAGCACGACGGCGTGGTGACGATCTTGATGTTCAACCGTCGCAGGGCTTCGCCTAAGCACCGCTACAATATGACCGAGGTGTAATATCGTGGAGGGGGGCACCGCATACGCCTAAGGAACAATCGCGAAGATCAACTTGTGTGTCATGGGGTGCCCCCCTGCCCCCGTATATAAAGGAGCAAGGGGGAGGGGGCGGCCGACCTAGGAGGGGTGCGCCAAGGGGAGTCCTACTCCCATCGGGAGTAGGACTCCCTCCTTCCTTGTTGGAGTAGGAGAAGGGGAAAGAGGGGGAGAGAAAGAAGGAAAAGTGGGCTGCACCACTTGTCCAATTCGGACCAGAGGGGGGGCGCAGGCCTCCTTCCTTTTGGCCTCTCTCCTCTATTCCCGTATGGCCCAATAAGGCCCATATACTCCCCGGCGAATTCCCGTAACTCTCGGATACTCCGAAAAATACCCGAATCACTCGGAACCTTTCCGATGTCCGAATATAGTCGTCCAATATATCGATCTTTACGTCTCGACCATTTTAAGACTCCTCGTCATGTAGCCGATCCCATCCGGGACTCCGAACTCCTTCGGTACATCGAAACTCATAAACTCATAATATAATTGTCATCGAAAACTTAAGCGTGCGGACCCTACAGTTCGAGAACAATGTAGACATGACCGAGACACGTCTCCGGTCAATAACCAATAGCGGGACCTGGATGCCCATATTGGCTCCTACATATTCTACGAAGATCTTTATCGGTCAGACCGTATAACAACATACGTTTGTTCCCTTTGTCATCGGTATGTTACTTGCCCGAGATTCGATCGTCGGTATCCAATACCTAGTTCAATCTCGTTACCGGCAAGTCTCTTTACTCGTTCCGTAATACATCATCTCGCAACTAACTCATTAGTTGTAATGCTTGCAAGGCTTATGTGATGTGCATTACCGAGAGGGCCCAGAGATACCTCTCCGACAATCGAAGTGATAAATCCTAATCTCGAAATACTCCAACCCAACATGTACCTTTGGAGACACATGTAGAGCACCTTTATAATCACCCAGTTACGTTGTGAGTTTGGTAGCACACAAAGTGTTCCTCCGGCAAAGGGGAGTTGCATAATCTCATAGTCATAGGAACATGTATAAGTCATGAAGAAAGCAATAGCAACATACTAAACGATCGGGTGCTAAGCTAACAGAATGGGTCATGTCAATCAGATCATTCGTCTAATGATGTGATCCCGTTAATCAAATAACAACTCTTTGTTCATGGTTAGTAAACATAACCATCTTTGATTAACGAGCTAGTCAAGTAGAGGCATACTAGTGACACTCTGTTTGTCTATGTATTCACACATGTATTATGTTTCCTGGTTAATACAATTCTAGCATGAATAATAAACATTTATCATGATACAAGGAAATAAATAATAACTTTATTATTGCCTCTAGGGCATATTTCCTTCAGTCTCCCACTTGTACTAGAGTCAATAATCTAGTTCACATCGCCATGTGATTTAACAGCAATAGTTCACATCACCATGTGATTAACACCCATAGTTCACATCGATATGTGATCAACACCCAAAGGGTTTACTAGAGTTAGTAATCTAGTTCACATCGCTATGTGATTAACACCCAAAGAGTACTAAGGTGTGATCATGTTTTGCTTGTGAGATAATTTTAGTCAACGGGTCTGTCACATTCAGATCCGTAAGTATTTTGTTAATTTCTATGTCAACAATGCTCTGCATGGAGCTACTCTAGCTAATTGCTCCCACTGTCAATATGTATCCAGATTGAGACTTAGAGTCATCTAGATCAGTGTCAAAACTTGCATTGACGTAACCCTTTACGACGAACCTTTTGTCACCTCCGTAATCGAGAAACATATCCTTATTCTAGTAAGGATAATTTTGACCGCTGTCCATTGATCTACTCCTAGATCACTATTGTACTCCCTCTCTTAACACAGTGTATGGTATACAATAGATCTGGTACACAGCATGGCATACTTTATAGAACCTATGACTGAGGCATAGGGAATGACTTTCATTCTCTTTCTATCTTCTGCCGTGGTCGGGCTTTGAGTCTTACTCAACTTCACACCTTGTAACACAGGCAAGAACTCTTTCTTTGACTGCTCCATTTTGAACTACTTCAAAATCTTGTCAAGGTTTGTACTTATTGAAAAAACTTATCAAGCGTCTTGATCTATCTCTATAGATCTTGATGCTCAATATGTAAGCAGCTTCACCGAGGTCTTTCTTTGAAAAACTCCTTTCAAACACTCCTTTATGCTTTGCAGAATAATTCTACATTATCTCTGATCAACAATATGTCATTTACATATACTTATCAGAAATGTTGTAGTGCTCCCACTCACTTTCTAGTAAATACAGGCTTCACCGCAAGTCTGTATAAAACTATATGCTTTGATTAACTTATCAAAGCGTATATTCCAACTCTGAGATGCTTGCACCAGTCCATAAATGGATCGCTGGAGCTTGCATATTTTGTTAGCACCTTTAGGATTGACAAAACCTTCTTGTTGCATCACATACAACTCTTCTTTAATAAATCCATTAAGGAATGCAGTTTTGTTTATCCATTTGCCAGATTTCATAAAATGCGGCAATTGCTAACATGATTCGGACAAACTTAAGCATAGATACGAGTGAGAAACTCTCATCGTAGTCAACACCTTGAACTTGTCGAAAACTTTTGCGACAATTCTAGCTGTGTAGATAGTAACACTACTATCAGTGTTCGTCTTCCTCTTGAAGATCCATTTATTATCAATGGCTTGCCGATCATCGGGCAAGTCCACCAAAGTCCACACTTTGTTCTCATACATGGATCCTATCTCAGATTTCATGGCCTCATGCCATTTATCGGAATCTGGGCTCATCGTCGCTTCCTCATAGTTCGTAGGTTCGTTATGGTCAAGTAACATGACCTCCAGAATAGGATTACCGTACCACTCTGGTGCGGATCTCACTCTGGTTGACCTACGAGGTTTGGTAGTAACTTGATCCGAAGTTACATGATCATCATCATTATCTTCCTCACTAATTGGTGCAGGAGTCATAGGAACAGATTTCTGTGATGAACTACTTTCCAATTATGGAGCAGGTACAGTTACCTCATCAAGTTCTACTTTCCTCCCACTCACTTCTTTCGAGAGAAACTCCTTCTCTAGAAAGGATCCATTCTTAGCAACGAATGTCTTGCCTTCGAATCTGTGATAGAAGGTGTACCCAACTGTCTCCTTTGGGTATCCTATGAAGACATATTTCTCCGATTTGGGTTTGAGCTTATCAGGATGAAACTTTTTCATATAAGCATCGCAACCCCAAACTTTAAGAAACGACAACTTTGGTTTCTTGCCAAACCACAGTTCATAAGGCGTCGTCTCAACGGATTTTGATGGTGCCCTATTTAACGTGAATGCAGTTGTCTCTAATGCATGACCCCAAAATGATAGAGGTAAATCGGTAAGAAACGTCATAGATTGTACTATATCCAATAAAGTACGATTATGATGTTCGAACACACCATTATGCTGTGGTGTTCCAGGTGGCATGAATTTGTGAAACTATTCCACATTGTTTTAATTGAAGACAAAACTCGTAACTCAAATATTCGTCTCCGCGATCAGATCGTGGAAACCTTATCTTCTTGTCACGATGATTTTCCACTTCACTCTGAAATTCTTTGAACTGTTCAAATGTTTTAGACTTATGTTTCATCAAGTAGATATCCCCATATCTGCTCAAATCATCTATGAAGGTCAGAAAATAATGATACCTGCTGCAAGCCTTAATATTCATCGGACCACATACATCAGTATGTATGATTTCCAACAAATCTGTTGCTTGCTTCATTGTTCCGGAGAACAGCATTTTAGTCATCTTGCCCATAAGGCATGGTTCGCTAGCATCAAGTGATTCATAATCAAGTGATTCCAAAAGCCCATCAGCATGGAGTTTCTTCATGCGCTTTACACCAATATGACCTAAACGGCAGTGCCACAAATAACTTGCGCTATCATTATTAACTTTGCATCTTTTGGTTTCAATATTATGAATATGTGTATCACTACGATCGAGATCCAATGAACTTGTTTCATTGGGTGTATGACCATCGAAGGTTTTATTCATGTAAACAGAACAATAATTATTCTCTGACTTTAATGAATAACCGTATTGCAATAAACATGATCAAATCATATTCATGCTCAACGCAAAAACCAAATAACACTTATTTAGGTTCAACACTAATCCCAAAAGTATAGGGGAGTGTGCGATGATGATCATATCAATCTTGGAACTACTTCCAACACACATCGTCACTTCACCCTTAACTAGTCTCTGTTTATTCTGCAACTCCTGTTTCGAGTTACTATTCTTAGCAACTGAACCAGTATCAAATACTGAGGGGTTTCTATAAACACTAGTAAAGCACACATCAATAACATGTATATCCAATATACCTTTGTTCACTTTGCCATCCTTCTTATCCGCCAAATACTTGGGGTAGTTCCGCTTCCAGTGACCAGTCCCTTTGCAGCAGAAGCACTTAGTCTCAGGCTTAGGTCCAGACTTGGGCTTCTTCACTTGAGCAGCAACTCGCTTGCCGTTCTTCTTGAAGTTCCCCTTCTTCCCTTTGCCCTTTTCTTGAAACTAGTGGTTTTGTCAACCATCAACACTTGATGTTTTTCTTGATTTCTACCTTCGTTGATTTCAGCATCACGAAGAGCTTGGGAATCGTTTCCGTTATCCCTTGCATATTATAGTTCATCACGAAGTTCTACTAACTTGGTGATGGTGACTAGAGAATTCTGTCAATCACTATCTTATCTGGAAGATTAACTCCCACTTGATTCAAGCGATTGTAGTACTCAGACAATCTGAGCACATGCTCACTAGTTGAGCGATTCTCCTCCATCTTTTAGCTATAGAACTTGTTGGAGACTTCATACCTCTCAACTCGGGTATTTGCTTGAAATATTAACTTCAACTACTGGAACATCTCATATGCTCCATGACGTTCAAAACGTCTTTGAAGTCCCGATTCTAAGCCATTAAGCATGGTGCACTTAAACTATCAAGTAGTCATCATATTGAGCTAGGTAAACGTTCATAACGTCTGCATCTACTCCTGCAATAGGTCTGTCACCTAGCGGTGCATCAAGGACATAATTCTTCTGTGCAGCAATGAGGATAAACCTCAAATCACGGATTCAATCCACATCATTGCTACTAACATCTTTCAACACAATTTTCTCTAGGAACATATCAAAATAAACATATGAAAGCAACAACGCGAGCTATTGATCTACAACATAGATATGCTAATACTACCAGGACTAAGTTCACGATAAATTAAAGTTCAATTAATCATATTACTTAAGAACTCCCACTTAGATAGACATCCCTCTAATCTTCTAAGTGATCACGTGATCCATATCAACTAAACCATGTCCGATCATCACGTGAGATGGAGTAGTTTCAATGGTGAACATCCCTATGTTGATCATATCTACTATATGATTCACGCTCAACCTTTCAGTCTCTGTGTTCCGAGGCCATATCTGTATATGCTTGGCTCGTCAAGTATAACCTGAGTATTCCGTGTGTGCAACTGTTTTGCACTCGTTGTATTTGAACGTAGAGCCTATCACACCCGATCATCACGTGGTGTCTCAGCACGAAGAACTTTTGCAACGGTGCATACTCAGGGAGAACACTTCTTGATAATTAGTGAGAGATCATCTTATAATGCTACCGTCAATCAAAGCAAGATAAGATGCACAAAAGATAAACATCACATGCAATCAATATAAGTGATATGATATGGCCATCATCATCTTGTGCTTGTGATCTCCATCTTTGAAGCACCGTCATGATCACCATCGTCACCAGCGCGACACCTTGATCTCCATCGTAGCATCGTTGTCGTCTCGCCAATCTTATGCTTCCACGACTATCGCTACCGCTTAGTGATAAAGTAAAGCATTATAGCGCGATTGCATTGCATACAATAAAGCGACAACCATATGGCTCCTGCCAGTTGCCGATAACTCGGTTACAAAACATGATCATCTCATACAATAAAATTTAGCATCATGTCTTGACCATATCACATCACAACATCCCTGCAAAAACAAGTTAGACGTCCTCTACTTTGTTGTTGCAAGTTTTACGTGGCTGCTACGGGCTTAAGCAAGAACCAATCTTACCTACGCATCAAAACCACAACGATAGTTTGTCAAGTTGGTGCTGTTTTAACCTTCGCAAGGACCGGGCGTAGCCACACTCGGTTCAACTAAAGTTGGAGAAACTGTCACCCGCTAGCCACCTTTGTGCAAAGTACGTCGGGAGAACCGGTCTCGCGTAAGCGTACGCGTAATGTCGGTCCGGCCGCTTCGTCCAACAATACCGCCGAACCAAATTATGACATGCTGGTAAGCAGTATGACTTATATCACCCACAACTCACTTGTGTTCTACTCGTGCATATAACATCAACACATAAAACCTAGGCTCTGATACCACTGTTGGGTTTCGTAGTAATTTCAAAAATTTCCTACGCACACGCAAGATCATGGTGATGCATAGCAACGAGAGGGGGAGAGTGTGATCTACGTACCCTTGTAGACCGACAACGGAAGCGTTAGCACAACGTGGTTGATGTAGTCGTACGTCTTCATGGCCCAACCGATCCAAGCACCGTTACTCCGGCACCTCCGAGTTCTTGGCACACGTTCAGCTCGATGACGATCCCCGGGCTCCGATCCAGCAAAGCTTCGGGGATGAGTTCCGTCAGCACGACGGCGTGGTGACGATCTTGATGTTCAACGTCGCAGGGCTTCGCCTAAGCACCGCTACAATATGACCGAGGTGTAATATCATGGAGGGGGGCACCGCACATGGCTAAGGAACGATCACGAAGATCAACTTGTGTGTCATGGGGTGCCCCCTGCCCCCGTATATAAAGGAGCAAGGGGGAGGGGGCGGCCGGCCTAGGAGGGGCGCGCCAAGGGGAGTCCTACTCACATCGGGAGTAGGACTCCCTCCTTCCTTGTTGGAGTAGGAGAAGGGGAAAGAGGGGGAGAGAAAGAAGGAAAAGGGGGCTGCGCCACTTGTCCAATTCGGACCAGAGGGGGGGCGCAGGCCTCCTTCCTTTTGGCCTCTCTCCTCTATTCCCGTATGGCCCAATAAGGCCCATATACTCCCCGGCGAATTCCCGTAACTCTCCGATACTCCGAAAAATACCCGAATTACTCGGAACCTTTCCGATGTCCGAATATAGTCATCCAATATATCGATCTTTACGTCTCGACCATTTCGAGACTCCTCGTCATGTCCCCGATCCCATCCGGAACTCCGAACTCCTTCGATACATCAAAACTCATAAACTCATAATATAATTGTCATCGAAACCTTAAGCGTGCGGACCCTACGGTTCGAGAACAATGTAGACATGACTGAGACACGTCTCCGGTCAATAACCAATAGCGGGACCTGGATGCCCATATTGGCTCCTACATATTCTACGAAGATGTTTATCGGTCAGACCATATAACAACATACGTTTGTTCCCTTTGTCATCGGTATGTTACTTGCCCGAGATTCGATCGTCGGTATCCAATACCTATTTCAATCTCATTACCGGCAAGTCTCTTTACTCGTTCCGTAATACATCATCTCGCAACTAACTCATTAGTTGTAATGCTTGCAAGGCTTATGTGATGTGCATTACCGAGAGGGCCCAGAGATACCTCTCCGACAATCGGAGTGACAAATCCTAATCTCGAAATATGCCAACCCAACATGTACCTTTGGAGACACCTGTAGAGAACCTTTATAATCACCCAGTTACGTTGTGACGTTTGGTAGCACACAAAGTGTTCCTTCGGCAAACAGGAGTTGCATAATCTCATAGTCATAGGAACATGTATAAGTCATGAAGAAAGCAATAGCAACATACTAAACGATCGGGTGCTAAGCTAACGGAATGGGTCATGTCAATCAGATCATTCATCTAATGATGTGATCCCGTTAATCAAATAACAACTCTTTGTTCATGGTTAGGAAACATAACCATCTTTGATTAATGAGCTAGTCAAGTAGAGGCATACTAGTGACTCTCTGTTTGTCTATGTATTCACACATGTATTATGTTTCCTGGTTAATACAATTCTAGCATGAATAATAAACATTTATCATGATATAAGGAAATAAATAATAACTTTATTATTGCCTCTAGGGCATATTTCCTTCAAAGTAAAGTTTGTCGATGCTATAGGGAGCAAATAGGATGGCACCACAATCCCCGCAACTGTGTTGTCACTAGCACAACCATGCTCACACGCAAACTGGAGTTTGGAAATAGTTCACTTAATTAAGTAGGTTGCTAGGGAACAATAAAAAGAGAATTAAACTAAGCTAGAGAGGACGGGAAAGTAAATACTAAACTAAAGAAAGGAAATAAACCAATTGAGGTATGTGATGTTTTAGATGAGGTTGCTAGCATCTAGGTACAGTCTTGTTTGGTACGGGCACAGAATGTAGTTAAGCTCTATGCCACATAGTGGCTAAGTTAGTACCTGCATCATAGGATATGATAATCTATGGATGGTGGGCGATCACTCACATAATGTTATACCACAAGACGTGTTGTATTGAGATAACTCATTCATCCTACTTCTTGTCTCATACCTGAGACGGCTAACGCAAAGATATTAAGGTCCTTGTGGTTTGAGGATCGGACGAAGGCCTTAGGTTCTATGGACAACCGCGATTCCTGTCGGGGCCGGTTTTCCGGGACATAGAATCCCAGCAAATGACCCTTGTGTCATCACCAACCCCAGGATTACTGTTTGCTGGCGGACACTTCCTTGATGCAGAATTCGAAGCGGTTACAAGAATTGGAGTACAAGACCATAAAGGTACATTGAGCATAACAAGGATCTCTAGTGGTGGTTGACGGAAGTGACTCGTGGATCTCCAACGTCTATGGGACTCCATTCCCATAAGAACAGCTAACCTGGCTAACTTCTATCTCACGTGGCTGCTATCTCCGGTTCCTAGGTTTCAGGGTCTTCGTGGTGCTCATGTCCAAGCCGTGATCTGACCAAGACAATAGTCAGGGACAAGCATGTGAGTACGTTTGAATGTACTCGCAAACATCATGAACAAAAGATATACCGAATGCATAGGTTTCATGGTGGATTAAAGTGATATGCATATACTGACTGCAACTAAAGCATGGCATGATAATTATTAATACAGTGCGGATGATTAAATAAATTATATTAGTAATAAACCTAGAACATGAAATGGAACATCGGGTGTTGGACCGCCCGAGGGATTCCAAGAAAAATGACAAACAGGTGTCTGAAACCGACGCCTCGAGAGGTCTTAAAAATAAAACTGAGTATCCAGGTAGTCTAGCCATCCCAAGTGATACCCAGAAAATATTATAAAACTGAGTGCACGGGTAGTCTGGCCGTCCCAAATGACACTTGGTAAATTCAAATAAGATAAATGGTTAGTCCAAAATAACAATAATATTTGTAGTAATAATATTCATGATAACAAAGATATCCATGACAGCATTAGTGGTGACAATAATTATCCTGCAACAGTGAATCATGCTCAATTTAATTATTTCCTCCGAAGACCGATGCTAAGACCGACACTTGACCAACCCAGACTATGGTCCTTAACCGCAGACACAACTATACGTATAAGTTTTATACTCTATAGAGGTTGTACTCTAAGTAAAGGATTTCTTTAGCCAACACCGAGATGCTGGCTAATTCCCGTTACAGTCTTTGGGTTGAAAACACACCTGACCCACACACACCAACTTAACTTTCCTGATGCCAGGAATCATCCAAAGCATCGCTCAAGGAAAACTTTAATACGGAGAGGTCACAACCTTGCATGGGATCACAATTTATACCGCACACATGCTAAGGTGGTGCACCCTCACTCGGCCTCAACCAAAAACACCCGTGTGCTTGATTCGATGTCTGGCGTTATTCCTGGGCCCTGGAACCCTCATCGCAGCCCTCTACATGGTGTGTGCAAGAAAGGGGTTAACAACTTACTGAACCATACCCCACCTGTGGCAAGGACAAGTGGCAGCATGAATCAAGTATGGGGGTTATCGGAACAAGACTCGATCTACGGTTGACTCAAGAGGTTTAAATTTTTCCTGCAGTGGTTAGCACAAGATAACTTTCCTTAGTAGTATCCAACAGGGTCACCACCTAGCATGTCCCAACATGCCCTTACTAATCATTCTTGTCACAACGAGATTCCTATCTCACTGTCACTTTCACCAGTGACGAATCTTTCTTGCAGGTTAGGTAGAACAAACATGTGCATGTGTGGCATGGGCAATAACCTCACCTATGTATATCGCATGTTTAAGTGAAGGCAAAGTATTATTAATGGACATGCATGTAATAAATATACTATGCAAATTTCATTTGAATTAGCATCAGCATGATTCAAATATACTACCAAGCAAACAACCAAGCATTCATTATACCAAGTGTCCAAGATGCTTGCCTTGATCATGTAGAAGAGTTGGGTGCACTCCAAAAGTTTGTAATAATGATATTCCCTCCATTTTTCCTATTTTTGAAATATTGCAATTACCACATAATTCCAAAACAGTACAAAAAAGTTGTTTGTGAAATTTTGAAATAAATACTAAAATAAACTAGATGAAATTTGAGAGATAACAAAAAAAGAATCAAGTCATTTGGAGTTGTGGTTTAGAAATAGAGCCAGTTAAAGTTGGGTGAAATTCTATTTTTAATAAAAACCTAAAAAGAAAATGGTTCGACGGGATTTAAGCTTTCTAGCAGAGGACACATACTCCTGGAAAGAAACATCCACTTAACGACTCGGGCATGACATCAGGTCATCGACAGTGGTCCGTTTGGCCCACTGATCAGGTTTGACCAGTCCCACCGCCTCGTCTCTCTTGCGGCAGAAAAGGGGTGGCACTCCGGTGACCTTGCCAGTGAATTGCGATGTCCCTCGATGATATGAGCATATGAGTGTGTTTAGGGGACCAAGGCGGTCCTCTGGGTACCCGTCTTGTCCTCCGACGCGGACGGAGTTGCCGGCGATGAGTAATCCCGAAGAGCTCCGGCGAAGGCGGAAGAGGGATTTCGCCCAGGAGCTTGCTCCAGTGGAACTGAAGGGTGTAATGGGTTCCTGGGACCTCTAGGGGGATACTGGTGGATAGAAATGGAAGGAGGGGGCCTGGTTGTGCGGAATCAACCGAACATTGGCGGCGGCCGAAACTGTCGGAGTTGAAGAAGACGACCGCTCCGACCGTTTTGCTGCTCGGGGAGGCTCAGGAAGGGCGAGGAAGGACTGGTGCTATGGTCTAGGGGCTTGGGGTGGCTTTTATACCTAGCCAAGTCAGTTCAGCCAGGGCTTCTCCATCTGACCTTGGCAGCGGCTTTAATGGCAACGGAGGATGGTGGCGAGGTCATTGGGGTCGGCGGGGTTAGTTGAGGACAGTGGTGGTGCTTAGATAGGCTCGGGCAAGCTCAAGAGTCAGGAGGGGTTGATGACCCACAAGTATAGGGGATCAATTGTAGCTCTTTTCAATAAGTAAGAGTGTCAAACCCAACGAGGAGCAGAAGGAAATGACAACTAGTTTTCGGTAAGGTATTGTCTGCAAGTGCTGAAATTGTAAGTAGCGGAGTAGTTTGATAGTAAGATAATTTGTAACGAGCAAGTAACGATAATAGTAACAAAAGTGCAACAAGGTATCCCAATCCTTTTGAGGCAAAGGATAGACCAAAACGGTCTCTTATGATAAGCAAAGCGTTATTGAGGGTACACGAGAATTTCATCTAGTCACTTTCATCATGTTGGTTCGATTTGTGCACTACAAAAAAGACACTTCCATGATGATATGTGTTTGTCATAGTAGGTCACGTTTTCTGTCATGCATGTACATCCATGACAAATTTATGACAAAATCAAGATAGTCATACCTGTGCTGTCGTAGAAGTGTTCCATGACACTACCAAAATTATCATCATGGAAGTGTCCACTTCCATGACGATAAATCGTGCATCATAGAAGTGCTTTCGTCAAGGGTGACCGACACGTGGCATCCACCGTAACGGGACACGGTTAAGCTATCAGGTCCGGTTTTGGATCCGATAACCCGCTAAGAGCAACAACCAATGCCGATTTTCCACGTGTAAAATTCTGATTGGCTGATGAAACCACGTGTCATCTCCGTGTTGGCACAGGTGTCACTCATCCAATGGGTGAGATGCGCCTATGATATGTTGACACGTGGACCGGCCCAAAAGTGGCCCATAAATATTAAATGGGCCAGCCCAACAAAAGGCCCACAAGATTTAGCGGGCCATAATGGGCCAACCCAGCTAAAGGCCCACAAGATTTTGCATGCCATAATGGGCCTACCCAGCTAAAGGCCCAACATTCTCAGTTAAGGCCCGTACGGCTAGTGTTAAATCGGCCCATCAACGGCCCATCCTAAACTTGTCATCATTGCGGCCCATGGTCACTTCTGGCCCGTTAACAGTCTGCTAAGAATTTGGGCCGAGTTACGGCCCGGTGTGTTTTCGGCCTGTTAAAGGTCCTGCTTCATTTGGGCCCATTTATAGGCCATTGAAACTTTCGGCCCATAAACGACCGTGAAGGATATGGGTCATATTCGGCCATGCCTGACATTCGGCTTGTTAGAGGCCCACTACAGATTTGGGCCACTTTTAGCCTGTTGTGACTTTCGCCTGTTAACATCTGACGAAATCCATGGGCCATATGTGGCCCAACACCACATCGGGTCTACTAACGACCCATATAAAAATGACACTAATCAAGCTCGGCCAAACTTCCGGCCTGTTAAAGGCCCGTGTAGTAGGTCGGTGCATTTACAACCCGTCTGAATTTCAGGCCGTGGATGATCCGAATTGTAAATGGGCCAACGTTTCAGCCTGGTAAGACCAGTAGGTTATTTGGCACAATCAGGGCCCAATCTTACTTTCGGCCTACTAAAGGCCCATGTTTTTTATGGGCTCGAGATATTTACACATGTAAATGACCTATTATTACTTAGGGCCCAAATTATATTTAGGCTTGTTCAAGGCCCACTATGGGCACGAGCCTACCAGAAAAATATGAAAGCTTATGCTGATTTAGGCCCATATATTTTTAGTGGGCTACATGCGAATTTCGTCCCAGAATTGTTTTTAGCCCAATTGGAATGGGCCTGATGAATGTTGGCATGTTGGGCTCCTACGAAGCTTTCAGTCGAATACATTACTAAGATAAACCTACACTATACAAAAATAGCGTCATAATTACTGCAACCTTTGGCAGCATCATAAATGCTATATCACAAAAAAATAAATTCCAACCATACAACAAAAGGCATGTTGGCATAAAGTTTACAGTCCTTGCAGAGAAAAGCACCATTAGATGTATAGAAGCACAGATCATTTGACCTGAGTGCTTATGTTTTAGGTTGTAGAATCTGATGGATCAGCACGATCTTCCCCTTTTTTCCACCATTGCTCTCGAACAATGAAGCAAATGTCTGATAGACTGGTTTCAAAACCATTCATATCTTCACGACATTTTCCAACCACTATTTTTGTTTCTGACACAATGTCCACTAGGGATTGTACTTGTGTCTGGAGCACAGATATATCACTCTGTCTAGCCGGAAGATTTTGTTCAGTAGGCGATTTGGACGAGGTTACCTTGACAACCAACCCAGTATTACGCAGGAAGGTGCTTTTTGCACTATTAGTGGAGAGATACTGACGCACTGCAGCAAGAGGTGACATTGTGCCTGTGGTAGCCTCGTCACCTTCAGGTGGTTGTGGTTGTTCAATCATTTGTTCCATAGCTTGCTGAAAGTTTGAACTTCTAGATTAGTGTACCAGATAAGTTACTAATGAGACAAAAACAAACAAAGTAGGTTTCACATTTATACATAACTTATTTTGGTGAACTACTGTAATACATTAGCATGTATTGTAGTGCCAACTACATAATAAAATCACTTTCGAAACATATGTCCATGTAGCATGCCTACTGTATTGTCTATTTCCTCACATTCTTGACATCTAAGGATAAAGAGACATGGTTTAAAGTAGGATAAAGAGACATCACTCATATCATGGGCAAATAGATATAAAACAAACAAGCTATTATATCATTGTGTGTGCACGTGAACATCACAACTAGATTACAGATCAAGACCAAAAGAATATCCTTCATCTCTTTTAAACCATGTAAGGTGAAATGATACGTTAAGACAACTGTGTATAAAAGTGAATAGAGTAACTGACATTGGTTGCAAACGAAGCAGTTAAATGAACACATCATAGTACCAATCAGTTCAAAGGCAGGAGGAATAAGGACTTACAACAGCGGCCTGAACTGGTGTGCTCATGCCCTTCATCTTGCTGGTGTGGCAATCCTTGAAGATTTGCACTACATTCGGTTCAGGTTCTTTTTGGTCCGCACGGGTTTTCCTCTGTATTTGGAACAAGTCAATATAGATACGATAATATGGCACAGAAAAAAGAAGGAAGTACCAGCTATTTACAAGAGCCTTGCAGTGTGCAATATAGCTACGAGATCCTGTTGTCTGTTGGAATTTCACTTTAGAACGGTTGGTCTTGTTCTTCAAACAGTTAGCCTAGAAGAAGATACACTTGTAAGGCGCATACATAAATACAAGTTCAATATGTGGTCTAATCAAATACATATACCCTACCTGATACTTTGGATCAGACCAGTGTTTAACAAGGTTGTCCAGTCTTCATCTGTAATATATTCCACTGGAGATGTTTGGGCGATTTCATTGTTAGCCTTGCCTTCAAAGTGAGATTTTCTAAGGTGGTACCGATACTATTGTAGAGCAGACTGAAAAACATGAGTGCATGCTTATTTAGTTACATCATCTTTCAGATCCAACTTGAACCTCATCTGTTGAAAAAATAATGTGAGTCTTATTAGGAGGAAGCTAGAAAGTATGGCACAGAGCAAGACAATATTACAAATTGTGATGAATAACATTACTTACAGATAAATGGTCAATGAAGGTGTTAAACCGGGTATTGTCTTTCTCATTCCTGTACTGGATCCACGTTGGGACGATACGTGCATGACACCTAACGGCAATGGCTGCCTCTGATACTAACTTGGCTGACTCTGTAGCATCACGTGGCCTTTTTAAACCTACCTCAAAATGGACCTCCATTCTTCCTCCTTTAGATTTTGTTAATCTATCAAGCATTATCCCTGATGTCTGTTTCTGCTTGCGCCATGGTGCTAGTTCAACAACGAATATGGAAAGTGTTAGTGCACATCAAATTGTGAGAGTACATATAAAGGAGCATGCAACTGCAACTTAACTCGGTCAGGTACCGTTTTGGTGTTGATGCTCATGAGGTTCATCTGATCTTGCCAAGTCCTATTGTGTTAGCAGTGCTTCAAAAGTAGTGTTAGGTGTGAATGCAGCTTGGGAACTGGCCAGTTCCGGAGCAAGCGAACAAGTAACTCGTTGAGATGCTGGTGAGTTGAAGCAGATGCTGCAGCTGGTGGAGCAGGTGATACTGTGTTTGGAGATTTAGCCGCTGAACTTGGACCTTCTACTGCACTATAAGTACCAGCAGAATCTCGAGGATGGATCCTTTTCCTTTTCACTCGATGAGTAACACCATTCCCTACTATATTCTTTTCCTTGCTCTTTTTTTGACTTTGCCATGTTAAGGCATACCCACAACACAAAAGAATAAAATCGCTCTTCAAAACTCATTGCTGCATGATACAGACAAGCAATACTTTGATGTAAGACAACCGTATGAGAATGGAATATGTAAGAAAAACAGGACGGTGTGACATATTCATAGCTACGATGTGACTAAGCAGAAGGATTTTCAAGAAAATAGAAGTAATGCAAGCTAGACACCATATGAAAGATGCAACCAATATCACTCTGCCTAGTTAAAAGTGTCATTTCGAAAAATTAGAAGCAGTACAACGTAGAAATCAATGCAAGATGCAACCACTATCAAACTGCCATGTTAAAAGTGTCCAATCATGAGTGACTGATGCGGGATACTCAATAGCAGTACTTTGATGTAAGAACATGGTATGATTGATAGATGCAGTGTATTCTAGACATTGAAAGGCATGTCATATGCACATGTATAATGTATAAACTCAGCAGGTGAAATTTAATCAAAATAGAAGAAATACATGCTTGACAACATATGCAACATGAAACCAATTATCACACTGTCAACTTAGAGCAAGCACCTGCGATGGTGGAGTACGGGAGATGAACTCAACATGTAGACTTGGGACTTCAACTTCATTAGCAGTAGTAGTGGCAAATCTAGAGAGTCTATGTTTGCGTTGGTCCGGAGGACCACCAACATCCCCTAACTTACTCTTTTCCTTCCTATTTTCTGATATTGCCTTATGAAGTCAAAACCAAAATAAGATGAATAAAATTAGCTCTGCATAACTGGTTGATGCATGATACAGACGAACACTACTTTGATGTAAGGCAAGCGTAGGATAGGAGGATGGAGTATATACAAAAAAAGACAGCATTGCATATTCAGATGTACAATAGGAGGATGAAATATGTATGAAAAACAGTAAGCAGAAGGCATTTCAACAAAATTAGAAGAAATGAAAGCTAGGCACCATATGAACATGCAACCAATATCACTATCAGGTAAAAAGTGTCTCGTCGTAAGTGCCATTTCAAGAAATTAGAAGCAGTACAAGCTAGAAGACAATGCAAGATGCAACCTACATCACACTCCCAAGTTAAATGTGTCTTATGGGTAAGTGATCGTTGCAGGTATAAGTTGTAAGCTACACAGATGCAATTCAAGAAAATTAGAAGCAATACAAACTAGACATCATATGGAACACACAACCATATACAACAGTTCCAAGTTAGAGCAAGCACCTGTGATGGTGGAGTAGGGGAGATGTGCTCATCATCTACACGTGTGTTCTAGAAATAGGAACATGTGTCATATTCACAGGCATTATGTGTAAAGTAAGCAGATGCAATTCAACAAAGTTAGAAGCAATACAAGCTAGACATCATACGCAACATCCAACCACATATAATAGTGCCATGTTAGAGCAAGCACCTGTGATGGTGGAGTAGGGGAGATGTGCTCATCATCTACACAACTACGTTGACTGTCTAGCCTTGCGTTGTCTTGCGAATCTTGTTGGGAGGATGGCGGAGTAGAATCTGTAGAGACTCTCCGTTTCAGTTGCTCGGAAGTACCACCATCATCCAATGCCTTACCAATTTCCTTCCGCTTTATTGATTTTGCATTGTGACGTCAAACCGACAAGAAAAAGGAATACAATTCGCTATTCAAAACTCATTCATGCATGATACTGACGAACACTACTCTGATGAAAGGCAAAGTCATGATACGAGGATGGAATATGTATGAAAAACTGGACGGCTTGACATATTCACATCTATGATGTGGTAACTAAGCAGAAGGCACTTCAACAAATTAGAAGCAATGCAAGCTAGACACCATATGGAAGGTGCAATCAATATCACTCTGCCAAGTTAAAACTATCTCGTCATAGGTGGAGTTCATCAAACTGGAAGCACTACATGCTAGAAATCATATTCAAGACGCAAACCAATATCACACTGCCAACATAAAGGTGTCCCATCATATGTGACTGACGCAGGATACATAAGAAGAGTAGTTTCATGTAAGAACATGGTGTGATAGACAGATATATTATGTACCAAAAACAGGAAAGTGTGTCATATTCACACGTATCATGTGTAAGCTAAGCGGATGCAGTTTAAACTGATTAGAAGCAATACAAGCTAGACACCATATGCAACATGCAACCAGATATCACACTGCCAAGTTAGAGCAATCACCTTGGATGGTGGAGTAGGGGAGCGGAGACTTGGAACTTGTAATGCACTAGCAGTACAAGGAGAATCCGTACAGATGCTCCGTTTACGTTGCTGCAGAGGACCACCATCATCGCCTTCCTTACTCTTTTCCTTCCTCTTTTTTGATTTTGCCTTGTCAAGTCAAACCCACAAGAAAAAGGAATAAAATTTTCTCTTCAGAACTCATTGGTGCATGATACTTACGAGCACTACTTTCATGTAAGATAGACGCATGATAGGAGGATGGAATATGTATGAAAAATAGGACGGCATGACATATTGACATGTATGATGTATAAAGTGTAAACTAAGCACAAGGTGTTTGAACTAGTTAGAAGCAATGCAAGCTAGAAACCATATGAAAGATGAAACCAATATCACTCTGCCAAATTAAAAGGGCGGCCTAACAAATGTATTTGACCAAATTAGAAGCAATACTCCCTCTGTTCCACAATGTAGTGCCTATAGATTTTTCTAAAAGTCAAACTTTGTGAACTTTGACCAAGTGTATAGAGAAAGCTATCTACATCTACAATACCAAACATGTACAATCTGAAAATACAACTCATTATGTATCCAATGATGTGCATTTGGTATTCTAGATGTGCCTATTTTTCTCTAGGCGTGCCATATTCACATGTATAATGTGTAAGCTAAGGAGATGCAATTTAACAAATTAGGAGCAATACAAGCTAGGCAGCATAGGCAACATGCAACCAGATATCACACTGCCATGTTAGAGCAAGCACCTGGGGTTGTGGAGTAGGGGATATGAGATTTGGAACTTGCACTGCAGCAGGAGAATCTGCAGAGATCATCTGTTTCGGTTGCTCCAGAGGACCACCACCATTCCGTGCCTTCGTCCTTTTAGATTTTGCCTTGTCAAGTAAACACACAAGAAAAAGGAATGAAAGTCGCACTTCTAAATTTGTTGATGCATGATACTAACGAACACAACTTTTATGTATGGCAACCTCATTGTAGGAGGATGGAATATGTACGAAAAACGCTAAGTAGAAGGCATTTCAACAAATTGGAAGCAATGCAATCTAGACACCATATGAAAGATCCAACCAAAATCACTCTACCAAGTTAGATGTGTCTCATTATAAGTGGCACTTCAACAAATTAGAGGCAATACATGTTTGAAATGTTATGCAAGATGAAACCAATATTACACTGTCAACTTGAAGGTGTCTCGTCAGAAGTGATTGATGAGGGATAAACAAGAAAAGTAGTTTGATTAAGAACATGGTTAATAGAAAGACGTAATATGTACCAAAAACAGGAACACATGTCATATTCATAGGTATAATGTGTTAACTAAGCAGATGCAATTTACCCTAATTAGAAGCATTACAAGGTAGACACCATATGCCACATGCAACCACATATCACACTGCCAAGTAAGAGCAAGCACCTGCGATGGCGGTGTGGGAGAATTGCGGTCATCAACTAGAGAGCTACATTGACTATCTTCATTTAGCCTTGCTGTTTCTTGAGAATCATGTGGGGAGGATGACACTGCACTCTTAAACGAGTAGCGCGTCTCACAGTAACCCACTGGGGTGACTATCTCGTCATAAGTGATTGATGAGGGATACAAAAGAGCATTAGTTTGATATATGGACATGGTTAATAGACATATGTAGTATGTATCAAAAACAGGAAGGTATGTCATTATCAAAGGTATAATGTGTAAAGTAAGCTGATGCAATTTAACCAAATTGGAAGCAATACAAGCTAGACACCATATGCAACATGCAACCACATTTGACAGGGCGAAGTTAAACCAAGCACCTGGGATGGTTGTGTGTGGCAATTGAGATCATCAACTGCAGAGCTACGTTTACTGTGTCCATCTACTAGCACTGCACCCTTTAGAGCAATGGGACACTTAGTGCTTATCTTCGAATTACACTGGAGCGACTTCTGTCTTTTCTTTTTTGTATTCATCAACACTACGTCAGAGTTTGAAATACCCATGCATAAAAAACAATAGTGTGAGTATGGGTGAAGTGTGTGCACAAGTAGTACAGTGTAAAGGTAGCAGATAGCAGGTTGGTGAGAAATAAATGACGGGGGACATATGATAGATCTACAACATGCATGACACACGAAATTACTAGATTCTAGGATTTTGAAATATGAGCACAGGGATGGCTGGGAAATGCAGATGCTCCTCCAACACACCACAATGTGTGGTCCTATGAAAATAACAGTCGTCTGAAAACAAATAGTTTAGTCCATTTTTTCTGCACCGTCCGATGTACAAAGAACGGGCAGATCGCCTTCATCTACCTCCAGCCAGTCAGTGTTACGATCGTCCTCGAAACGCCAGCGACCACCGGCCAAGTCCCCTGCCTCCGCCCTCCCCTCGACCTCACCGCACCACAGTGCTTGGCACTGCCCCCGGCCATCCCTTCAAGCCCCGCCGACCTCCAGATCGGGCGCAAGCAGCTCCTGCGCCCCACACCCCTATGATAGACACCGATGCGCCGCTTCCCCGGTGAACAGGCGGACTAGGTGCTCCGCACGCCTAAGCGGGTGCTGCTTCTTTTGATTGCAATTCGACTGACCTTGGATTGAAATCCAGGCGGGCTACTGACCTCTAGCAAAGGTGAAATGGTAAATGGGAGAAAACGTTGTGCATTTAGTATCAAGAAGAAGATGCAGTACGAAGCGCTCAACTAGTTTCTTTCGTGGGATGAATACGATGTGAGCAGAGACGTAAGATTTGCACGAATAAGGGAAGAGGAGTACCTCTTTCTGTTGGCAGTGTTGTGTCCTCCTTCTTTTTTTCCAATGATCTTCTTGTGGTTCACTGGAAAGGAGAAGTTGTGGAGGACGGTGGAGCCTTGGACGAACCCATGGCCAAGTTGTTGAGTATGGTGTGGTGGCCGTCTGTCGGCGGCGGGGAACCAGATCCGAGGTGGCGAATGACGGCGTAGCGGGAACAGATCCAGTGTGGTGGACGGTTGCGACAGTGGAGCGGCAGCGGTGAGGCGCAGGATGGCGTGGTCGAAGTGGTTCTGGTACGGTGCACGTCGGCGTCGGTGTCATGGAGGCAGCTCTGCCTCGGCTTCAGCTGCTAAGTCCTTGAGGGCGTTGCCGTTGCGGTTGCGTTGGACGACGACGTCGGGGTACCGGCTCCGGTGTGATGGAGGAGGGCGGCGATGGATTGGGCGTGATGGGGTGGAGGACGAAGGAGGCTGGGGTTTCGCGGCTGGTGGAGAGGGCGTTTTGGCGCCCACGGAGTGTGAATGGGGAAACAGAGGGAGGGGGAACTAAGGGTGAACAATGTTTCAGTTTGGGACGCGCTTGTTTGAAATTTGGGGAAAGTTACAAACTTTGCCCCCATCTAAAATTTTGGACATATTGCGGGTTGGGGGTAGGACCGTAATCTTAGGTGTCCCAAATGGTGGGCGGGATAGATTTTGGCCGAGCGCATGGGTGTTTAGGCACCCACGGCGTATGAATGCTTCTCGGAGGCAGTTGAGACTGGCATCTTGGTGAATTTACAAACCTACCCCAGTTTAGACCTTTGGACATCAGGCCGATAGGCTACACGTGCCAGAGTCAGGACAGTAATTTCCTACCACCAAACATTAGTCTCGCGTGGTTTTGGGTGACCATAGGCTTATTTGGCGCTTCGTTCAATATTTGGGAGCAGAAGCATTAACGTTTTCGGTTCTCTTGAATTGAACTTTCAAGATTTGTCAAACTTCACAAATCCTTACTCTTGAAAATCCTAAAACTATGATTTTTTTGGAATGGAGGGGGTACATTTGAATATACATTGTACATGAGTATATATTAAAAAAATATGCAACTTACCCCAGTTCATGCATGGTTCCATATATAATCTCCTTGGTTGCAAAAAAATAGTTAGACATGCGTATGACTATATAGCATGTTCAAACGCACAACAAAGATTGATGCCCCCTTTTAGATCTGGTTTACAAATGCCATTATCTCGGGTTCAAATAGATGAATGCACTTCCTATGAATTCGAATCTTCGAAACCCCCTTTATGTTGAATTCAACATGTATTCTATTTCGTAGCTAGCAATTTGGAATGTATCCATGTAAGTGACAAATGTATAAAGTGCTTCACACTAACAACATGGAGTGCACTAATTAATGTTTATATATGAATCGCAAAAGCAATGCATTGCCTGTATTTTAACCGCTCTCACTCTATGGGTCGATAATATGAAATAAACACATGCACATGTTAGAATTCAATAGAGTATGGGTGTCTGATAGACTGATTTTCGTTCATACGCAAATTGCAAAATTCATGATCTCTTCCAAAAATAATAATGCCATTTATATTTTAATTTAATGCATAGAACCGCCTTTTACACGTAGCTGCACTATGCCTCGACCCGTTCTCACAAACATGCTATATATATCTCTATCTAACGCATAAGTGCACACACTTTATATACATCAGCATTTCTCTTTCACACATGCTCACAATTTCTCCCGAGGTGTCAGGGTGTCTCACGCACACACTCCCTCTGTATCTCTCTCTCTCTCTCTCTCTCTCTCTCTCTCTCTCTCTCTTTCTTTCTGACTACTATGTACCACTCTTTTCACTAATCTCAGTTGGAAAACACTATTTCTCTCACATGCATATATACACACGGACAATCTCTACTAGCCCTCTATACGCACATATATGTGCCTACGTGTCTCCCGCACGCACATTATCTTTAGGCCTCTCTCGCACACATTACCCTCCCAGACACATCTCTCTTTTAGTAGTTGGTAGATATGATTCCATCAGATCATTCGGTAGGATATCCTTGACTGTTAGGCTGGATGGTAATATGAGGCAAAGTTGTACCCAAGTTCAAACCCATGCAGTTGAGGAAAAAGCCTACTCCTGGTACTGTATATTAGTGATAGGGGTGTGTACAAAGTACACGTGAATACCAGGCATTGTGCCTGTGTGTATACTATCGACGAACTAGCCCCGAGGCTTCTATAACATACTCGGGGCCTAGGGTTACAAATCATATATAGGTGGCTTATCACCAGTGGGGATAGAGTCCTCCACGACTCTGGTAGCTTCGTGTTGTGCGCCGAGTCCTCCACATGGGTCTTCGTATAATGCGTCTAGGTCCAACTTATGTGGCGCGGGATGGAACCGACCCATGAGTCCTCATGTTGACCCACCACAACTAGAAATGATGTGCCCACCACACCACACACGCAATCAGCCACTAAGAAAATAAGCATATACAATAGTACAATGTTATACATGAAAGTTAATTGCATGGTGCATCCAAAAATATTTGTTCTGCATTGTGAATTTTTATATTTTCTCCTAAAATATTAGTCATGGGAAAGATAAACGAAGGGCATATCTCTCCTTGTCTCCACTGGACACCCCCTCTTTCTACACCACTTTCACGTACGCACACAAACTATCTCTCGGCCCTCTAAAAGTATGCATGCCCATGACACATTCACGCATGACGGTCACTGTATTTGAAGCGAAAGCACTATACGGTTAGTGGACTTCAGAATATGCTCATTACGGTCACCGTATATATTCTCATGGTGATCATACGGTATCTAGCTCACGATATGTCTCCGTATTTTGTTGATGACACTGACGGACATTGTATTTGATGCGTGCTCTGTATTTTGTTGACGACACTTACGGTCATTGTATTTGAAGCGAAAGCACGATATGGTCACTGGACTTCAGAATAAGCTCATCATGGCCAGCACATACATTTTGTGGTGCTAACCAACCTGTGGTTGGATGGTTAGGAGGACAGTGGTTTCTCGAGCTCACCAGGGTTAAAGTCCTGGTGCTCGCATTTATCCTGGGTTAATTTCAGTATTTTTCTGGCGATGTGCGTTCAGTGGGAGGAGACGTTCCACTCGACTACGAGGCACCTATGGTGACTTCGTAAAATCTCAAGATTATATGCTGGCTCACTCTCTGGAAGGTGCTCATAGGGGTAGGGTTTGCGTGTGTGCGCGTATAGCGGTGAGTGCTTGCGCCTATATATGAGCGCTTGAGTCTGTACCGTGTTAAAAAAATACATGTCGTGATTATACGGTCACTGGCTCATCCGTACAACTCCGTATTTTGTTGATAACACAATCAATTGACCAGTCAAATGTTCCACGTGGTGCAACTAGTGTTGCACCATCGGGGCGCGTAACCATGGGGCCCACCTGTCAGCGCGTATATGAAAGAAATAAATGGTATTTTGAGTCTGTACTTGATACGTCCATTTTGCATCATGCTTTTATATCTATATTTATTGCATTATGGGCTGTTATTTCACATTATGTCACAATACTTATGGCTATTCTCTCTTATTTTACAAGGTGTACATAAGGAGGGAGAATGCCGGCAACTGGAATCCTGGGCTGGAAAAGGAGCAAATATTAGAGACCTATTCTGCACAACTCCAAAAGTCCTGAAAATCCACAGAAAAGGAGAAACCTTGGCGGAACCAATCTAGGGCTCCGGTAGAGCTGTTCTGCTGGGGAAACTTCCCTCCCGGAGGGGGAAATCATCGCCATCGTCATCACCAATGTTCCTCTCATCGAGAGAGGGAAATCTCCATCAACATCTTCATCAGCACCATCTCATCTCAAAACCCTAGTTCATCTCTTGTATCCAATTCTTGTCTCCAAGTCCGGGATTGGTGCTAGTAGGTTGCTAGTAGTGTTAATTACTCCTTGTAGTTGATGCTAGCTGGTTTAATTGGTGGAAGATCATATGTTCAGATCCTTTATGCATATTATTACCCCTCTGATTATGAACATGAATATGCTTTGTGAGTAGTTACGTTTGTTCCTGAGGACAAGGGAGAAGTCTTGCTATTAGTAGTCATGTGAATTTGGTATTCGTTCGATATTTTGATGAGATGTATGTTGTCTAGCCTCTAGTGGTGTTATGTGAACGTCGACTACATAACACTTCACCATTATTTGGGCCTAGAGGAAGGCATTGGAAAGTAATAAGTAGACGATGGGTTGCTAGAGTGACAGAAGCTTAAACCCTAGTTTATGCGTTGCTTCGTAAGGGGCTGATTTGGATCCATATGTTTCATGCTATGGTTAGGTTTACCTTAATACTTTTGTTGTAGTTGCGGATGCTTGCAATAGAGGTTAATCATAAGTGGGATGCTTGTTCAAGTAAGAACAGCACCCAAGCACCGGTCCACCCACATGTCAAATTATCAAAGTACCGAACGCGAATCATATGAACGTGATGAAAACTAGCTTGATGATATTCCCATGTGTCCTCGGGAGCGCTTTTCCTTATATAAGAGTTTGTCCAGGCTTGTCCTTTGCTACAAAAAGGATTGGGCCACCTTGCTGCACTTTATTTACTTTTTTTACTTGTTGCTCGTTACAAATTATCTTATCACAAAACTATCTGTTACTACTTATTTCAGTACTTGCAGAGAATACCTTCCTGAAAACCGCTTATCATTTCCTTCTGCTCCTCGTTGGGTTCGACACTCTTACTTATTGAAAGGACTACGATAGATCCTCTATACTTGTGGGTCATCTAGACTCTTTTCTGGCACCGTTGCCGGGGAGTGAAGCGCCTTTGGTAGGTGGAATTTGGTAAGGAAAAATTTATATAGTGAGCTGAAATTTACTGTCACTTGTTACTATGGAAAGTAATCCTCTGAGGGGCTTGTTCGGGGTATCTTCACCCCAACCAGTAGAGCAAAGAGTTGCTCCTCAACCTACTGAACCTATTGAAAATGAAATTCCTTATGAGTATCCTTCGGGTATGATAGAAAAACTGCTAGCTAATCCTTTTACAGGACATGGAACAAAGCATCCTGATGAACACCTAATATATGTGGATGAAGTTTGTGGATTATTTAAGCTTGCAGGTATACCCGATGATGTTGCTAAGAAGAAGGTCTTCCCTTTATCTTTGAAGGGAGACGCGTTGACATGGTATAGGCTATGTGATGATACGAGTGTTGGAAATATGCCCTAGAGGCAATAATAAAATGATTATTATTATATTTCCTTGTTCATGATAATTGTCTATTATTCATGCTATAATTGTGTTACCCGGAGATCATAATACATGTGTGAATACATAGACCATAACATGTCCCTAGTGAGCCTCTAGTTGACTAGCTCGTTGATCAACAGATAGTCATGGTTTCCTGACTATGGACATTGGATGTCATTGATAACGGGATCACATCATTAGGAGAATGATGTGATGGACAAGACCCAATCCTAAGCATAGCACAAGATCATGTAGTTCGTTTGCTAGAGCTTTTCCAATGTCAAGTATCATTTGCTTAGACCATGAGATCGTGTAACTCCCGGATGTCGTAGGAGTGCTTTGGGTGTACCAAACGTCACAACGTAACTGGGTGACTATAAAGGTATAAGGTATCCCCGAAAGTATCTGTTGGGTTGACACGGATCGAGACTGGGATTTTTCACTCCGTATGACGGAGAGGTATCTCTGGGCCCACTCGGTAATGCATCATCATAATGAGCTCAATGTGACCAAGTGTTTGGTCACGGGATCATGCATTACGGTACGAGTAAAGTGACATGCCGGTAACGAGATTGAACGAGGTATTGGGATACCGACGATCGAATCTCGGGCAAGTAACGTACCGATTGGCAAAGGGAATTGTATATGGGATTACTTGAATCCTCGACATCGTGGTTCATCCGATGAGATCATCGAGGAGCATGTGGGAGCCAACATGGGTATCCAGATCCCGCTGTTGGTTATTGACCGGAGAGTCGTCTCGGTCATGTCTGCGTGTCTCCAGAACCCGTAGGGTCTACACACTTAATATTCGGTGACGCTAGGGTTGTAGAGATATTAGTATGTGGTAACCCAAAAGTTGTTCGGAGTCCCGGATGAGATCCCGGACGTCACGAGGAGTTCCAGAATGGTCCGGAGGTGAAGATTTATATATAGGAAGTCCAGTTTTGGCCATCGGGAAGGTTTCGAGGGTAATCGGTATTGTATCGGGACCACCGGAAGGGTCCCGGGGGTCCACCGGGTGGGGCCACCTATCTCGGAGGGCCCCATGGGATGAAGTGGGAGGGGAACCAGCCCCTGGTGGGCTGGTGCGCCCCCCATGGGCCTCCCCCTGCGCCTAGGGTTGGAAACCCTAGGGGTTGGGGGCGCCCCACCTGACTTGGGGGGCAAGTTCCCCCCCTTGGCCGCCGCCCCCCTTGGAGATGGGATCTCCTAGGGCCGGCCCCCCTAGGGGCCCTATATATAGTGGGGGGGTGGGAGGGCAGCCGCACCCAAGTCCCTGGCGCCTCCCTCTCCCCTCGTAACACCTCTCTCTCTCTCTCTCTCTCTCTCTCTCTCTCTCTCTCTCTCTCTCTCTCTCTCTCTCTCTCTCTCTCGTTGGAGCTTGGCGAAGCCCTGCCGAGATCACCGCTACTTCCACCACCACGCCGTCGTGCTGCTGGATCTCCATCAACCTCTCCTTCCCCTTGCTGGATCAAGAAGGAGGAGACGTCTTCCCCAACCGTACGTGTGTTGAACACGGAGGTGCCGTCCGTTCGGCGCTAGGTCATCGGTAATTTGGATCACGACGAGTACGACTCCATCAACCCCGTTCTCTTGAACGCTTCCACTCGCGATCTACAAGGGTATGTAGATGCACTCCTCTCCTTCATTGCTAGATGACTCCATAGATTGATCTTGGTGATGCATAGAAAATTTTAAAATTCTGCTATGTTCCCCAACAGTGGCATCAGAGCCAGGTTTATGCGTAGTTTCTATGCACGAGTAGAACACAAGTTGTTGTCGGCATCGATTTTGTCAGTTTGCTTGCCGTTACTAGTCTTATCTTGATTCGGCGGCATCGTGGGATGAAGTGGCCCGGACCGACCTTACACATACGCTTACGTGAGACTGGTTCCACCGACTGACATGCACTAGTTGCATAAGGTGGCTAGCGGGTGTCTGTCTCTCCCACTTTAGTCGGATCGAATTCGATGAAAAGGGTCCTTATGAAGGGTAAATAGAAATTGGCATATCAGGTTGTGGTTTTGGCGTAGGTAAGAAACGTTCTTGCTAGAAACCTATAGCAGCCACGTAAAAACTTGCAACAACAATTAGAGGACGTCTGACTTGTTTTTGCAGCATATGCCATGTGATGTGATATGGCCAAAAGGATGTGATGAATGATATATGTGATGTATGAGATTGATCATGTTCTTGTAATAGGAATCATGACTTGCATGTCGATGAGTATGACAACCGACAGGAGCCATAGGAGTTGTCTTAATTTATTTATGACCTGCGTGTCAACATAAACGTCATGTAATTACTTTACTTTATCGCTAACCGTTAGCCATAGTAGTAGAAGTAATAGTTGACGAGACAACTTCATGAAGACACGATGATGGAGATCATGGTGTCATGCCGGTGACGACGATGATCATGGCGCCCCGAAGATGGAGATCAAAAGGAGCAAAATGATATTGGCCATATCACGTCACTATTTGA
This sequence comes from Triticum dicoccoides, assembly GCF_002162155.2. NCBI lineage: Eukaryota > Viridiplantae > Streptophyta > Magnoliopsida > Poales > Poaceae > Triticum > Triticum dicoccoides. The sequence continues at coordinate 145,660,950 of NC_041384.1, read as the reverse complement.
TTGCATGTGATGTTTATCATGTTTTACATCTTATTTGCTTAGAACGACGGTAGCTTAAATAAGATGATCCCTCACAATAATTTCAAGAAAGTGTTCCCCCTAACTGTGCACTGTTGCGAATGTTCGTTGTTTCGAAGCACCACGTGATGATCGGGTGTGATAGATTCTAACGTTCGAATACAACGGGTGTAAGCCAGATTTACACACGCAATACACTTAGGTTGACTTGACGAGCCTAGCATGTACGGACATGGCCTCAGAACACGGAAGACCGAAAGGTCTAACATGAGTCGTATAGAAGATACGATCAACATGATATGTTCACCGATGATGACTAGTCTGTCTCACGTGATGATCCGACACGGCCTAGTTGACTCGGATCATGTATCACTTAGATGACTAGAGGGATGTCTGTCTGAGTGGGAGTTCATTAAATAATTTGATTAGATGAACTTAATTACCATGAACTTAGTCTAAAAACCTTTGCAAAATTTCTTGTAGATCAAATGGCCAACGCTCATGTCAACCTCAACTTCAACGCGTTCCTAGAGAAAACCGAGCTGAAAGATGATGGCAGCAACTATACGGACTGGGTCCGGAACCTGAGGATCATCCTCATAGCTGCCAGGAAAGCATATGTCCTAGAAGCACCGCTAGGTGAAGCACCCATCCCAGAGAACCAAGACGTTATGAACGCTTGGCAGTCGCGTGCTGATGATTACTCCCTCGTTCAGTGAGGCATGCTTTACAGCTTAGAACCGGGGCTCCAAAAGCGTTTTGAGCAACACGGAGCATATGAGATGTTCGAAGAGATGAAAATGGTTTTACAAGCTCATGCCCGGGTCAAGAGATATGAACTCTTCGACAAGTTTTACAGTCGTAAGATGGAGGAAAATAGTTCTGTCAGTGAGCACATACTCAAAATGTCTGGGTTGCACAACCGCTTGTCCCAGCTGGACATTAACCTCCCGGACGAGGCGGTGATTGACAGAATCCTTCAGTCGCTCCCACCTAGCTACAAGAGCTTTGTGATGAATTACAATATGCAGGGGATGGTGAAAACTATTCCTGAAGTATTTTCAATGCTGAAATCAGCGGAGGTGGAAATCAAAAAGGAACATCAAGTGTTGATGGTCAATAAAACCACTAGTTTCAAGAAAGGCAAGGGTAAGAAGAACTTCAAGAAGGACGGCAAGGGAGTTGCCGCGGCCGGTAAACCAGTTGCCGGGAAGAAGTCAAAGAATGGACCCAAACCTGAGACTGAGTGCTTTTATTGCAAGGGAAAGGGACACTGGAAGCGGAACTGCCCCAAATACTTAGCAGACAAGAAGGCCGGCAACACTAAAGGTATATGTGATATACATGTAATTGATGTGTACCTTACCAGTACTCGTAGTAGCTCCTGGGTATTTGATACCGGTGCGGTTGCTCATATTTGTAACTCAAAACAGGAGCTGCGGAATAAGCGGAGACTGGCGAAGGACGAGGTGACGATGCGCGTCGGGAATGGTTCCAAGGTCGATTTGATCGCTGTCGGCATGCTACCTCTACATTTACCTACAGGATTAGTTTTAAACCTCAATAATTGTTATTTAGTGCCAGCTTTGAGCATGAACATTGTATCTGGATCCCGTTTAATTCGAGATGGCTACTCATTTAAATCCGAGAATAATGGTTGTTCTATTTATATGAGAGATATGTTTTATGGTCATGCCCCGCTGGTCAATGGTTTATTCTTAATGAATCTCGAACATGATGTTACACATATTCATAGTGTGAATAACAAAAGATGTAAGATTGATAATGATAGTCCCACATATCTGTGGCACTGTCGCCTTGGTCACATCAGTGTCAAACGCATGAAGAAGCTCCATACAGATGGACTTTTGGAGTCTCTTGATTTCGAATCATTTGACACGTGCGAACCATGCCTCATGGGTAAAATGACCAAGACTCTGTTCTCCGGAACAATGGATCGAGCAACCAACTTATTGGAAATTATACATACTGATGTGTGCGGTCCAATGAGCGTTGAGGCTCACGGTGGCTATCGTTATGTTCTCACTCTCACTGATGACTTAAGTAGATATGGGTATGTCTATTTGATGAAACACAAGTCTGAGACCTTTGAAAAGTTCAAGGAATTTCAGAATGAGGTAGAGAATCAACGTGACCGAAAGATAAAATTCTTACGATCAGATCATGGGGGAGAATATTTAAGTCATGAATTTGGTACGCACTTAAGGAAATGTGGAATCGTTTCACAACTCATGCCGCCTCAAACACCTCAGCGTAACGGTGTGTCCGAACATCATAATTGCACTCTATTGGATATGGTGCGATCTATGATGTCACTCACTGATTTACCGCTATCATTTTGGGGATACGCTCTAGAGACAGCTACATTCACTTTAAATAGGGCACCATCTAAATCCGTTGAGACGACACCGTATGAATTATGGTTTGGGAAGAAACCTAAGTTGTCGTTTCTAAAAGTTTGGGGATGTGATGCTTATGTCAAGAAACTTCAACCTGAAAAGCTCGAACCCAAGTCAGAAAAATGCGTCTTCATAGGATACCCTAAGGAAACCATTGGGTATACCTTCTACCTCAGATCTGAAGGCAAGATCTTTGTTGCCAAGAATGGGTCCTTTGTGGAGAAAGAGTTTCTCTCGAGAGAAGTAAGTGGGAGGAAAGTAGAACTCGATGAAGTACTGCCTCTTGAACCGGGAAGTAGCGCAGCTCAGGAAGATGTTCCTGTGGTGCCTGCACCGACTAGAGAGGAAGTTAATGATAATGATCAAGGTACTTCAGATCAAGTTGCTACTAAACTTCGAAGGTCCACAAGGACACGTTCCACACCAGAATGGTATGGCAACCCTGTCCTGGAAATCATGTTGTTAGACAACGGTGAACCTTCGAACTATGAAGAAGCAATGGCGAGCCCAGATTCCAACAAATGGCTTGAAGCCATGCAATCCGAGATAGGATCCATGTATGAAAACAAAGTATGGACTTTGACATACTTGCCCAATGATCGGCGAGCGATAGAGAATAAATGGATCTTTAAGAAGAAGACGAACGCGGATGGTAATGTTACCATCTATAAGGCTCGACTTGTCGCTAAGGGTTATCGACAAGTTCATGGGGTTGACTACGATGAGACCTTCTCACCCGTAGCGAAGCTGAAGTCCGTCTGAATCATGTTAGCAATTGCCGCATACTATGATTATGAGATATGGAAAATGGACGTCAAAACGGCATTCCTTAACGGCTTTCTTAAGGAAGAATTGTATATGATGCAGTGTAACGCCCTCGATGCGGCTATAGCTCCCACGTGTCGAGGCACGACTTAGAGACATAACCGCATTGAAAGCAATGTCGCAAGTTAGGCAATCATCACAACATCCCATGTAATATATAATAAAAGGGGGAGATACATAGTTGGCTTACACTCGCCATGTCACATCAAAGTACATAAATAACATCCATCATACAAACACTCATGGTCCGACTACGGCGCCAAAATAGAAAAGAACCCAACATGCGACAAGGCCCCGAATCAAACCCCAACTGGGCACCACTACTGATCATCAGGAAAAGACACATAGTAATGCTGAGAGTCTTCGTCGAACTCCCACTTGAGCTCATAATCGTCACCTGGAGCGGAATCACCTGGACCTGCTTCTGGATTATAGTATCTGTGAGCCACAGGGACTCAGCAATCTCGCACCCTCGCGATCAAGACTATTTAAGCTTATAGGAAGGGTAAGGCAAAATAAGTGGAGCTGCAGCAAGCGACTAGCATATATGGTGGCTAACTTATACGCAAAAGAGAGCGAGAAGAGGAGGCAAAGCGCGAGCGAGAATCTAGACGAACAACCTGCGAAAGCATAACTCCAACACCGTGTCCACTTCCCGGACTCCGCCGGAAAGGGGCCATCACGGTAACACGCACGGTTGATTCATTTTAATTAAGTTTATGTTCAAGTTATCTACAACCGGACATTAAAAAATTCCCATCTGCCCATAACTGCGGGCATGGCTTTCAAAAGTTCAATCCCTGCAGGGGGGTCCCAACTTAGCCCATGACAAGCTCTCATGGTCAACGAAGGAATAGACCTCCTCCCAAGACGTACCGATCAGACTCGGTATCTCGGTAACTCAAGACACTTCGACAGGTTAAAACAAGACCAGCAACACCGCCCGAATGTGCTGACAAATCCCGATAGGAGCTGCACATATCTCGTTCTCAGGGCACACTCAGATTGTCCAAACTTCCGGTAGGCCAGCCCAGAGTTGCCCCTGGTAGCCACCGGCGGCTGACGGTTTGGACCAACACTCAGAGGAGCACTGGCCCAGGGGGGTTAAAATAAGATGACCCTTGAGTCTGCAGAACCCAAGGGAAAGAAAAGGGTAGGTGGCAAATGGTAAAACCAATGTTGGGCATTGCTGGAAAAGCTTTAATCAAGGCGAAATATCAAGGGGTTCCCATTATAACCCAACCGCGTAAGGAACGCAAAATCCGGGAACATAACACCGATATGACGGAAAACTAGGGCGGCAAGAGTGGAACAAAATGCTAGGCGAGAGGCCGAGCCTTCCACCCTTTACCAAGTATATAGATGCGTTAAGATAACGTAGCAATATAATGATATCCCAACAAGTAAATAAATGTTCCAACAAGGAACGCCTCCAATCTTCACCTGCAACTAGCAACGCTATAAGAGGGCCTTAGCAAGCGGTAACATAGCCAATCAACTGTTTGCTAGGACCATGGTGGGTTAGAGGTTCAACATGGCAATTGGGAGGTTGACAAGCAAAAGGTAGGTATCGTAGCATTGGCATAGCAAAAGAGCGAGCAAACTAGCATAGCAAAGATAGTAGTGATTTCGAGGGTATGATCATCTTGCCTGCAAAGCTGTCAGAGTTGACTGGATCCTCAAAAGCAAACTCAATGGGCTCCTCGTTAGCGAACTCGTCTCCCGGCTCTACCCAAACAAGACAAACAAGCAACAAGGATACAATCAACCACATGCAAACTCAAACAATAAAATGCAATGATGGGATGCTATGCGGGATGCGATGCGGGATGCAAAATGCAAGATATGACAGGAAATGCATGAACCTGGCCTCAACTTGGAAAAACCAAGTGTGCCACTGGAAAGATGGGATGAAATCACTTGAAAACGACATAAAGAACGCCGGAATCGGAGTTACGGTTTGGAAATGGCAAGCGTTTTAAGAATGGCACCGGTCTGCGATTTACAGCAAGTAGGCATCTAAATGCAACGAGATGAACATGCTACAGCCACCAAACATGACAACAAAATACACGGCAGGGATGCACACAAGATGCTTAACAAAATACTAGCACTGAGCCACGGCCAATTCATCCATTATGAGGTTCAAACAAGCATGGCAAAAACGCAAATGCAAAACAGATTTCAGACTTAGTGAAATTAACACTTGTCTGAAATTTCAGATCACGAAGCCCTCTTCGGAGCAGCAAAACAACATTATACATGACCTGATTAAGACAAGTAAGAACATGGCATGGAGCTACTCAACAAGGTTAACAAAAGACCCAAAGTGACCTGGGGCCAAAAGGGTTCACAAAATATACTAACGGGCACACGAACATAGCTAAAACACAATCAGTTTTCAGACTTAGTGAAAACTGAGACATGCTGAAATATAACTCACGAAGGCATGTAAACGAGCTCGATGCACTCACTACGGTGCAAGTCATGGCAAGGCAAGCATACATCCATTAAGAAGGCACAAAATGCTAGCTAGACATGGCAAGAATAATGGCATAGCATGCACGGATCAACCACAATAACATCGGCAAAATCGCAAACTAGTTGACGGTCTGCCCAGATTCACAACGAAGCAAAAGTAGAGCTCGATTGACTCAAGCTAGGGTGCTCCATAATTGCAAACAAAGACATGGATGGATAGAGCATAACAAGATTAACAAAACTCCTTTACTGATCATCCTCAAAAGAGGCACGGATCACTAGGAAACAAGCTGAACAAATGGCATCATGAACTAAATAATCCCAGACTTAGTGAAAACAAGTAAGTCTCTGAAAACAGATTTCCCGGGTGCCTCTCTTTGCAAGCTTGCACAAGTCACCACACACATCCTAAAAATGCATGGGTTGCACCTCTGGAAATAAGACAAAATCCTTAACAAAACATATGAAGGACTCACAGGCATATCATGCACACAATAATCATGGCAAAAATGACAGAAGTCTAAGATGAACTAGCAGATCTGACAATTAACTCACGAAGCCCCTTTCTAACAGCATTTCGGGCATCAAGATGAGCTCAAATGAAAATGATGCAATAGAATGAAATGATGTACTCGTCGAGGCCAACATTTTGATATACTATATGCCCAAATCGGAGCTACGGATACGGAGATACGGCCGGTCAATGTAGGCATAAAAAATTAGGGTTTGGAGGGAAAAGTCAACCGAGGGGATTTTTTTTTCAGATCTGGATCTGGCGCGGTTCCCGAGGTTCGCCGCCGTTACTGTAGCTGCCGGACTTGGAGAGGAGGAGGCCGGGCGTGGGGAGCTCGCCGGAGCGGAGGAGAGGCCAGGGCGGCGGCCGGCCGGCTCGTGGCGGAGCGGTGGCCCGAGGCGGCGGGCGGCGGCGGCCGCCGGTGTAGAAGACGAGGTCGGCGATGGCCGGAGTTGGCGAGGCGGCGCGGTGGCGCCGGAGAGGCGGCGCGGTGGCTCCGGCCACCAGGCGCGAGGAAGAGGGCGGAGGAGGCGGGCGCTGGCGGCGGAGACGAGCGCGAGGCGGCGGCCCGCGGTGGCGGAGTCGGGGGCCGGGCGTGGGCCTCCCGGGCCGGCGGCACGGTAGGTGGCGGAGGCCACGTGGCAACGGCGGGTTGGCTGCGGCGATGCGTCCGACCGGATCGGACATGTCCGGCCGGCGTGGGGATCCTTTTTTTGGCTAGGGTTTCGTAGGAGGAGATGATCCGAAAACGGGGGGGCTATTTATAGGCATAAGTGGAGCTAGGAGGGTCCAAATGAGGTGCGGTTTTCGGCCACGCGATCGTGATCGAACGCTCTAGGTGATGGAGCAGAGTTTGGTGGGTTTTGGGCCAAATTGGAGGGGTGTTGGGCTGCAACACACACGAGACCTTTTCGGTCCCTCGTTTAACCATTGGAGTATCAAACGAAGTCCAAATTATACGTAACTTGACAGGCGGTCTACCGGTAGTAAACCAAGGCCGCTTGGCAAGTCTCGGTCCAATCCGGAAATGTTTAATCCCCACACACGAAAGAAAGCTAGAAATGACCACCGGAGGAGAACGAAGCGCCAGAATGCAGAACGGACAACGGGGAAAATGCTCGAATGCATGAGATGAACATGTATGCAAATGCAATGCACATGATGACATGATATGAGATGCATGACAAAGAAAACAACACACGGAGACAAAGACCCGAACCTGAGAAATAAATATAACTTAACGCCGGAAACGGCAAGAGTTGGAGTGCAAATAGGGAAAGTTACATCTGGGGTGTTACAACACTCCACCACTACGAAAAGATCTCATCCCGAGATCTAGGACTGAAAGAACTCCGGGTACTCAGAACGGAGGTGATCCTCGCGTTCCCAGGTAGCTTCACGGTCGGAATGGTGTGACCACTTGATTTTGAGAAATTTGATTGACTTGTTGCGAGTCTTGCGTTCAGTCTCTTCAAGAATAGCAATTGGGTGCTCACGATAAGAGAGATCTTCTTGGAGCTCAATGTCCTCGAAGTTGACGGTGCAATCCGGAGTCTTGAAGCACTTTCGAAGCTGAGAGACATGGAACACGTCATGAACATTTGCAAAGTTTGAAGGAAGCTTGAGTTGATAGGCGAGGTCGCCTCTCTTGCTGACAATCTTGAAAGGTCCCACGTATCTAGGGGCAAGCTTCCCTTTAATACCGAAGCGACGAGTACCTTTCATAGGAGAGACATGGAGGTAAACATGATCTCCGATCTCAAAAGCCAAATCACGATGCTTACTATCATAGTAGCTCTTCTGGCGGGATTGGGCTGCTTTGAGGTTATCACGAATGACTTTGCACATTTCTTCTGCTTCTGTGATTAAGTCATTACCCAAAAGCTAACGTTCACCAGTTTCAGACCAGTTGAGAGGGGTACGACACTTCCTGCCATACAGAATTTCAAATGGGGCCTTGCCCGAACTTGCTTGAAAACTATTGTTGTAGGAGAATTCAGCATAAGGAAGACAATCCTCCCACTTCATGCCGAAGGAGATCACACAAGCCCTGAGCATATCTTCAAGAATCTGGTTGACACGCTCGACTTGACCGCTTGTTTGAGGATGGAAAGTTGTGCTGAAGCGGGTGTTGGTGCCCATAGCCTTCTGGAAAGAATCCCAAAACTTGGAGGTAAAGATGCTGCCACGGTCTGAAGATATCACTTGAGGAATACCGTGCAGAGAGACAATTCGAGAGGTATAGAGTTTCGCCAATTGAGCTGCAGTGATCGACTCCTTGATAGGCAGAAAGTGAGCCACTTTGGTGAGCTTGTCGATGACAACGAATATAGCATCATTGCCACGCTTGGACTTTGGAAACCCAGTCACGAAGTCCATTTCAATGTGGTCAAACTTCCATTTTGGAATGGCAAGAGGTTGGAGGAGACCTGCTGGCCTTTGGTGTTCTGCCTTCACTCTTCTGCAGACATCACATTCATTCACGAATTGAGCGATCTCGCGCTTCATTCGAGTCCCCCAATAAGCTTGCTTAAGGTCCTGATACATCTTCATGCTCCCAGGGTGGATGGAGAGGAGAGAATTGTGAGCCTCGTTCATGATCACTTTACGGAGGTCACCTTTGGGCACAACAATACGATCCTCGAAGAAGAGAGTGTCCTTGTTATCAAGGTGGTAGCAATTGTACTTGGACTAACTCTTAGCAATCCCAATCTTCACCTTTTTCACCATAGCATCAAGAAGCTGGGCTTGGCGAATCTGGTCTTCTAAGGTAGGAGAGACTTGAAGGTTGGCGAGGAAACCTTGAGGAACAACTTGCAGATTAAGTTTGCGGAAAGCTTGACAAAACTCGGGTTGATAAGGCTTAATAATCAGACTGTTGCAGTAAGCCTTCCTACTCAATGCGTCAGCAATCACATTACCCTTGCCCGGAGTATACTCGATACTCGGATTATACTCTTGAATCATTTCGACCCATCGAGTTTGCCTGAGGTTGAGATTAGGCTGAGTGAAGATGTACTTGAGACTCTTGTGATCAGTGAAAATGTCCACTTTTCTTCCCAATAGAAGATGTCTCCAAGTCAACAGAGCATGCACAACTGCCGCCAACTCGAGATCATGAGTGGGGTAGTTCTTCTCATTAGGCTTCAACTGGCGAGATGTATAAGCAACAACTTTCTTCTCTTGCATCAATACTGCGCCAAGACCTTGGAGAGAGGCATCACAAAAGACCTTGTACGGCTTGGATTCATCAGGCGGAGTCAGAACTGGAGCAGTGATCAACTTCTCTTTCAAAGTGTTGAAAGCAATATTACACTCTGGAGACCAAACGCACTTGACGTGCTTCTGGAGAAGGTTAGAGAGAGGCTTCGCGATCTTAGAAAAGTTTTCAACGAATCTTCGGCAATAGCTTGCGAGACCGAGAAAACTGCGGAGTTGCTTCACGTTCTGAGGAGGTTCCCAATTCACAATTGCAGACACCTTCTCAGGATTCACGGCAATGCCCTTGGCAGAGATGATATGACCAAGATAAAGAACCTCATCGAGCCAAAATTCACACTTGGAGAACTTAGCATAGAACTGATGTTCTCTGAGCTTATCGAGAACCGAACGCAAGTGTTTGGCATGATCATCCTTGTTCTTGGAGAAAACCAGAATGTCGTCGAGATAGACCAAAACGAAGTCATTGGTGTAGGCGTTGAAGATGAAGTTCATCATGCGAGAGAACGCCGGAGGAGCGTTGGCAAGGCCAAAAGACATGACAGTGTATTCATATGAACCAAAGCTTGTTCTGAATGCTGTCTTGGGAATATCTTCTTCACGAATGCGAATCTGGCGATAACCCATACGGAGATCAAGCTTGGAGAATACTTGGGCACCTTTGAGTTGTTCGAACAGCTCATTGATGTTGGGAAGTGGGTATTTGTTCTTGATGGTCTTCTTGTTCACTGGACGGTAATCAACACAAAGTCGGTCTGTTCCATCCTTCTTCTTCACAAAAAGAACACCACAACCCCACGGAGAAGAACTAGGCCGGATGAGACCCATTCTCTCTTGCTCATCGAGTTGCTTCTTCAGCTCCTTCAACTCTTCAGGTCCGAGCTTGTAAGGGAGTTTGCACACAGGTTCCGTGCCAGGCTCAAGTTCAATAACGAATTCAACTGGCCGGTGCGAAGGCATTCCTGGAAGCTCTTCTGGAAAGACGTCTTGATATTCACAAACGACTGGAATTTGAGAGATGGCATCCAATTCACCCTTCTCATTGAGAGAAAACAGACGGATGGTATTATCCCGAGCGGCAAAGACAATTACATCCTCAGACAAATGAGTCAATTGAATCTGCCTGGCTGCACAATCAAGCTGAGCCTTGTGCTTAGAAAGCCAATCCATGCCGAGAATAAGATCAATATCCGAGTTACCAAGAACCATTGGAGAAGCCAGAAACTTGAAATCACCCATCATGATAGAAATATCCGGAATCTCATGATTAGCAAGCAAACATTTACCCGGAGAGACGACTGCTAACGGTTTATGCATAACTTGGGAAGTCAACTCATGCTTAGATGCAAAAGGTTTTGAGATGAAGCAATGCGATGCACTAGTGTCAAAAAGAACTTTTGCAGGTTTATCATTAACAGGAAGGTTACCCATGATCACATCTGACGAGTCCTCTGCCTGAGCTGCATTCATCAAATTGACCTTGGCATGCTTGGGGTTATGCTTGACCACAGCTGTACTTGCCGATCTGACAGGAGGAGGAGGAGGAAGACGCCTCTGGTTGAGACACTTGTTGGCATAGTGACCCTTCTGTTGACACTTGTTGCACGTGACCTCTGAAAGCGGACGGTGATACGGAGCACTCGATCTTGGAGCTTGAGACGAAGTCTTGTTCTGAAAGCCAGGGTTGGGTGGGTGGGAAGAACCACTGCCACCTTTGCTCTTGTGCTGATACGGCTGACGAAACGGAGGAGGAGGAAGCCAAAACTTCTGCTGCTTGGCCACTTGAGTAGAGGAAGAAGGAGTAACATCCCTGACTCGCTTCCTGGAAGCATCACACCTCAACTGAGCAGCCTCTTGCTTCAGTGCCATGTTGTAGAACTCATCGAATCTCAAGGGCTCGAAGAGAACAAGAGCGAGATGAATATCTACTCTGAGACCACCCCTGAACTGGTATATCATGCTCTTCTCATCAGGCACGTCCTGCTTGGCAAAGCGGGCAAGCTTCTGGAACAACTTGTTGTAGTCATAGACAGACAAAGAGCCTTGCTTCAGATTGCAGAATTCCTCACGCTTGCTTTCAACCACGCTCTGCGGAATATGATGAGCTCGGAAATCTCGATGGAAATCATCCCAAGTGATAACACGTCCACCTATGGAATCCTTGTACTGCTGGAACCATTCTGCAGCTTGATCTTTGAGTTGGAAGGAAGCGAACTTAACAAAGTCCTCAGGCCTGACGTTACTGCACTCGAAATGCTTACACAGATCCACAAGCCAATCGTCAGCATCGGTTGCCTCAACACAATTGCTGAAAGTCTTTGGCCCGTTAGTAAGGAACTGGTTGAGTGTAGCAAAATGACTCTGATTGCTGCCTTGGTTCCCTTGACTGCCTTGATTGCGCTCTTGAAGAATTTGCATGATCAGCTGTGTGTTTGCATTGGTTGCGGCCATCACAGCTTGCCATGCCTCTGGAGGAGGTGGAGGTGGTGGCGGATCAGGATTCGGAGTCATGCGCGTTGGAGGAGCCATCCTGAAGAGGTTGACCACCATTAGCACATTGACAGACAAATATTGAAGCTGAATCCAACGGAATGAAAATTGCAACATATAGTCTTCACATCCGAACAAAATGAACGAATGCATTCCTCTTGAAATGGTCACATATCCATAAATTGAGAAGCCACGTAGAATTAAGGTAGAGAAATAAATCAACAAGGTACGGATCAAGAACGAATAATCGGTAAGAAATCCCAATCTCAAACCAATATCCGTGGAAGAAAAACTAGAGCTACTAGAATTCCCACCTATGAAACTCCCGAACCTTTCCGGTTATGCAATCAGGTGTTGGGGATACAGGGGAAGCATAATATCTCACCCAAACTAGCAAATCCTACATCCAGCTGTATCCATCCTTCAACGCATAACCAAGAAAACTTCGGAAACCATCTACCTCAACCTTCGAAAAGCATCCGTTATACAAGTTATGGCGATACTCCCGAACTCCCGCCCCAGTACTGGGTGGCGTCGAGGTTATCTCACCAATGAACTGCATAAAAGAGATTTTCGATGTCGGTGAACATATCTCAAGTATTCCAGAATTGCAACGATAAAATTATGATGACAACACCTCAGAGCTCAACTCCCTGGGACACTTCCACTAAACCCCTGACAGGAGGCACCAAGACAGTATTCTCATCATAAGCCATCGAAACGATTCCAAGATACTCGCGTGATCCTAAAAAAAAATTTAGTGAAATTTGAGAAGAGAAGAGTCAAAACTCTACGTCAGGATGCCTTACCAGAGCGATGAGGAGACTGGGAAGTAAAAGAATTCCTAGACTCTCCGCTATATAATTCCTAATGACTCAAAACATTTTTCTAGACACAACTCGGCCGCTAAAAACGATCAAGCAATGGGGCTCCTAAGGTCGGGGAAGGCTCTGATTACCAACTTGTAACGCCCTCGATGCGGCTATAGCTCCCACGTGTCGAGGCACGACTTAGAGACATAACCGCATTGAAAGCAATGTCGCAAGTTAGGCAATCATCACAACATCCCATGTAATATATAATGAAAGGGGGAGATACATAGTTGGCTTACACTCGCCACGTCACATCAAAGTACATAAATAACATCCATCATACAAACACTCATGGCCCGACTACGGCGCCAAAATAGAAAAGAACCCAACATGCGACAAGGCTCCGAATCAAACCCCAACTGGGCACCACTACTGATCATCAGGAAAAGACACGTAGTAACGCTAAGAGTCTTCGTTGAACTCCCACTTGAGCTCATAATCGTCACCTGGAGCGGAATCACCTGGACCTGCATCTGGAGTTATAGTATTTGTGAGCCACAGGGACTTAGCAATCTCGCACCCTCGTGATCAAGACTATTTAAGCTTATAGGAAGGGTAAGGCAAAATAAGTGGAGCTGCAGCAAGCGACTAGCATATATGGTGGCTAACTTATACGCAAAAGAGAGTGAGAAGAGGAGGCAAAGCGCGAGCGAGAATCTAGACGAACAACCTGCGAAAGCATAACTCCAACACCGTGTCCACTTCCCGGACTCCGCCGGAAAGGGGCCATCACGGTAACACACACGGTTGATTCATTTTAATTAAGTTTATGTTCAAGTTATCTACAACCGGACATTAACAAATTCCCATCTGCCCATAACCGCGGGCACGGCTTTCGAAAGTTCAATCCCTGCAGGGGGGTCCCAACTTAGCCCATGACAAGCTCTCACGGTCAACGAAGGAATAGACCTCCTCCCAAGACGTACCGATCAGACTCGGTATCTCGGTAACTCAAGACACTTCGGCAAGTTAAAACAAGACCAGCAACACCGCCAGAATGTGCCGACAAATCCCGATAGGAGCTGCACATATCTCGTTCTTAGGGCACACTCAGGTTGTCCAAACTTCTGGTAGGCCAGCCCAGAGTTGCCCCTGGTAGCCACCGGCGGCTGACGGTTTGGACCAACACTCAGAGGAGCACTGGCCCAGGGGGGGTAAAATAAGATGACCCTTGAGTCTGCAAAACCCAAGGGAAAGAAAAGGGTAGGTGGCAAATGGTAAAACCAATGTTGGGCATTGCTGGAAAAGCTTTAATCAAGGCGAAATATAAAGGGGTTCCCATTATAACCCAACCGCGTAAGGAACGCAAAATCCGGGAACATAACACCGATATGACGGAAAACTAGGGCGGCAAGAGTGGAACAAAACGCTAGGCGAGAGGCCGAGCCTTCCACCCTTTACCAAGTATATAGATGCGTTAAGATAACATAGCAATATAATGATATCCCAACAAGTAAATAAATGTTCCAACAAGGAACGCCTCCAATCTTCACCTGCAACTAGCAACGCTATAAGAGGGCCTTAGCAAGCGATAACATAGCCAATCAACGGTTTGCTAGGACCATGGTGGGTTAGAGGTTCAACATGGCAATTGGGAGGCTGACAAGCAAAAGGTAGGCATCGTAGCATTAGCATAGCAAAAGAGCGAGCAAACTAGCATAGCAAAGATAGTAGTGATTTCGAGGGTATGATCATCTTGCCTGCAAAGCTGTCAGAGTTGACTGGATCCTTAAAAGCAAACTCAACGGGCTCCTCATTAGAGAAGTCGTCTCCCGGCTCTACCCAAACAAGACAAACAAGCAATAAGGATACAATCAACCACGTGCAAACTCAAACAATAAAATGCAATGATGGGATGCTATGCGGGATGCGATGCGGGATGCAAAATGCAAGATATGACAGGAAATGCATGAACCTGGCCTCAACTTGGAAAAACCAAGTGTGCCACTGGAAAGATGGGATGAAATCGCTTGAAAGCGACATAAAGAACGCCGGAATCGGAGTTACGGTTTGAAAATGGCAAGCGTTTAAAGAATGGCATCAGTCTGCGATTTACAGCAAGTAGGCATCTAAATGCAACGAGATGAATATGCTACAGCCACCAAACATGACAACAAAATACATGGCAGGGATGCACACAAGATGCTTAACAAAATACTAGCACTGAGCCACGGCCAATTCATCCATTATGAGGTTCAAACAAGCATGGCAAAAACGCAAATGCAAAACAGATTTCAGACTTTGTGAAATTAACACTTGTCTGAAATTTCAGATCACGAAGCCCTCTTCGGAGCAGCAAAACAACATTATACATGACCTGATTAAGACAAGTAAGAACATGGCATGGAGCTACTCAACAAGCTTAACAAAAGACCCAAAGTGACCTGGGGCCAAAAGGGTTCACGAAATATACTAACGGGCACACGAACATAGCTAAAACACAATCAGTTTTTAGACTTAGTGAAAACTGAGACATGCTGAAATATAACTCACGAAGGCATGTAAACGAGCTCGATGCACTCACTACGGTGCAAGTCATGGAAAGGCAAGCATACATCCATTAAGAAGGCACAAAATGATAGCTAGACATGGCAAGAACAATTGCATAGCATGCACGGATCAACCACAATAACATCGGCAAAATCGCAAACTAGTTGACGATCTGCCCAGATTCACAACGAAGCAAAAGTAGAGCTCGATTGACTCAAGCTAGGGTGCTCCATAATTGCAAACAAAGACATGGATGGATAGAGCATAACATGATTAACAAAACTCCTTTACTGATCATCCTCAAAAGAGGCACGGATCACTAGGAAACAAGCTGAACAAATGGCATCATGAACTAAATAATCCCAGACTTAGTGAAAACAACTAAGTCTCTGAAAACAGATTTCCCGGGTGCCTCTCTTTGCAAGCTTGCACAAGTCACCACACACATCCTCAAAATTCATGGGTTGCACCTTTGGAAAGAAGACAAAATCCTTAACAAAACATATGAAGGACTCACAGGCATATCTTGCACACAATAATCATGGCAAAAATGACAAAAGTCTAAGATGAACTAGCAGATCTGACAATTAACTCACGGAACCCTCTTCTAACAGCATTTCGGGCATCAAGATGAGCTCCAATGAAAATGATGCAATGGGATGAAATGATGTACTCGTCAAGGCAAACATTTTGATATACTATATGCCCAAATCGGAGCTACGGATGCGGAGATACGGCCGGTCAAATTAGGCATAAAAAATTAGGGTTTGGAGGGAAAAGTCAACCGAGGGGATTTTTTTTCCAGATCTGGATCTGGTGCGGTTCTCGAGGTTCGCCGCCGTTACTGTAGCTGCCGGACTTGGAGAGGAGGAGGCCGGGCGTGGGGAGCTCCCCGGAGTGGAGGAGAGGCCGGGGCGGCGGCCGGCCGGCTCGGGGCGGAGCGGTGGCCCGAGGCGGCGGGCGGCGGCGGCCGCTGGTGTAGAAGACGAGGCCGGCGACGGCCGGAGTTGGCGAGGCAGTGCGGTGGTGCCGGAGAGGCGGCGCGGTGGTTCCGGCCACCGGGCGCGAGGAAGAGGGCGGGGGAGGCGGGCGCTGCCGGCGGAGACGAGCGCGAGGTGGCGGCCCGCAGTGGCGGAGTCGGGGGCCGGGCGTGGGCCTCCCGGGCCGGCGGCGCGGTAGGTGGCGGAGGCCACGTGGCAACGGCGGGTTGGCTGCGGCGATGCGTCCGGTCGGATCGGACGTGTCCGGCCGGCGTGGGGTCCTTTTTTTTGGCTAGGGTTTCGTAGGAGGAGATGATCCGAAAACGGGGGGGGCTAATTATAGGCATAAGTGGAGCTAGGAGGGTCCAAATGAGGTGCGGTTTTCGGCCACGCGATCATGATCGAACGCTCTAGATGATGGAGCAGAGTTTGGTGGGTTTTGTGCCAAATTGGAGGGGTGTTGGGCTGCAACACACACGAGGCCTTTTCGGTCCCTTGTTTAACCATTGGAGTATCAAACGAAGTCCAAATGATACGAAACTTGACAGGCGGTCTACCGGTAGTAAACCAAGGCCGCTTGGCAAGTCTCGGTCCAATCCGGAAATGTTTAATCCCCACACACGAAAGAAAGCTAGAAATGACCACCGGAGGAGAACGAAGCGCCGGAATGCAAAACGGACAACGGGGAAAATGCTCGAATGCATGAGTGAACACGTATGCAAATGCAATGCACATGATGACATGATATGAGATGCATGACAAAGAAAACAACACACGGAGACAAAGACCCGAACCCGAGAAATAAATATAACTTAACGCCGGAAACGGCAAGAGTTGGAGTGCAAATAGGGAAAGTTACATCCGGGGTGTTACATGCAGCCGGAAGGTTTTGTCGATCCTAGGAATGCTAACAAGGTATGCAAGCTCCAGCACTCCATCTATGGGCTGGTGCAAGCATCTTGGAGTTGGAACATTCGCTTTAATGAAATGATCAAAGCGTTTGGGTTTATGCAGACTTATGGAGAAGCCTGCGTTTACAAGAAAGTGAGTGGGAGCTCTGTAGCATTTCTCATATTATATGTGGATGACATACTTTTGATGGTAAATGATATAGAACTTTTGGACAGTATTAAGGCCTACTTGAATAAGTGTTTTTCAATGAAGGACCTTGGAGAAGCTGCTTACATATTAGGCATCAAGATCTATAGAGATAGATCGAGATGCCTTATTGGTCTTTCACAGAGTACGTACCTTGACAAGATATTGAAGAAGTTCAAAATGGATCAGTTAAAGAAGGGGTTCTTGCCTGTATTGCAAGGTACGAGATTGAGCACGGCTCAATGCCCGACCATGGCAGAAGATAGAGAAAAGATGAGTGTCGTCCCCTATGCCTCAGCCATAGGGTCTATCATGTATGCCATGCTGTGTACCAGACCTGATGTAAACCTTGCCATAAGTTTGGTAGGAAGGTACCAAAGTAATCCCGGCATGGAACACTGGACAGCGGTGAAGAACATCCTGAAGTACCTGAAAAGGACTAAGGATATGTTTCTCTTATATGGAGGTGATGAGGAGCTCGTCGTAAAGGGTTATGTCGATGCTAGCTTCAACACAGATCTGGATGACTCTAAGTCACGAACCAGATACGTGTATATTTTGAATGGTGGGGCAGTAAGCTAGTGCAGTTGCAAGCAAAGCGTCGTGGCGGGATCTACATGTGAAGCGGAGTAAATTGCAGCCTCAGAGGCAGCACATGAAGCAATCTGGATGAAGGAGTTCATCACCGACCTAGGAGTCATACCCAATGCGTCGGGGCCAATCACTCACTTCTGTGACAACACTGGAGCTATTGCCCTTGCCAAGGAGCCCAGGTTTCACAAGAAGACAAGGCACATCAAGCGTCGCTTCAACTCCATTTGTGAAAATGTTCAAGATGGAGACACAGATATTTGCAAAGTACATACGGATCTGAATGTCGCAGATCCGTTGACTAAACCTCTTCCGCGAGCAAAACATGATCAACACCAGAACTCTATGGGTGTTTGATTCATCACAATGTAACTAGATTATTGACTCTAGTGCAAGTGGGAGACTGTTGGAAATATGCCCTAGAGGCAATAATAAAATGATTATTATTATATTTCCTTGTTCATGATAATTGTCTATTATTCATGCTATAATTGTGTTATCCGGAAATCATAATACATGTGTGAATACATAGACCATAACATGTCCCTAGTGAGCCTCTAGTTGACTAGCTCGTTGATCAACAGATAGTCATGGTTTCCTGACTATGGACATTGGATGTCATTGATAACGGGATCACATCATTAGGAGAATGATGTGATGGACAAGACCCAATCCTAAGCATAGCACAAGATCGTGTAGTTCGTTTGCTAGAGCTTTTCCAATGTCAAGTATCATTTCCTTAGACCATGAGATCGTGTAACTCCTGGATGCCATAGGAGTGCTTTGGGTGTACCAAACGTCACAACATAACTGGGTGACTATAAAGGTATACTACAGGTATCCCCGAAAGTACCTGTTGGGTTGACACGGATCGAGACTGGGATTTGTCACTCCGTATGACGAAGAGGTATCTCTGGTCCCACTCGGTAATGCATCATCATAATGAGCTCAATGTGACCAAGTGTTTGGTCATGGGATCATGCATTACGGTACGAGTAAAGTGACTTGCCGGTAACGAGATTGAACGAGGTATCGGGATACCGACGATCGAATCTCGGGCAAGTAATGTACCGATTGACAAAGGGAATTGTATACGGGATTACTTGAATCCTCGACATCGTGGTTCATCTGGTGAGATCATCGAGGAGCATGTGGGAGCCAACATGGGTATCCAGATCCGCTGTTGGTTATTGACCGGAGAGTCGTCTTGGTCATGTATGCGTGTCTCCCGAACCCGCAGGGTCTACACACTTAAGGTTCGGTGACGCTAGGGTTGTAGAGATATTAGTATGCGGTAAACCGAAAGTTGTTCGGAGTCCCGGATGAGATCCTGGACGTCACGAGGAGTTCCGGAATGGTCCGGAGGTGAAGATTTATATATAGGAAGTCCAGTTTCGGCCATCGAGAAGGTTTCGGGGGTAATAGGTATTGTACCGGGACCACCAGAAGGGTCCCGGGGGTCCACCGGGTGGGGCCACCTATCCCGGAGGTCCCCATGGGCTGAAGTGGGAGGGGAACCAGCCCCTGGTGGGCTGGTGCGCCCCCCATGGGCCTCCCCCTGCGCCTAGGGTTGGAAACCCTAGGGGTGGGGGCGCCCCACCTGACTTGGGGGCAAGTTCCACCCCTTGGCCACCGCCCCCCCTTGGATACGGGATCTCCTAGGGCCGGCGCCCCCTAGGGGCCCTATATATAGTAGGGGAGGGATGGCAGCCGAACCCAAGTCCCTGGCGCCTCCCTCTCCCCTCGTAACACCTCTCTCTCTCTCGTTGGAGCTTGGCGAAGCCCTGCCGAGATCACTGCTGCTTCCACCACCACGCCGTCGTGCTGCTGGATCTCCATCAGCCTCTCCTTCCCCTTGCTGGATCAAGAAGGAGGAGACGTCTTCCCCAACCGTACGTGTGTTGAACGCGGAGGTGTCGTCCATTCGGCGCTAGGTCATCGGTGATTTGGATCACAACGAGTACGACTCCATCAACCCCGTTCTCTTGAACGCTTCCACTCGTGATCTACAAGGGTATGTAGATGCACTCCTCTCCCTCATTGCTAGATGACTCCATAGATTGATCTTGGTGATGCGTAGAAAATTTTAAAATTCTGCTACATTCCCCAACAATGAGATCATGGAACTATAGAAGATTTAAATTGGAATTTCATCAAAAGTATTGCCCTATGCATCTTGTTCATCGTGACCGCAATTATATATATAATTTTTAGCCTCGCGAAGGAGAAAGCATCGCTCAAGCTTGGAGGAGGCTTAAATCAATGTTATATTCATGCCCCCAATCATGAGCTCCCAAGAGAAACAATTCTTCAAAAAATTTATGCTCGACTTTCTGAAAATAATCGCATCATGCTCGATACTTCTTGTGCTGGCTCTTTTATGATGAAGACTATTGGATTTAGATGGGATTTATTGGATAGAATTAAACGCAACTCTGAAGATTGGGATCTCGACAAAGGTAAGGAGTCAGGTATGACACCTAAGTTTGATTGTGTTAAGTCTTTTATGGATACCAATATTTTCTGTAAGTTTAGCACTAAATATGGACTTGATTCTGAGATAGTAGCTTCTTTCTGTGAATCTTTTGCTACTTATGTTGATCTCCCTAAGGAGAAGTGGTTTAAATATCATCCTCCCATAGAAGTAAAAGTAGTTGCACCAATTAAAGTTGAAGAAAAGACTGTCACTTATAATGATCCTATTGTTCCTACTTGTTATGTTGAGTAACCACCTTTCCCTGTTAGGATAAAGGATCATGCTAAAGCTTCAACCGTGGTTCGTAAAAGCAATATTAAAACATATACACCTCCTGAGCAAGTTAAAGTAGAACCTAATATTGCTATTGTTAAAGATCTCTTGTCTGATAATATTGATGGGCATGTTATTCAGTTCTGCGGTGAAACTGCTAGAATTGCTAAACCTTGTGCTAAAGATAAACATACACTTGTGGTAGGCGTGCCTGTTATTTCTATTAAAATAGGAGAACATTGTTATCGTGGCTTATGTGATATGGGTGCTAGTGCTAGTGTTATACCTTATGACTTGTATAAAGAAATCAAGCATGAAATTGCACCTGCTGAGTTAGAAGATATTGATGTCACAATTAAACTTGCTAATAGAGATAATATTTCAGCAGTGGGAATTGTTAGAGATGTTGAAGTCTTGTGCGGGAAAACTAAATATCCTGCTGATTTTCTTGTTCTTAGTTCCCCACAAGATAGCTTTTGTCCCATTATATTTGGTAGACCCTTCTTGAACACTGTTAATGCTAAGATAGACTGCGAAAAGAATGTCGTTACTATTGGCTTAGATGATATGACTCATGAATTTAATTTCTCTAAATTTAGTAAACAACACCGTGAAGAAGAATTTCCTAGTAAGGATGAAATTATTGGTCTTTCTTCTATTGCCGTACCTTCTAGTGATCCTTTAGAACAATATTTGCTAGACCATGAGAATGATATGTTTATGAATGAAAGAAGGGAAATAGATGAAGTATTCTTTAAACATGAACCTATTCTGAAACACAATTTGCATGTTGAAATCCTATGGGATCCCCTCCACCTAAGGGCGATCCCGTGTTTGAGCTTAAACTGTTGCCTGATAATCTTAAATATGCTTATCTTGATGAAAAGAAGATATATCATGTTATTGTTAGTGCTAACCTTTCAGAGCATGAAGAAGAAAGATTATTGAAAACTCTTAAGAAGCACCGTGCTGCTATTGGATATACTCTTGATGATCTTAAGGGCATTAGTCCCACTCTATGTCAACATAAAATAAATTTGGAAGCAGATGCCAAACCAGTTCGTGATTCTCAACGATGTCTGAATCCTAAAATGAAAGAAGTGGTAAGAAAAGAAATACTAAAGCTTCTGGAGGCAGGTATAATTTATCCCGTTGCTGATAGTTAGTGGGTAAGTCCTATTCATTGTGTCCCTAAGAAGGGAGGTATTACTATTGTTCCTAATGATAAAGATGAATTGATTCCACAAAGAATTATTACAGGTTATAGGATGGTAATTGATTTCCGCAAATTAAATAAGGCTACTAAGAAAGATCATTACCCCTTACCTTTTATTGATCAAATGCTAGATAGATTATGCAAACATACACATTACTGCTTTCTAGATGGTTATTCTGGTTTCTCTCAAATACCTGTGTCGGCTAAAGATCAATCAAATACTACTTTTACATGCCCTTTTGGTACTTTTGTTTATAGACCTATGCCTTTTGGTTTATGTAATGCACCTGCTACCTTTCAAAGATGCATGATGGCTATATTCTCTGACTTTTGTGAAAAGATTTGTGAGGTTTTCATGGACGACTTTTCCGTCTATGGATCTTCTTTTGATGATTGCTTGAGCAATCTTGATCGAGTTTTGCAGAGATGTGAAGAAACTAATCTTGTCTTGGATTGGGAAAAGTGCCACTTTATGGTTAATGAGGGTATTGCCTTGGGGCATAAAGTTTCTGAAAGAGGTATTGAAGTTGATAAAGCCAAGGTTGATGCTATTGAAAAGATGCCATGTCCCAAGGACATCAAAGGTATAAGAAGTTTCCTTGGTCACGCCGGATTTTATAGGAGGTTCATTAAGGACTTCTCAAAAATTTCTCGGCCTCTGACTAATTTATTACAAAAAGATATACCATTTGTCTTTGATGATGATTGTGTAGAAGCATTTGAAATACTTAAGAAAGCATTAGTCTCTGCACCTATTGTTCAGCCACCTGATTGGAATTTACCCTTTGAAATTATGTGTGATGCTAGAGATTATGTTGTAGGTGTTGTTCTAGGGCAAAGCGTTGATAAGAAATTAAATGTTATCCATTATGCTAGTAAGACTATAGACAATGCTCAAAGAAATTATGCTACTACTGAAAAGGAACTTTTAGCAGTTGTATTTGATTGTGATAAGTTCAGACCTTATATTGTTGATTCTAAAGTAACTATCCACACTAATCATGCTGCTATTAAATATCTTATGGAGAAGAAATATGCTAAACCTAGACTTATTAGATCGGTTCTCTTGCTACAAGAATTTGATTTGCATATTGTTGATAGAAAAGGAGCTGAGAACCCCGTTGCAGACAACTTATCTAGGTTAGAGAATGTTCTTGATGACCCACTACCTATTGATGATAGCTTTCCTGATGAACAATTAAATGTCATAATTACTTCTCATAGTACCCCTTGGTATGCTGATTATGCTAATTACATAGTTGCTAAATTTATACCACCTAGCTTCACATACCAACAAAAGAAAAAGTTCTTCTATGATTTGAGACATTACTTTTGGGATGACCCACATCTTTATAAAGAAGGAGTAGATGGTGTTATTAGACATTGTGTACCTGAGCATGAACAGGAACAGATCCTACGCAAGTGCCACTCCGAAACTTATGGAGGACACCACGTGGGAGATAGAACTGCACATAAGGTATTGCAATCAGGTTTTTATTGGCCTACTCTCTTCAAGGATGCTCGTAAGTTTGTCCTATCTTGTGATGAATGTCAAAGAATTGGTAATATTAGTAGACGTCAAGAAATGCCTATGAATTATTCACTTGTTATTGAACTGTTTGATGTTTGGGGCTTTGATTATATGGGACCTTTTCCTGCCTAATGGACATACACATATTTTAGTTGATGTTGATTACGTTACTAAGTGGGTAGAAGCTATTCCAACTAGTAGTGCTGATCATAACACTTCTATTAAAATGCTTAAAGAAGTTATTTTTCCAAGGTTTGGAGTCCCTAGATATTTAATGACTGATGGTGGTTCACATTTATTCATGGTGCTTTCCATAAAATGCTTGCTAAATATGACGTCAATCATAGAATTGCATCTCCGTGTCACCCACAGTCTAGTGGTCAAGTAGAATTGAGTAATAGAGAACTCAAATTAATTTTGCAAAAAACTGTCAATAGGTCTAGAAATAATTGGTCAAGAAACTTGATGATGTATTATGGGCCTATAGAACTGCATATAAAAATCCTATGGGTATGTCTCCGTATAAAATGGTATATGGAAAAGCATGTCACTTACCTATCGAACTAGAACATAAGGCATATTGAGCTATTAAAGAGCTCAATTATGATTTCAAACTTGCCGGTGAAAATAGGTTATTTGATATTAGCTTTGTTGATGAATGGAGAACCCAAGCTTATGAAAATGCCAAGTTGTTTAAAGAAAAGGTTAAAAGATGGCATGACAAAAGGATACAAAAGCGTGAGTTTAATGTAGGTGATTATGTATTGCTATAAAACTCTCGTTTAAGATTTTTTGCAGGTAAACTTCTCTCTAAATGGGAAGGCCCCTATGTTATCGAGGAGATCTATCGTTCCGGTGCCATAAAAATCAACAACTTCGAAGGCACAAATCCGAAGGTGGTAAACGGTCAAAGAATCAAACATTATATCTCAGGTAATCCCATAAATGTTGAAACCAATATTATTGAAACCGTAACCCTGGAGGAATACATAAGGGACACTTTCCAGAACGTTTCAGACTCCGAAAAGGAATAGGTATGTGGTATGGTAAGTAAACCGATTCCAAAACAGTTTTTAAGGCAATATTTCTCCGTTTTGGAATATTTAGAAAAATAGAAAATTAAGTAGCAGTCTGGGAAGGACACGAGGGCCTCACGAGGGTGGAGGGCGCGCCCTACCCCCCTGGGTGCGCCCCCTACCTCGTGAGCACCTCGTGTGCCTTCCGGACTCCGTTTTCTTGCATGATATGTATTTTGGTCGGTAAAAATTCACTATATATTCTCCCGAAGGTTTTGACTCCCGTATCATGCAAATATTCTTTGTTCTTGTTTCGAGGTTTTTTCTAACAGATCTAGATTATCATGACGTCCCCAAGTGCTTCCAAGGACAAGTTCTTCGAGAAGGTCATCAACCCTTACCTCGCGGAGGTGCTGCGACACCCTCAAAACATTGAGATGCGTGATGGGTTGCTGCACATCCGCGATTCTTAGGGACCAAAGGGAACCGGAAGCGTGGAGACGAGGCTCGAAGCAATGGAGCAACAAGTTTTCAAGTTCCAGGGGATGGTGGAGCGTGGAATCAACGCTAGACACACGATGCTCGCGGAGTTCACTAACAACTACAAGCCGGATGCCAAGAACACCTAGGAGGCCATCTTCAAGATACATGAGAAGATCGAGCACCTCCAAGCCCAAATCTATGACCTGCAAAACCAAAACTGTGAGTAGGAATATAGATTCAAAAGAATGAGTTTGGCTGCAGATTCGAGGATTCCGGAGACTCGATCATCCTTCTATGATGGTGAACCTATGCCTTGGAAGATGGATGACAAGCCCGCATCATCAACAACACCTCCACCTTCTTCACCAACCAAGGAGATATAATCACATGGGTATGGGCACTCCCCTTGGCAACCGCCAAGCTTGGGGGAGGTGCCCCGGTATCGTATCACAATCACAACTCCTATCTTTACCGTTTTCCTTAGTTCGATCCTATTAGTAGTATTTTGATCTAGTAGAATAAAGTTTATGGCATGATCTAGTTTTGAGTTTTGCCTTATGATCTTTCTATGTAATCGAGTCCGTGAGCTATATAATAAAGATTAGTGTTGAGTCAAGGGCTTGATTTTCTTGCTATGATCTTGGGTGAATAAAAGAAAAGAGAAAAGGAATAAGAAGAAACAAAAGTTCATATTAATCTTATTGATAGTAATTGAAAGTGCGTTATA
This sequence comes from Triticum dicoccoides, assembly GCF_002162155.2. Lineage (NCBI taxonomy): Eukaryota > Viridiplantae > Streptophyta > Magnoliopsida > Poales > Poaceae > Triticum > Triticum dicoccoides. Next base: position 145,635,230 of record NC_041384.1, on the reverse strand, counting down.
TCGACTAGAGGGGGGGTGAATAGGCGATTTCTATGAAAGTCTTCAAAACGTGAGAGTTATGAAGACAAACAGCGAAGATTATGCCTATTACTATGCAGCGGAAGTTAGATTACACTAGGCCAGCCATGGTCATGTATTCAATAGAGTGAAAGCACAATGACAAACAACTGCAGTGTAATAAGGATCAGGTAGGAAGAAGTTATGAAGCCAAACAGTTCATACATTCATGTTGTGAAGACAAAAGATAAAGCAAGCATGCAATGGCTTCACAATATGTAACAGTAAGAAAAGGAAGTGAAGATGAAACCGGTGACTCATTGAAGACAATGACATGTTGGACCAGTTCCAGTTGCTGTGACAACTGTACGTCTGGTTGGAGCGGCTAGGTATTTAAACCTTAGGACACACAGTCCTGGACACACAGTCCTTAACACACAGTTCAGGACACCAAGTCCTCACCGTATTCTCCTTGAGCTAAGGTCACTTAGTCCTCACCCAATCACTCTGGTAAGTCTTCAAGGTAGACTCCCAAACCTTCACAAACTTCGTTCACTGGCAATCCACAATGTCTCTTGGATGCAATGAACGCGACGCCTAACTGTCTGGAGGATTCACAGTCCTCAAGTGTAATAAGTCTTCAGATCACACAAACAAGAAGACCTAAGTGATGCCCAATTTGCTCTGGCTCTGGGTGGTTAGGGCTTTTCTCCTCACTAGGAATTTTCTCTCAAAGGCTTCGAGGTGGGTTGCTCTCAAACGACAAAAGCCGTGCACTGAAATCTAAGCAGCCAACCGTTTATGGTTGTGGGGGTGGGCTATTTATAGCCACTTGGCAACCCGACCTGATTTGTCCGAAATGACCCTAGGTCACTAAGGAACTGACACGTGTCTCAACGGTCAGATTTCGAACTCTCATGGCAACTTTACTTGGGCTACAAGCAAAGCTGACTTGTCCGGCTCTGGACTAGATTCGCTCTCATTGTCTTCGCTCGAAGACATAGGTTTTTGATTTAGGCATCACTTCAGTCATTCTGACTGGTTCTCCTGGACCCCACTTAACAGTACGGCGGTTCCTATGACTCAACACAAAAGAAAAGGAACTATGAAAGATCTAAGTCTTCGAGCTCCATAGGCTTCATAACGTGTCTTCCTTTGTCATAGTCTTCAATGTGAATATCTTCATATACCACCTTTGTCTTCAATGTCTTCGTACATTTTTAGGGGTCATCTCTGGTAGTAAAACCGAATCAATGAGGGACTTCTACCTGTGTTTTCCTGCAATTCTCACAAACACATTAGTCCCTCAACTAGGTTTGTCGTCAATACTCCAAAACCAACTAGGGGTGGCACTAGATGCACTTACAATCTCCCCCTTTTTGGTGATTGATGACAAACTAGTTGAAGTTTTCAACGGGGAATATAAAGTGTGAATTTTGTAAAGGATAGGGAATTGTCTTCATAAGTTGCAAGGGCTCCCCCTGAAGATGTGCATATAAGTTAATTTGCTTTTGGAATGCAAATTTACATGGCAGGTTGTACTTGTGGAGATCCACTTCAGCTTATGATGACAATCCACTATGCATGTGAAAGTATATGAAGATAATGACATGCATAATGGAAAATGGACGTCTGCAGAATGAGATAAGTGCGGAATTTATCATCGCACATGCGGAATTTATCTTCGCAAACAGAGTGGCAAACAAGTAGCAGACGACCATCAAGTAACAAAAAGGTTTGAAGACATAGAGTTTTCTACGCGTTTCCAGGCGCAGCAGGGTCGATGGAGTTGTTTGGCGGTGCAGAGCTTTGAGGTGCAGAAGTAGGTGGTGGTGAAGTAGCATCATCGCCGTCATCAATGATTCGTTCAGTGACTGTGGCAGCAGATGAAGAAAACTCAGAGTCTTCAAGTGACGGTGTGTTGCGCATCACAACCCTTCTAGGAGGTGTGGTGTCAAACTTGAAACGCTCTGTGAAGCCATCCTCTTCAAGTTCAGCTGCAGTGCATTTCATTGAGAGCCCTTTCCATGTCCGACGGCAAGTCTCGTGTGTAACAAAGGCATTCTTGGTGGCAAGGTTTCGAAGTCGATTGACATCCACCAAGAGGCTCTTCATCTGACGTTTGAGCCAGTCGTGATGCCTATCTTGCTTTTGGTGAAGGGCCACAAGAAGCTCTCGATCAGTGAGGACACGAGCATGCTTCTTGGGTCTTGGAGCATTTGTGCTGTCTGTGGCTTCAGTTGATGCTGGAGCACGTGTAGTGCCAGCCAACGGATATACCCTGGATATGGCTTCAACACCTTCGACATTCTGCGTGAAGCTCTGGTGTTCTGCATTCTAAAGATTTATTGGTTGCTTGTCTGGCTCAGGATATATTGCTTCAGCAGAGGTATCCACATCTGGCAGAAAGATCCTATGGTTTCGGGCAGAGGGCTGATACGATATTGTAGAGTGCAGTTTGATCAGCCTCATCACCCAAGGGGCATAGAACTTCAAACCAAATAATTTCGAGCCTGATGCTGCAAGTTGGCATATGAAGAGATCCTGTGCGTTGAAGCATTTGCCATGCAGGATATAGAATACGAGAGTCTTCATTGCACCTTCAATCTTTGCATGTGGAGAGTGCCCCTTAATGGGCCAGAGAGTCCGCCGGATGATGTGATATATAGTCCTGGGCAGGTACTCTAGGTCTTCAACGAAGAACTCAGTAGGATAAGGTGCATCATGAGGCAATGGCTTCATCATTGAGAGCATCTGACTCATATTGGGTTCAGGCCTCTGGAAGATACTCTCAATAGCTTCAGAATGTGATTGACAGCCTTCCTCGAAGAATTCGCCAGGAGTGGGCAGGCCAGTGAGCTCAATGATATCAAATGCATTGGCTTCATGATGGACATTTCCGGTCATCCACTCCAGTACCCAAGTCTTCGGATCTCTGTTGTATCCTTTGATGTGCAGAGTGGCATAGAACTGAAGCAGAAGCTCTTCATTCCAGTGCTCTTCATCAGTCACAAACGGCAGCAGACCCACTTGCCTGAAGCAATCCAAGGCTTCCTCAAGACATGGCAGACCAGCAATGGCTTCAACCTCAAGGCGTTTGTGCGGAAAGATGCGGCCTTGGTTGTATAAGATGCATGAATAATAGCTACGCTGAGAATAGCTCCAGAACCTGTCTGATACAATCCTTTCCTTTGAATAGGGGTTCTTGGAGCTATTGAAAAATGTATTGTCTGCCTTGAAGCTGTTGATGTTAAAGGAACCAGGTGCTGATGCAGGACCTGGGAACCTTGGCAGCCTTGGGACTGGCTTCTGAACATGAGGCCTATGCTCAATATGATAATCAAATTGAGGACCTGCAGCAGACTCAGGAACAGAAGTGTCTGGCTCGGTAGCTTCGCTGTCTGCTAAAGCATTTGGTGGGGTGGGCTCCACATTGGCTTCAGTATTTGTGGTGGGAGCCGCAACATTTTCTTCCTCCGCGTGTGTAGTTGGAGGTACAACCTCAGGCACGTTCTCATGGAGAACTGCATCTTGATGGAGCGGGGAAGTGGGTTCTGGTGGTGCTTCTTCATTGTCTTCGGCTGATGCAGCCGGAATTTCTGCAGTATGGACTTGAGGTCGTGGACCTTTGCGAAGCCTACGGAACGCAGACGACGCTTGTGGTGTCAGAGTGGGCTAGACCTCAAAGTCTTCTTCCTCCTGAGGGCGATCCGCCCATGACTCATCTTGTGCCATTGGCGTCAGAGGACGGCCAATGCTGATGAGTTCGCTTGTTTCAAGCTGAGGAAGGGCTGCATCATCTTGTACATTGTCTTGACGACCAATGTCTTCAGCAGCTATTGGGTCGGCTGCTGGAATATCTTCAGCTTCAGGAGCCTCTGTGGGAGCAGGCTCATGAACTGTCAGTCTTCTTTCTGTATTGGGGTGAATGACAGAAAAGGGTTCAACCATCAAGGGCTCTGTGGGATCAGCCCTAGATTTCTTGGTCTTGCGTTTCTTTTTGCTGGGGGCAGTAGGAGAGGCTTCAGAGCTCTTCCTTTTTCTGGCTTCAGCCTCGCCAGTTCTTGTCTTCTTTAGCTCTAAAGCTGTTGACCGGCTCTTTGGCTTCGAGCCAGTCGTTGCAGTGGGGAAGACAATTTGAACCACTTCTTGCCGAGGTGCCTCTGGTTCATCCACAGCAGGCTTCTTCTTCTTCTTCACGGCCATCTTGGGGTCGATGCCAGGACGCCCAAGTGCCTTGCGCTTTTCCGCCTCGTTGTAGGCTTGAACACATTTTTCTGCCAAAGACTTCATCCTTTCACGCGAGCCCTGAGCTTCAGCATGCTTCTTCAAAAAGTTTTCTTTGAGCTCATGCAGCATGATTTCGAAGCTCCTCACTTCCTGCACACTGAGGCTGGCCATGTTCTTCTTGAACTGAGCCTTTTCGTGATCAATTTTCTGCTTCAGCTCAACGATGCGCTGAGCAATGGCCAGTTCTGAAGCAATTGCGCCTTGGAAGGCAACACTGAGGCCAACTGGCAACTGCAGGTCATTGAAGCTTATGTCTGGTGAGTCAAACCATTCATCGATGAAGCTGTGGATGATGGCGACATCAAAGAGAGGCAGATTGTTGAAGATTTCAGCTTCTTCTTTGCTTTTGATAAGCTGTTCTAGTGCGTCATCTCCCAGATCTTCATCGCTTGATAGATCAATGGCTTCACTGCGTAGAATGGCAGCAGCAGTGAGCTCTTTGCCTGTGTGTTGCTGGGGCTCCTTTTCCTTCTGGGGCTTGGAGACGCGGGATACGTCTTCAGACTGCACACTGACTTCAGGAGGTGCAGTTTTCAACGGCTTTGCCCTTGAGATTTTTGAGGCAGGGGCCGGCTTCGAAGCTTTTGGTTTCTTCGTCTGCTTTGGCTTCGGCATAGCAGGAGCTTCATCAGACTCAGAGTCAGCTGGGGGGTCATTCACGGCAGCCCCTTGTACTAAGATGTGAGTGATCAGGCCCTCAAGATTGGCAAACGGACCGATGATATTGGGTTCGGCATCGTGTGTGCCATCTGCCCTTGGTGAGGAGGGACCGGGGTTGAAGTCAAGCCCAAATTTCTTCTTGTTTAGCTTCGCTGACTGTTGGGCAAACTGAAAGTTGCGCTTGAAGAGATTGTCGTCACGACACCAGAGAAGTGACGACGGATGTGCATCATTAGGCTGTGGTCCTCGGACCATGCATGGGTAGAAGCCTTGAGCAATGGCTTCATCTCTGGTCCTGGGTACAAGATTCTTGTATAAGATATCCCCCCATGGACTCTTGATAGCATTCTTTTCAGCATACTCCTGGGTGACGAAGCGGTATTTGAACCACTGTTCTGCCCAATAGCGTCGAATCCATTGGATTCGGGTTTTGCGCTGTCCATAGCTCTCTTCTGGATCTGTTTTGTACATTTCTGCCAAGTCTTCTGGCAGATCCTTGGATGTTCCCTCACATCTCTGTCTGCCCCCCTTTCTTGCTGCTGCTACTGAAGCCATAAACTTTAACTTGAAAGGTTTTAAAACTTTCAAAGGCTTCAAGGGCTTTCTTTTTCTGGACCAACAGGAACTGGCTTCAGGAGAGTTTATGTGATGCTGTAGGAATTCTGCAAATGAATGCAGACTATGAGAACCGAAGGATTCTCCCATGGACATGTACCTGTGACAGCATTAAGTTGCGAGGGAAGGGGAAGAGGTCATATGCATTCTCAGAAGGTTTTGAAGATTAATTAGTTTAGAAGACATTGACCTCATCGTGCGAAGACATTCACTCATAGATAAGAAGTAGGTTCCAGATTTGTACGAACCCACAGATCAGTACAAGTGAGGAATCTAACTACTTTATGAAGCACAAGTGAATATACTGGGCATGTTATGAGATGCAGCGAGAGATCTAACTAGTGTGAAAAGAAACTTCTTATGGTAGAAAGTGACAGAACCATGAGATCAAAAGAGCCTGTAAAAGGAAGTTTTATTTACCACACTGGAACTGCTAGACGGAAGGGAGTGGATGCCGAGCAGTTCTGTCCTCCGTGCCCTAACTTGGCAACGGAAAACACCTACGGCGACGACGGAGAGGACGATGTCCGCGGTCGGCGTGAGGACGGCGTTGGAGAGGTTGCGGTAGCGAAGCGCTTCGTCTCCGGCGTCGTCGAGTGCTAGCGGTGGCGCTAGGGTTCGTGCGAGGATGGAAGAAGGAGATAATGACTGCGGTAAGTGTGAACTTATAGGCATAGGGGCGGCACTGTGCTATTACACAGGTGCCCCTGGCGGTTCGCATTTGAGGAACGCGTGGCCAGTTAGCGGATGTTTGGGGTTTGTTCCACGTCCTACGCACGCCTAAATTGTCGGGCGGTCGTTCCTGCTTCTCCGGATCTTATGTGGAGGAATGAGCATTAAAAACGGACTTTATGGTTGTCTCTATATCTTCAGCTGACAAGGACGCAGTGAAGACATTCGACAGTTTCAATAGAATGCATATGACTTGGAGAGATAGAATTTGAGATAGAAAGCATAGAGAGATTAGGGTCCGATCACATTCACTTAGTTCAAAAGATTCAACCAAGAAGACATAGCTATAAGTGAATGTTATAGAGGACAGAACACTAGTATCTATATAATCAATGTAGTGAAGATAATCATGAAGACATGTTGAGTTCTAAGCCAAACCAAATGTGAAGATATTGTAAGGTAACGCCATGAGTGAAACACTTCAAAATGGAACGTTTGGTGGTGGCGTTACCCATCGTATAGGAAGTATTAGACCCAGACACGGCGCACAATTATCGTGGCGCTCTGAAGTCAAATTCCACATTAATGTATTCACACTTAGAATGTATGTCTTCATTGATTGAAGATATACTTTACTTTGTGTGTTGCACATCTAAGTCGTCAATATGCATAAGTGTTATGATGTGTGCCTGATCACAGGACATTTGAGGATTCCAAGATATTTAGCTCACACCGTAACTTGCAAAATCTCTTCTCATCCAAGGGCTTGGTGAAGATATCCGCTAATTGCTCTTCAGTGTTGACGTGTATGATATCAATGTCTTCCTTCACAACATGATCTCTGAGAAAGTGATGACGAATTTCAATGTGCTTTGTCTTCGAGTGCTAAACTGGGTTGTTGGCAATCTTGATGGCGCTTTCATTGTCGCAGTAGAGTGGCACTTGCTTCAGATGAATGCCATAGTCCTTGAGTGTTTGCTTCATCCACAGAAGCTGAGCGCAGCAAGATCCAGCAGCAATGTATTCAGATTCAGCAGTGGAGAGAGATACACAGTTCTGCTTCTTTGAAGACCAACATACAAGTGATCGTCCCAGAAAGTGACATGTGCCTGATGTAGACTTGCGATCAACTTTGTCACCAGCATAATCAGCATCCGAAAATCCAACCAAATCAAACATTGAGCCCTTTGGATACCATAATCCTAGAGTTGGGGTGTGAGCCAAATATCGAAGAATTCGCTTCACAGCTAAGTGATGCAACTCCTTTGGTGCCGCTTGAAATCGAGCATACATGCAAACACTAAGCATAATATCTGGCCTAGATGCACATAAATAAAGCAAAGACCCAATCATGGAGCGGTATACCTTTTGATCGAACTCTTTACCATTGTCGTCAGGACCTAGATGATGTTTGGCTGTCATTGGTGTTGTGAAGCCTTTGCAGTCTTGCATACCGAACTTCTTCAGGCAATCTTTGAGATACTTCTCTTGAGATATCAAGATGCCATTGCGTTGTTGTCGTATTTGAAGACCAAGGAAGAACTTCAGCTCCCCCATCATGGACATCTGATATTGCTCTTGCATCATATATCCAAACTCTTCACTGTATTTTTGATTGGTGCAGCCGAAGATAATGTCATCCACATAGATTTGGCACACAAATAGTTCACCATCATATGTCTTCGTGAAAAGAGTGGGATCCAGGGAACCTGGTATGAAGCCTTTGCTCTTCAGGAAGTATTTGAGTGTGTCATACCAGGCCCTAGGGGCTTGTTTGAGGCCATACAGTGCCTTGTTGAGCTTGTATACCATGTCAGGATGTTTTGGATTTTCAAAACCAGGTGGTTGTGCAACATACACTTCTTCTTCAATCTTGCCATTGAGAAAGGCACTTTTCACATCCATTTGATATAGAAGTATGTTATGATGATTTGCATATGCCAGCAGTATGCGTATGGCTTCAAGCCTAGACACATGAGCAAATGTTTCATCGAAGTCAATGCCCTCCACTTGAGTATATCCTTGAGCAACGAGACGAGCTTTGTTTCTGACAACTTGACCATGCTCATCTTGCTTGTTGCGGTATATCCATTTGGTGCCTATTATGTTGTGCTTCCGTGGATCAGGACGCTTAACCAGTTCCCATATGTTATTCAGCTCAAACTGTTGAAGCTCTTCTTGCATAGCTTGAATCCATTCTGGTTCCATGAAGGCTTCTTCGACTTTCTTGGGTTCTGATATTGAGACGAATGTGAAGTGCCCACAGAAATTTGCTAGCTGAGTTGCCCTTGAACGAGTGAGTGGACCAGGTGCATTGATGTTGTCAATTATTCTGTCAGTCTGCACTTCATTTGCAACACGAGGATGTACAGGGCGAAGACTTTGCTCTTGCTAATCTGCGTTGTTGTTGGGAGGAATGTCTTCAGGTTGAGCATTGTCTTCATGTTGATCAGGTGCTGAGATGATAAGTTCTTCTTCAGGATGAGCTTCAGAAGGTATAATCTCTCCAGTTCCCATAAGCTTGATTAATTCACTAGCTGGAACTTCATCTAGCACATTTGGCAGTTGCTCTCTTTGTGAACCATTTGTCTCATCGAACCGCACATCCACTGTTTCAACCACTTTGTAATGAAAGAGATTGAAGACTCTGTAGGAGTGCGAGTCCTTTCCATATCCAAGCATAAAGCCCTCATGTGCTTTAGGTGCAAATTTTGAAGTGTGATGTGGGTCCTTGATCCAGCACCTTGAGCCAAATACTCTGAAGTAACTGACATTTGGCTTCTTGCCAGTTAGGAGTTCATAAGAAGTCTTGTTCAGAAGCTTGTGAAGATAAACACGATTGATTGTATGGCATGCAGTATCAATGGCTTCAGTCCAGAATTTTCTTGGAGTCTTGTATTCATCTAGCATCGTTCTGGCCATCTAAATGAGTGTTCTGTTCTTGCGTTCGACGACGCCATTCTGCTGTGGCGTGTACGGAGCTGAGAATTCATGTGTGATGCCCAAGGTATCAAGATATGTATCAAGGCTAGTGTTCTTGAATTCAGTGCCATTGTCACTTCTGATGTGCTTTATCTTAGCGCCAAAATTGTTCATGGCTCGATTGGCGAAGCGTCTGAAGACATCCTGCACTTCAGTCTTGTAAAGGATTATGTGCACCCAAGTATATCTAGAGTAATCATCAACAATCACGAAGCCATAGAGGCAAGCAGTAGTAGTAAAAGTTGAGTAGTGAGTGGGACCGAAAAGATCCATGTGGAGCAGTTCGAAGGGTTGTGTTGTAGTCATAATTGTCTTTGAAGGATGTTTTGCCCTTGTCATCTTCCCTGCTTCACAGGCACCGCATAAGTGATCTTTCTTGAACTTGACGGTTTCGATGCCTATGACATGCTTCTTCTTCGCAAGGGTGTGGAGGTTCCTCATGCCAGCATGCCCAAGCCTCCGATGCCAAAGCCAGCATTCTGAAGCTTTTGCAAGAAGACATACTGCAAGTTGTGGTTCTGCTGAGAAGTCTACCACGTACAGATCACCTTTCCGATACCCTTCAAACACTAGAGACTTGTCAGATTCCATTAGTACCAGGCAACGATATTTTCCAAACATTATGATCATATTCAAATCGCAAAGCATTGAGACAGACATTAAGTTGAAGCCAAGGGATTCAACAAGCATGACTTTATCCATGTGTTGATCCTTTGAGATTGCAACTCTAACTAGACCCAATACCTTACTTTTACCAGTGTCAGCAAATGTGATGTGGCTTTTGTCGGATGGATGCAATGTTGAGTCCATCAGAAGGCTTCTTTTGCCAGTCATGTGATTTGTACACCCACTGTCAATAATCCATTCTGAAGACTTTGAAGTCGCTGGTGTCGTATCCTACAGTGCAGTTAGGGGGATAGGCTTCACGAAGAGAATTGTGAAGCATAAACATTTGACAACCAGTGGGTTATGAAAACTTAGATCCAGATTAGGACTAATAGGAAGAGTAGCATGCGATTCAGGAATGAAGTACATAATGATGCCATTCGGGCATTTTATCTTGCGCCCTACAAGATTATTAAGGTCCCCAGCAATAGCGTCAAAAGATTTTGTTTTTCTGCTGGAGACCTTTCCCTACAAAAGAGAGTTAAGCTTTCTTAACCACCCACATCTTCAAGGGTGGCTTAGAAGCAATAAGTCTAAGTGCAGCATCTGAGAATTTTGGCTTTGAAGCCTTAGCAAACATTCTAGCAGGTGGGCAATAATACTCATAGGAATAAGCAGAATAATTTTTGGTCATATGAACATGACGATTCGAAGAACCGCTCTCATATTCATATGCCTGAGTATGGTTTCCCTGCAAAACATTTGCGTTAGTGTGACTCAGGTGAGTCCTCTGTTTGTATGAAGCCTTTGGACCATATGAAGCCTTTGGTCTGATGTTCGTCTTCTTCAAGTGAGGTGTCATGAAGACATTCACAGGAAGACTTTCCAGGCACTTTTTCGGAACCCAGATCTTCTTCATAGGTGGTCCATTCCTGCGGTTAGTACCAATGTACCTAGCAAACACTTCACCATTCTGATTCTTAAACAGTTTATAGTTTGCATCAAAGGATTCATCAATGATAATGGGGTTAGCACAAGTGAAGCCAGATAAATTGGATGGATCTACTAAAAGTTCCTTTGCAGTAACCCATGTGGTTTTGGGGTACTGCTCAGGTTTCCAGTAAGAGCCATCTGCATTTATTTTCCTCACGAACCCGACACCCTCTTTCCTAGGGTTTTGGTTCAGAATCTGCTTCTTGAGAACATCACATAATGTCTGATGTCCTTTAAGACTTTTGTACATCCCTGTTTCAAGCAATGTCTTCAACCTAGCATTCTCATCAGCAATAGCAGTGGTATCCTCAGCAGAGGGGTTAGTTACCACATTAACAGTTGAAGATATTGGAACAGCAGTAGCAGTGGAACATTCAGCAACAGAAGTAGCATTATCACGCTCAATGCATTTAAGACATGGTGGTTCAAATCCTTCCTGAGCGGGACTGATCTGTTCGGCGCGAAGTGACTCGTTTTCCTTTTGAAGATCTTCATGAGCCGCTCTCAATTTCTCAAGTTGTTGCTTCCTTTGAAGATAGTCATAGGAAAGCTTTTCATGAGTTGTTGAGAGAGTATCAAGACGATCTTCAAGTTCCTGATACTTAATGTGAAGGTTTTTTATGTCTTCAATTAAGGATTCAGATCAAGTCATTTCAGCACCCAACAGATCATCGCTTCTGTCTAACAGTTTTTGAATATGTTCCATAGCTTTCTGTTGTTCAGTTGCATTTTTAGCAAGTGTTTTGTAGCTGGGTTTTGAATCACAGTCAGAGTCATCTTCACTAAAAGTTTGATAGCGAGTAGTGCATGTGTTTACCTTGGCACCGCGTGCCATGAAGCAGTAGGTAGGAGTGGAGTCGTTCTTGTCATTTGCGTCGGTGTCGGTGATGCAGTTATTGTCTTTAGTGTTTGAAGATGGACTTGGCGACGTATGCTGTAGCCAGACTCGCAATGCCAGAATCAGACTCCTCCTCAGACTCCACCTCTGCCTCCTCAGATGCAGACTCCTCCTCTGAATCCATCTCCTTGCCAACAAACGCACGTGCCTTGCCAGATGAGCTCTTCTTGTGTGATGAAGACCTTGAAGAAGACTTGGAAGACGACTTTGAGTATTTCTTCTTCTTCTTGTCGTCAGAATCATATTCCTTGCTCTTCTTCTTCCTTCTGTTCTCATTGTCCCACTGTGGACACTCAGAGATGAAGTGTCCAGTTTTCTTGCACTTGTGACATGTTTTCTTCTTGTAGTCATGAGCAGAAGCTTCATCATTTCTTGAGCTTGATCGTGAAGATTTTCTGAAGCCTTTCTTCTTAGTGAATTTTTGGAACTTCTTTACTAGCATTGCAAGTTCTCTTCCAATATCTTCAGGATCATCAGAACTGCAGTCAGATTCTTCTTCAGATGAGGAAACAGCTTTTGCCTTCAAGGCACGAGTTCGCCCATAGTTTGGACCGTAGATATCTCTTTTCTCAAAAAGCTGAAACTCATGTGTGTTGAGCCTCTCAAGTATGTTAGACGGATCGAGTGTCTTGAAATCAGGACGTTCTTGAATCATCAGGGCCAGGATGTCAAATGAACTATCAAGTGATCTCAGCAGCGTCTTGACGATTTCATGTTTGGTGATCTCAGTGGCGCCGAGGGCTTGAAGTTCATTTGTGATGTCAGTGAGCCGGTCAAATGTGTGCTGGACATTCTCATTATCATTTCACTTGAAGCGGTTGAAGAGGTTGCGAAGAACACTGATCCTTTGATCTCTCTGGGTTGAGACGCCTTCATTGACCTTGGAGAGCCAGTCCCAGACCAGTTCGGATGTCTTCAAAGCACTCACACGGCCATACTGTCCTTTTGTCAGATGACCACAGATGATATTTTTGGCAGTACAGTCCAGTTGAGTGAACTTCTTGACATCAGCAGCAGTGACACCTTCTCCAGCCTTGGGAATGCCGTTCTCGACGACATACCATAGGTCGATGTCAATGGCTTCAAGATGCATGCGCGTCTTATTCTTCCAGTAGGGATATTCAGTTCCATCGAAGATGGGGCACGCAGCGGAGACTTTGATTATCCCTGCAGTCGACATAGCTAAAACTCCAGGTGGTTAAACCGAATCACACAGAACAAGGGAGCACCTTGCTCTGAGGCCAATTGAAAGTGTGTTATATCGACTAGAGGGGGGTGAATAGGCGATTTTTATGAAAGTCTTCAAAACGTGAGAGTTATGAAGACAAACAGCGAAGATTATGCCTATTACTATGCAGCGGAAGTTAGATTACACTAGGCCAGCCATGGTCATGTATTCAATAGAGTGAAAGCACAATGACAAACAACTGCAGTGTAATAAGGATCAGGTAGGAACAAGTTATGAAGCCAAACAGTTCATACATTCACGTTGTGAAGACAAAAGATAAAGCAAGCATGCAATGGCTTCACAATATGTAACAGTAAGAAAAGGAAGTGAAGATGAAACCGGTGACTCGTTGAAGACAATGATATGTTGGACCAGTTCCAGTTGCTGTGACAACTGTACGTCTGGTTGGAGCGGCTAGGTATTTAAACCTTAGGACACACAGTCCCGGACACCCAGTCCTGAACACACAGTTCAGGACACCAAGTCCTCACCGTATTCTCCTTGAGCTAAGGTCACTTAGTCCTCGCCCAATCACTCTGGTAAGTCTTCAAGGTAGACTCCCAAACCTTCACAAACTTCGTTCACTGGCAATCCACAATGTCTCTTGGATGCTCTGAACGCGACGCCTAACCGTCTGGAGGATTCACAGTCCTCAAGTGTAATAAGTCTTCAGATCACACAGACAAGAAGACCTAAGTGATGCCCAATTTGCTCTGGCTCTGGGTGGTTAGGGCTTTTCTCCTCACTAGGAATTTTCTCTCAAAGGCTTCGAGGTGGGTTGCTCTCAAACGACAAAAGCCGTGCACTGAAATCTGAGCAGCCAACCGTTTATGGTTGTGGGGGTGGGCTATTTATAGCCACTTGGCAACCCGACCTGATTTGTCCGAAATGACCCTGGTCACTAAGGAACTGACACGTGTCTCAACGGTCAGATTTCGAACTCTCATGGCAACTTTACTTGGGCTACAAGCAAAGCTGACTTGTCCGGCTCTGGACTAGATTCGCTCTCATTGTCTTCGCTCGAAGACATAGGTTTTTGATTTAGGCATCACTTCAGTCATTCTGACTGGTTCTCCTGGACCCCACTTAATAGTACGGCGGTTCCTATGACTCAACGCAAAAGAAAAGGAACTACGAAAGATCTAAGTCTTCGAGCTCCATAGGCTTCATAACGTGTCTTCCTTTGTCATAGTCTTCAATGTGAATATCTTCATATACCACCTTTGTCTTCAATGTCTTCGTACATTTTTAGGGGTCATCTCAGGTAGTAAAACCGAATCAATGAGGGACTTCTACCTGTGTTTTCCTGCAATTCTCACAAACACATTAGTCCCTCAACTAGGTTTGTCGTCAATACTCCAAAACCAACTAGGGGTGGCACTAGATGCACTTACAGTAATGACTTCACATAGAAAGAGTGTGACGATTAAAAGTTGTTGGGAGTTGGCAGACATAGCTTTGGTCATCGTCGCAATTAATAGGAAGTAATAAGGAAAGAGAGGTTTCACATATAAATATACTATTATTGACATCTTTTATGATTGGGAGCACTCATCAAAATATGACATGCTAAATTGTTGATGTTGGACAAGGACGACAACGTAATGGGTTGTGTTTTCTTATATTTGAGATAAAGTATGTTGTCATGGATCATCCAACATGTTGAGGTTGCCTTTCCCCCTCTTGCTAGCCAAATTCTCAACACCAAGTAGAGATACTACTTGTGCTTCCAAATACCCTTAAACCAGTTTTGCCATGAGAGTCCACCATATCTACCTATGGATTGAATAAGATCCTTCAAGTAAGTTGTCATCGGTGCAAAGCAATAAAAATTACTCTAAATATGTATGAGTAGTGTGGGAGAAATAAGCTTTATACGATCTTGTGATGTGGAAGTAATAAAAGCGATGGACTGCATAATAAAGGTTCATATCACAAGGGGTAATAAAAAGTGACGTTCTTTCGCATTAAGATTTTGTGCATCCAACCATAATAGCGCATGGCAACCTCTTCTTCCCTCTGCGAAGGGCCTATATTTTATTATTTTCTTCTACCTTATGCAAGTGTCATGGTGATCTTCACCTTTCCTTTTTCATTTTATCCTTTGGCAAGCCCAACATGTTGGAAATAACCTAATATATATATATATATCTAATTGGATGTAGGGGGGCATGAGTTATTATTGTTGATGTTACCCTCGAGGTAAAAGGTTGTGGGGCGAAACTATAAGCCCCTATCTTTCTCTGTGTCCGATTAAAACTCCGTAACCACAAGTATTGCGTGAGTGTTAGCAACTATGAAGGACTAGATGATAGTTGAGTATGTGGACTTGCTTTTTAGCTCTGACATAGACTCTTTCTGATGTTATGATAAATTGCAATTGTTTCAATGACTGAGGTTATAGTTTGTTGGTTCTCAATAAAGTTTCTGATTCATACTTTTGCATTGTGAATAGATCATCACTTGAACATAAGTAATCATATGACAATACCTATATATGTTGCTGTTATGAGAATAATCATGATGCCTTCATGTCTGTATTTTATTTTTATTGATGCCTCTACCTCTAAACATGGGGACATATTTATTGTTATCGGCTTTCGCTTGAGGACAAGCGAGGTCTAAGCTTGGGGGAGTTGATACGTCCATTTTGCATCATGCTTTTATATTGATATTTATTGCATTATGGGCTGTTATTTCACATTATGTCACAATACTTATGGCTATTCTCTCTTATTTTACAAGGTTTACATAAGGAGGGAGAATACTGGCAGCTGGAATTCTGGGCTGGAAAAGGAGCAAATATTAGAGACCTATTCTGCACAACTCCAAAAGTCCTGAAACTCCACGGAATACCTTATAATAAATAATGAAAAATCCTCGCCAAAGATGAAGACCAGGGGGGCCACACCCTGTCCACGAGGGTGGGGGCGCCCCCCCCCCCCCATAGGGCGCGCCCCTACCTCATGGGCCCCCTGGTGGCTCTCCGATGACCATCTTCTGCTATATGAAGTCTTTCGTCGAGAAAAAAACCGGAAGCAACCTTTCGGGATGAAACTCCACCGCCATGAGGAGGAACCTTGGCGGAACCAATCTAGGGCTTCGGCAGAGCTGTTCTACCGGGGAAACTTCCCTCCCGGAGGGGGAAATCATCGCCATCGTCATCACCAATGCTCCTCTCATCAGGAGAGGGCAATCTCCATCAACATCTTCATCAGCACCATCTCATCTCAAAACCCTAGTTCATCCCTTGTATCCAATTCTTGTCTCCAAGTCCGGGATTGGTGCTAGTAGGTTGCTAGTAGTGTTAATTACTCCTTGTAGTTGATGCTAGTTGGTTTAATTGGTGGAAGATCATATGTTCAGATCCTTTATGCATATTATTACCCTTCTGATTATGAACATGAATATGCTTTGTGAGTAGTTACGTTTGTTCCTGAGGACAAGGGAGAAGTCTTGCTATTAGTAGTCATGTGAATTTGGTATTCGTTCGATATTTTGATGAGATGTATGTTGTCTAGCCTCTACTGGTGTTATGTGAATGTCGACTACATAACACTTCACCATTATTTGGGCCTAGAGGAAGGCATTGGGAAGTAATAAGTAGATGATGGGTCGCTAGAGTGACAGAAGCTTAAACCCTAGTTTATGCGTTGCTTCGTAAGGGGCTGATTTGGATCCATATGTTTCATGCTATGGTTATGTTTACCTTAATACTTTTGTTGTAGTTGAGGATGCTTGCAATAGAGGTTAATCATAAGTGGGATGCTTGTTCAAGTAAGAACAGCACCCAAGCACCGGTCCACCCACATGTCAAATTATCAAAGTACCGAACGCGAATCATATGAACGTGATGAAAACTAGCTTGACGATATTCCCATGTGTCCTCGGGAGAGCTTTTCCTTATATAAGAGTTTGTCCAGGCTTGTCCTTTGCTACAAAAAGGATTGGGCCACCTTGCTGCACTTTATTTAGTTTTGTTACTTGTTGCTCGTTACAAATTATCTTATCACAAAACTATCTGTTACTACTTATTTGAGTACTTGCAGAGAATATCTTGCTGAAAACCGCTTATCATTTCCTTCTGCTCCTCGTTGGGTTCAACACTCTTACTTATTGAAAGGAGTATGATAGATCCTCTATACTTGTGGTTCATCAGTACTGTATTAATAAAATACATTTTAGGGTGGTCATATGGTCACTGCCTCACCATACAGCTCCGTAATTTGTTGATGACATGATCAATTGACCAGTCAAACGATCCACATTCAGCAGCGCACATTACCATAGGGCCCACCCGTTAGCGCGTATATGAAGGACATAAATGGTAATAAATTAGTGGTCAGTGGGGATTCGAAGTCGTGAGACCTCTGGTTGGCAGTCGCCGATGGTGGGGGCACGGTGATTGGGCGGTGGCGTGGGGATCGCCGGAGAAAAAGCTTAGCACAAGGGGGGGCTAGAGGGCTGGCCTGGGCAGCAGCAGACCGGCGGTGGGGAGTGGTTTCAGGGCGGGCAGGGCGGCGTGGCCGCGCGGGCCGGCCATGGGCGGCGGCGGCCGTCGGTTCGGCCGGCGGTGGCTGGCGGCTCAGGGGGTGGAGGTTGAAGATAAATTGCAGGTCCTTGATTTCGTATCCAACAGCTGGAAAATCTACTGACCAGAGATGAAAAAGTCAGTCGACTGACATGTAGCCTCACCCCGCACGTACACATGCACGCACGCAACACTCGTACGAATACACGCATGCATGCAGGCATGCAACACTGACACGTACACATAAAGAACACACGCACGCATGGAAGCATGCAACACTGACACATACACATGCACTCACGAACACACGCACGTACGCACACATGCATGCAACACTGAAATGTACACATGCACGCATGCAACACTCGCACACCTGCGTGAACACCGCACACGACGCAAGACACACGCTCAGCCTATACGTGCATGCACCCTTCGTTAAGGACATGGATTGTTACGGGTATTAATCAATCTAATCCTTTTTTCAAGGTTTAATCAATCTTATCTGTGATAAGCAGAATGTTGATGTTTGCAGCGGTCTTTATGAATCACAACATATCGAACGGGATATCAACGTATATATGAAAATTTCAAAATTCTCTTACATTATATAGTAGGCCTATCTAGATGAAATAGATGACGTCACACTCAATGGACAATCATCAGTTTATGAAATGCCCGCTTCTGACCGCCCTGGCCGACCAAAAGTTCCTCTGCCGTGCGCTGCCTGCGTTGGGTCACTGACATGCAGGCCATGTACCAAAAGAGCCCACACGTTAGTTGAAGAACGGCACGGTGTCGTACGTCAGAGTCGAGGGCGCCACTCGATGCACGCCCGGCTGAACACGCCTCCTTGCCGCATTCAAATGCCTCCATGAAACCCGTGTGGAAGCCGAGAAACCCACTCTGGACACACGTCCGTTCATGACCGGGCCGACATTAAACGCAATGCCGCCCGAGATCCTCCCATCCACCGTCTATTTAATCTCCTATTTAAACAAGGCCAAATGCCGGCCTAGAATCGTACCCCTCCGCCACTCCCCTATCTCCTCTTCACCATTTTGTCCACTCTTACAATGGCTTACAAAGAGTAGTTATCCCGCATCAAAGAAGACTGGGTGGCCCGCCGGATACGAGCTATGCAGCTCGCTGATCCACCTCCCTCCCCTCGCCCGACGGAGCCAGTTGTCGCCCCAAGCCGGCGCATGGTTCAGCAACTCACCGCTCCAGGCCAGCTTGACGAGGAGCGGCGCACATGCATCGTCGCTGCCGTCCACGCCGCCGCCTCGTAACGCACCTGCCATGTCTTCGACCGCGTCTCCTGTTTCTGTGGCTGAGACTCCCATGCCGGTGGCCGCGCCATGCAAGCAGAGACAGAAGACGTGTGCGTGGAGAGCGACAAGTCGGTGGCCAGCGCATACGTGTCCGCCACTATCATCGAGGAGAAGTAGAACATGGGAGGCCGCCGCCGCTTGGGTCCCATGAAGGCCACCACGGAGGCGACGCCGACGTACACAGCACGTGTCTTGCCAGATCCTTTTGTTGCAAGGACCTTCGTCGACCCCGCATGGGCTCCACGGAAGCGGAGAAGCCCCCTTCCACCATCATCTTGGGCATCACCCAACCATATCAGTTGGGCAGCGGGGAAGCGAGTCGTCCTTTGCACCGAAGCATATACCTCTGGGGCTCTCGGTAGTCCGGTGATCGTGCTGCCGGACATGAGGACCACAAATGGATCGGCGGGCGACCATTTAGGCCAGGTATTATATACATGTGATGTCCAGAACTAGCACCGCTTAGTTGATTTGAATGTAATGAAATCCATCATGTTTGTATGAAAATCTGGTATTTTATATGAATTCCGTCATTGTTTATGAGAAATATCATCGTGTTTGCATGAATTCCATCCGGTTGGTTGAGTTGCTGTCAGAATGTGTGCGGCTACGGTTGGATGGCGTAATATGTGGGTCGCCTGTCGGTCTACGGTCGGCTCGGGCGGCGTGGTGGGACAAAAAAAGCACAGCTCGTGCGAGCTCGTCTCCAATGTGCGAGCTAGAGGATGCATGAGCACCCGAGCCATTCCTCGTTCATCGGTGGCAAAGGCACCGGTGGACAAAAGGGTCGCCAATATTTTGGCTACCCCGAGCAAAATCCAAAAAGCCCCTCCCAGCAGATTCAAATCCCTCGTTCGCCGTGAAATTTTGCCATGTGTTGTTTTCATGGACTAGCAAGATGCTTGTGCATTGCACGGAACATCAAGATGCATTTTTTTACAAAACACCTGTTGTGATTGACCCATGCAGGAGTAATCCCATGTGTAAAAACTAATGATATCTCAAGAATTTTATCGGAAAAATGGTATCTCGAGAATTTCATCGAAAAAATGATATCTCGAGAAAGATGAGAGATAAGGTGAGGAGGAGTGGGGCGTGGCGGTGACTGGTGGTCGGACTGGGCGGAGGCATGGGGATGGACGACACATTATGTCTAGTTTTGTATCTCTCTCACACACACCCACGTAGGTGGGGACGTGCACGAAGAGAAGAGGTGCACGCACGGCGCATGTACTCCCGTCTCTTTCCCAGCCACACCCGCGCGGGTACACAGTGGAGCTCATTTCTGTATGAAAAGGCAGCCCACGTGGTAATTTGACACATGTACTGGTTGTCCACTTGATGGAGGATCGTCTACCACGGGTGAACAAACAAATTGTGACTTGACACGTCATATGGGGCCTACCTTAGAGGCAAGGTTATGTACACTCGAGATGCTCTGTACGTAAGTATTACTTTTGATGTGTCTCATCAACTCGCAAAATGAGGAGAAGCTTGCTTATTACGACGTCTCCCCCGCCCACGGGCGCGGTGGCTCACAGGACGAGGTGAAGCTTGCTTACTATGCCTATGCCCGCTCCTTCGCCCACGCGCGCGGTGGCTCATAGGACAAGGAGAAATTTTTACTACTCCCTCCGTTTACTCCTCGTCCCTACCTTGGTTAGAGAGATTATCATATTGTTTGGGATATAGTATGTCTTTTAGTAGTACTCCCTCCTTTCCAGTTTATGGCTCAAGTTCCTTGGAGTAGTACTACCTCCTTTCCGGTTTATAGGGCTCAATTAAAAAATCTCACCAACCAAGGTAGATGATGAGTGGTGGAATAATTTTTGTAGTTTGCAAAATCACTCAATTAGTGTGCCCATTTTCTTCACAAAATTCTGTTTCCAATGCATTAATTGCAATGCATGCATGAATAAAGTACATGCATTGGTCAACTCTCTCTTAATCCTCGCATGCAATGATTTAATGCACCTTGAAATCTGAACATGTGATGGGAAGCAATCAAATTGAGACTTATAAAACAGGAAAACTAAAATTTTGAGATAAGCCCTATAAACCGAAAATGTGGGAGTATATAGGAGTAGTACTACTACATCAATTTCCTTGGAGTCTGTGGTGCAACAAGCTACCCTAGGCTATGTTACTACTCCCTCCTTGCCAGTTTATGGCTCAATTTCAAAATCTCTCCAACCAAGGTAGACGGTGAGTGGTGGAATTAATTTCATAGTTTGCACAAGTAATGTACGCTCGTTTTTATCAAGAAGTTATGTTTACCGAGACATTAATTAGAACGAATGCATGCATGACCACTAAATTTCCATGAACTTCTACATGCATTGGTGAGTTTTCTCTTGACAATGCTTGCATCGGGTGATTTAACGCACCTCGAAATCCAACATGTGAAGGTACTACTACTAGTAGTAGAATTGAGACTTATAAAATGGAAAAATGATTTTTTTAGACGAGCCCTATAAACCGGAAAGGAGGGAGTAGTAAGTAGTATATATACTACCTCCATAGTGGGTACGTACTCCGTAAAATCAGATTTTCCCAAAACTAGGTCGCTCAACCTTTATTTGCTTGTTTCCCTCCCTGCCTCGTTGCCTCGAACAGACTATGCCAAACTCCCCCGCCTGCCGCCCGGAAAAAGACCCGCCCTTGCCTTTTTTAGTCCGGGTTTGTATCGATGGATCGCGCGAAGCAGCAAAAACCAAGCCGTGTATTGTACTCCTCCGTTGACGCTCGCTTTCATGAATTCTGTACTTCCTCTCACTGACATGTGGGACATATAGCAACCGGGTTGATGTGTCATGCACCAAGTAACAGTGCAGAACAACAGGGGGACGCACCCTAGTCGTACCGCCCCAGTAGTAGTAATGATCAATGAGACGTCAAATCACAATGCCGCACCTTCCCATACAGACGAAGGAACCATTATTTCACACTTCGCTTCGCCATCATCTCCTTCAAGAAAACCACGTAGTATTGCTTCTGCCATTGTTCTGCCTCAAGAGGGGCACGCGCATCGCCTTGGTACATCATGACACGTGGGACCGCATGACAGGCCATGCTCCCCCGCCCATCGCTCGGTAAAATCACCTCATTTTTACTACTTCCTCTGTATCGGTTTACAGGGCATGCACGTCATTCTAGGTTGAGAATTTAACTGACTATATATGTGATGAACAGTATATGTTTAGAAACTACATCCGCTTAAGAATCAAATGATATACTTTTTGTGACATAGTAACTCATATTTAGTTAGTCAAATGGATGACCGAGAACTACGTGTGTGCCCTATAAACCGAGTCGGAGAGGGTAGTACAATACATCTCTACTCCTATAGAAGACTTAGTTGGGGATGATGGTGTGTCTGCCATCCGTCATTTCTGACCATCAGATCTGCATCTAACGACTATGATGTACGTCGTGGCATTTTTGCAACAAGACGCCACTCCTCTGCTCCAATTTGCAGAAACCCCTTAGTATCTTGAAACCAACCACATCCCTCCCCCACCTCATCAAAACAACCACAAGGAATATATTTTGAGTGAAACCTAATACAAGTATATTTTTAGTGATATATATATACCAAACTATAGTGTTTTTCTTTCAAGTTTGTGAACATGTATTATTCTATTTTGGATCCGTTGGAATGCACGGGCACATTGCTAGTTAGATCAATATAGTCGGGATTCACCAAGGAGCAAAACCAAGTGGTAGGTTGCTCATGTCGTGTTGGCGTAGCAACTCAGGGTTCATTCGATTTGGAGGAAATCAGAACGTAGGAATTAGGAGTAGTATAGGTATTTGATATGATGGCACTCGCCATCCTAAGGAATTTACTTGCCTCGTTCCCACGCGCAAAATGAGCTTTGAGTGGATGTGTAGTTTCCTCCAAAACACAGGAAATGAGTAGTATTCCTACGAAATTCCTATATGCATTTCCTATAAACCGAATGCATATATAGGAAATTTTCCTCCGGAATCCTTGTTCCTATGTTATTCCTACGAAAATCCTCCAAACCGAATGAGGCCTTAAGTAGGGTCAGTCCACACACGAAATGGTGACACACTTAATAGGACCCCTTTGGCCGACATGTGGCTCATCCACCGTCTTGATCCACGTGCGATGCACCAAATTACAGTTCGGAGCAGCGGTTGGACTTGGAGGCACCCCGGTCGTAGCACCGCAGTAGTAGTAAATGAGCGATGAGGGTCAAATCACAAAGCCCCACCTTTCCTGCATTAAGCTAGAGGGACGAAGCAACCATCATTTCACTCTAGGGCGCAAGAGCATAAAGAAAAGAGCAAACCAATGATGCGTGCGGCAGCTACCTAGGGCACCCTGGGGTAGGGGCCTCCACTACAAATCCATTTTTTGAAAGCGCCTCCACTACAAATCCGCTTCTCCCTCGTCCTCTTAGAGAAAACCGATCATGCGTGCAGCGGTAGGGTTTGTAGGAGTACTACGGCGCGCGGGGACACGTCATAGTAAATGGGAGAGGGATTGAGTTCGAGTCGACGCCTTAATATGTGTGGGTCGCTTGGTTTTACGGGAACGAGGCAGCATTTTGGGTTCGGGGACCAGTGGAGATATACATACAAAAAGTTGTGGACGTAGGTTCGACCGAAAGAAATGATGCATGGGCCTTGCATTTTGATATACCCACGGTCGCGTGAAATTTGCTACTCTACCTAAAACTAGTAAGGTACACATGCATTGAACGCATGAGATTTGGAAACCAAATTATGAATAAATACACACTATAGCATGTAAAGCTTTGAGTCATATATGCACGATGTAGATGTTCGTTTAGTTCTTATAGTTAATCTCATTCAAAATCAATTAGTTTTATAAAAAAGTTAAGATTCATGGGATTGTGCATTGTAAAGCATAAAGTCAAAAACAAATAATGGCAATTCATTAAGAAAAAAAAGTTTGGGCAATTATGACATGGAAGATTTTAGAACAAAGAGAAGTGCTTGTGTTTTGGGAAAACATGCACGGCCCACATCTCTTATTGGTTGATATGTCACGAAACAAGAAAGGAGGAGGGAGTTAATGTACCATGCCAAAGCGTTTTGGGATTATTTGGTTTTCGGAAAATGACTCACACACCTAGACGGAGGGAGTACAAAGAGAAAAAATGAATTGCAGTTAAAAGAATGACATTTCTAACAAAAATGTGAATGTGAACTACATATGTGTGCACGTGACCAGCACATACATTGTCAATTCAAAATTTAATGCAAGAAATAACTTATGAGTAACATGCACAAATTGATGATGTGGTGCTTGCATGCATAGAGTAGAAAAAACAATGTGATTTATGACTTGCATGCATGACGTGTTCTTGTGCCATAGTTGCATGTCTAGGAAAAAGAGCTACTAGTGGGTTGTACTAGCTATTTAGGAATAGAAGATGTATACATGGAAGTTGTAGGGAAAGAGATGACATGTATCTCAATTCCTATGAGTAGGGATTGGAAAAGAGATGTCATTTGGTTCACATCATAGGAACTTTTCTCTTGAATCTAGAGATGACATGTATCTCAATTCCTATGAGGAGGGATTAGAAAAGGGATGTCATTTGGTTCACATCATAGGAACTTTTCTATTGAATATACGCTAATGTTTATTTTCCTTTGAAATTATGGGAGCATAGGAATCCATTCATATGAACCAAGTGGCTCTAAAGCTATAAAAATGATATCATGTTTATTTCCTTTGAAATGTGGAGTATAGGAATCTATTCCTATGAACCAATTGGCTCTAAAGGAAAAAATCCTATAAAAATCATATCATATAGGGTTCCTATGATATTCCTTCAAACCAAAGGATGGTTGAAATTGCTGCAGGTGATACGACGGTCTTTCTTTGTAGACTCCTCCCCCATCTTTATAGTTACCTCTCGAAGATGAATGAAATGATATATACTGGGTATTCTATATGTGCATTTTGGTACACGAAAACTCGGTAAAAGTTTGCGAGGTTTAAATTCTCAATAAAGCTATATGCACTGCATTTTGGAACAGAGGGAGGAGCATACAGCAGTTGCTAACACTCATGTGGAAGATTTGTGTGTAGGGGGAGTGGCCGCTCTGTTAAATGACATGGCAAAACTGACATTGTTGGATGTCGATCTAACGGTTCTTACGGCGTTCGTCAGGAAACGGCTTGTGGAGAACGTTTGTCAGATAATGATTTACGGACACATGCATCATTGCATTGATACATGCCCCCTCTCTCTCACGCACACACACACCCTCACGAGTCATGACTCTCCCGAGTCCTCTCGCACCCACCGTCTGTCTGCAGGTAGACGTCACACACATATGTGCCCTTCACACCCTACCCTCAGAACTTATAAAAAACAAAAGACGTCGCACACCTTTTATTTTAGCTCACACATCACACACTTATACTATTACTCTTGTGGCAAACGTTCTTTGGGCATAGTATATTGTACTCTCATTAAGAGAAGCGGTGCATGCACGCACTAGTTCTCACACACCCACTCGCGAGTACACGTTGGAGCGCATTTTTTTGAAGCTGGTACAACAAAATCACTCCACTATATATATAAGAAGGAGCCTTAGCGCTTGCTTTACTAGGGTTCCTCTCTTTCACTCTCTCATGCTCTCCAGATCTAAGCAAGACATAGGTGGCCACACTCTCTCTGCTCACGGTTGGTCAAAAATCCGTCTGGACCACCTCGACTGGGGCAGGGATGTAGGTGCATCGTTCATGCTGTCGTCGGCGACGAGGGAGGAGACCAACGGCTGCCCGCACGTCCCAATCGGCGGCCGTTTCGTTCTCTCCAAGAGAACGCCAACTCGGGAGGGCCTCCAACCCCTTCTTCCTCCCTGCGGTATTGTGGCGAATATGCGGCCTCCCGACGCCGTCTTTGCCACATGCCGACGACCCTCAGGTATATATTCCTTCAAAACCTGCCTTGCTCTACTGCCCCAACTCCCCACATGGCTGCGTGTGGATCTTTTTCTACTTCCATCGGTTATTCCAAAGCCACCTAGACTTTTACTATTATTAGAGGAAAAGCTAGTTCATACAGTAGAATCTACGAGTTGGTTCAAACAGGGAAGAAAGTGGGAAAGTTGTAGCATCAATCTAGGACTTGGTTCTAAGAGGAAATGGGGGAAATTAGTAGATACTGGCTACCCAACCGGTCTAGTGGTTGAAAAGGCGAAGAAAGCATGGTGGATGGCGAAGGGTGGTGGGAAATGGGGGACAGTAGTAGATACTTAAATCTCACACCGCTAACATTGCTTCATCCCAGTGGAACTGCACAAATTTGATTGCACATTTACTGACCATGTGCTACTCTCATGACAATAATACTAATGCTATTGTTCTGCATGTCAATTTAGTGGCAGTGTTGATGTGATATGATGCTACTTACTTAAGGGCACTTTCATACTGTCAGTCTAGTGCCAATTATAACACAATAGATGCCGTTGTTAATCATACGCCACTGCAAATATTTGTCACTGTTTAAATAACCGTATTTCGTATTTGCGCAAACAGGGATGTCTGTCTCCATATCATTTCTATCTGCGCAATCAAAAGTACACACCTCATTTTTAGTACAACTGCACAAAATGAGATGGCTATTCTTATCTGCCGTCCTCTAACCACCAGTGGTCCAGGTATTCCTACATTGGTTCTAACTAGGTAGAATGACCAACACAATCTAAAAGAAGCTGATTCGTACGTTTTACTTCCTGATTGCAGTGCAGGGACGAGCGAAAATAACTGCATCCTAGTCCGGAATGCACTTTCTACAAGTTGATCCATGGACCGAGGACTAGCTGGCACGGCTGCATGGAGGTTTTTGGGACAGGTGCGCGAACAAGAGGCATTGTGGTGTGCTTATTTATGCAAATAGCGGTGCTTAAATTTAATGGAATGCATAAGAATTTCACCTTGTCAGTACACTGCATGGTTCAGTTCAGCATTCCAGCTGAGAACACAATTATAATTGGTTATTCTGGATTGAGAGAACCTAACCCTAGATGGTGGCAACAAGAAAAAACCAGAGTGAACTCGAGGAAATTTAAGCCTGCCGGGAGGCCCTTTGCTTAGAGAAGCCTTGCTTGTTTTTTCCTGATTTGTAAACCTTCTCACAACTTTGTCTTTTGCTGTGAACTAGTATTTGTTTGTTATGTTCTGTGAATAATTGAGATGTATAAAATTGCTTAACTTATGCTTTTCAAGTTTTTTATGAAGCCGAGTTTAATGTGAGTGTTCCACATGAACGCTGGACTAGCGTGTGAACGTTTGGAATTTACATTGTGGCCTCAGTTAACTGCATGAACCACTGTAACAAGATACGTAGTTTCTTATATGTCAGACAACAGATTATTGATTGTTAGCTGGTCGATAGCCTAGTGTTGAACCGAGCTGAGCCAATGTGCCGTGTTTTGCACAACTGCTTACAAGTGGGGTAGCACCAATAGTACCTAGTGCGTATATTCAGGTCATCCGCCTCATAGCGAGTGACATGTACAACCACACAAGCCTGTCTACATCAGGGCTCTAATTGAAATAGAAACAAATTCTGAATTACTTTCCAGTATAAGAAACACAAGTTATTTAAACCACTATGTATAGCATGGCATCGAAGCTAATAAAGTATTGCATTATTCATCGCCACATACTTAGATGAAAAACCACAATCGAGATCGGCAAAGAAGAAAATCACCTTGGGTAGCGCAGCGCACGGGGGGGGGGGGACACATCCTCGAAGTGGGAAAACTCCTCCTGCAGTGCCACGGGGGCTGTAACCTCAAACACGGCATTGACCATCTCAGTAGTGGCCGTGAGCGTATTTGGGGTCGTCTTGGTGGCTACCTCCATCTTCTTGGATCTCTATGTCTCATGGGGAGCAGCCTCCCGCGTCTACTCCAATATCGGCAGATCTTTGCCTGGTTCTCTTTGGTCCATCATGAAACTGATGAATACTAGGAGACCACTGAAAGGAAAACACAATCGCAATGACAATGAAACAAAAAAGAGAGTGAGGATCGGTTACTGCTTTGCGGAAGTTCTTTTTTTCTCTGAACGAAAATATACCAATATCACGGATCCGCTTACCTTCCCTTCGTTGAGAGAGAAGAACAATGGCAGATGCGAGTGTTGGCTTTCTTGAAGACGGTGAGGGAGAATGGGATTCAGCAAAGAGTGAAATGATGGTTGCTTTGTCCGTCAAACTTAGACTGCGGGGAGGTGGGGTTTTGTGATACGACGGCTCGTTACTGCCACACTATGACCGGGGTGACTCTCCGCGTGCATACTGCCTTCTTATTTGGTGGATGGCATTTGGGACCGCGCGCGGCATGGCTCGCATGTCGGTGAACAGAAGTAAAACGACATTCAGTAGAGGGAGACATTTTGATGACCTAGGAGGAGCCAGAAGCGGTAGTGTATCCACTGTACTAGTAGTAATTGTTTTTCTGATAGCTGTAGAGTGTCTCCACTTTACTAGTAGTAATTGTTTCTGTGGGCCCAAGACAAAACAGCCCATCCACCCTAGTAAATAATAAAATCAATTCAAAAGCCAATATATTTACTTAATGAGAGGCGCTACCCACACCCAGCACACCGCCCCCCAAAAAAACCTGGGTGCTCTTCTTCCTCCTCACTCCCACCCACCTCACGTCAGCTCGCTCCACTCATACCCCCAAATTCCTCACCTCACTCCTACAGAAAACCCTAGCTCCCCTTCTTCCTCGCTACTACAGAAGAACCCCAGCTCCCATTCTTCTTCACTCGCACTATAACTAGGCTCGTCATTCATTACTCTGCTCAAATCCATGAGCGCGATGCGACACCCTCGAGGAAAATGGAGTCGGCTGACCCCAGCGCCAAGAAGATGAGGCTCCCGCCTGCAGCGACCCCTGTTGTAGATCCCGCACCCGGTAGCGCGGGGAGAAGCGGCGACCCTGCCCCCACCGGATCCGAGGAACCCGTAGAATCTCGGGTGGACCGCGTCAGCGATCTCCCGGACGCCTTACTTAGGGAGATCATCTCGCTTCTCCCCACCAAGGATTGCTGCTGCACCCAAGTTCTCTCAATTAGGTGACGCCCTCTATGGCATGTCGTGCCCCTTAATCTCGACTTTTGTTAGCTATCTCTCTTCAATGATTTTGAAATCCCCAGAGCCATCATATCCTCCCACCAAGGCTCCGTTCAAAGCCTCTTCATCCGGTCATGCTACCTGAGCAAGCATACCATGCCCTGCATGGTGGACGCCTGGCTGAAATCCCCTGAATTCACAGAACTACAGCTGCTTGAGTTCTACTATTCTCCTGAAAATCACCTACCAGATATCGAACACCATCTACCTGTGCCCTCAGCACTGATGTCCATCCCGCGGTTTTCCTCCTCTCTCCACACTGCCACCTTTGCGCTGTGCGACCTACCAACAATCTGGTACTAAACCTTCAACTCCCATTTCTCAAGACACTTTCACTTGTGCGGGTTCATATATCGGAGGCCTCATTGCATAGTATCATCCACTCTAGTTGCCCTGCCCTAGTGTGCTTGGTGCTTGTTTTCACAGTTAGAATCGGTTGTCTCTAAATAAAGTCACCTAACCTTGTAAGAATTGGAATTTCTTTTGACGGAAGGCAGCTGTAACACCCACAATGCGGCTATATCTCCCATGTGTCGGGGCACGACTTAGAGGCATAACCGCATGGTAGGTTTGTCACAAGAGGGGTAATATTCACACAATCCCATGTACTGAATAGAAAGGGATAAAGAATTAGCTTACAATCGCCACTTCACACAATACATAAATAACCCATACATCATCCAAAGTACAAACAAAGGTCCGACTACGGAACCAAAATAAATAAAGACAACCTCAAATGCTAGATCCCCGATCGTCCCAACTGGGCTCCACTACTGATCATCCGGAAAAGAAACATAGAACGGCCCGAATCCTCGTCGAACTCCCACTTGAGTTCGGTAGCATCGCCTGCACTGGCATCATCGGCACCTGCAACTGTTTGGAAGAATCTGTGAGTCACGAGGACTCAGCAATCTCACACCCGCGAGATCAAGACTATTTAAGCTTATGGGTAGGATATGGTAATGAGGTGGAGCTGCAGCAAACACTAAGCAATATGGTGGCTAACATACACAAATGAGAGCGAGAAGAGAAGCAACACAACGATCGAGAAGCTATAAGTGATCAAGAAGTGATCCTGAAGCTACTTACGTTCAAGCATAACACACAAACCGTGTTCACTTCCCGGACTCCGCCGAGAAGAGACCATCACGGCTACACACGCGGTTGATTCATTTTAATTAAGTTAAGTGTCAAGTTCTCTACAACTGGATATTAACAAATTCCCATCTGCCACATAACCATGGGCACGGCTCTCGAAAGTTTATACCCTGCAGGGGTGTCCCAACTTAGCCCATCACAAGCTCTCACGATCAACGAAGGATATTCCTTCTCCCAGGAAGACCCGATCAGACTCGGAATCCCAGTTACAAGACATTTCGACAATGGTAAAACAAGACCAGCAAAGCCACCCGATGTGCCGACAAACCCGATAGGAGTCACACGTATCTCGTTCTCAGGGAAACACCGGATGAGATAGGCTATGAGTGAAACCAACCCTCGAGTTTCCCCGAGGTGGCCCCGCAGGCGGCTCGGTTCGGACCAACACTCAGAGGAGCACTGGCCCCGAGGGTTTAAAATAAAGATGACCCTTGAGTCTGCAGAACCCAAGGGAAAGGTATATGGTGGTAGGTAGGCAAATGGTAAAACCAAGGTTGGGCCTTGCTGGAGGAGTTTTATTCAAAGCGAACTGTCAAGGGGTTCCCATAACACCCAATCGCGTAAGAACACAAAATCAAGGAACATAACACCGGTATGACGGAAACTAGGGCGGCAAGAGTGGAACAAAACACCAGGCAAAAGGCCAAACCTTCCACCCTTTACCAAGTATATAGATGCATTAAAGTAAATAAGATAAAGTAATGATATCCCAACAATATCCATGTTCCAACATGGAACAAACTTCAACTTCACCTACAACTAGCAACTCTATAAGAGGGGCTGAGCAAAAGCGGTAACATAGCCAAACAACGGTTTGCTAGGAATGGGTTAGAGGCTTGACATGGCAATATGGAAGGCATGATATAGCAAATGGTAGGTAGCGCGGCATAGCTTTAGAGCGGACAACTAGCAAGCAAAGATAGAAGTGATTTCGAAGGTATGGTCATCTTGCCTGAGATCCCGCGAGGAAGAAGAACAAGCCCATGATGAAGACAAACAGACGTAGACGAACGAATCCTCACACCTTCGAAACGAAACCGAAACTAAAGAGAGAAGCAACCCGGAAAGAAGCAAACAACATGGTAAACAACCATCAGATAATCATGGCATGATGCACAATCAAGTATGATGCATGTCCGGTTTAAATATGCATGGCATGGCAAAGTGCACAAACAATACTACAAATTAAGTGGAGCTCAATATGCAACGAGTTGCACATTGACGAAACACCACATCAATTATTTAGTTCTCTCTTGTTTATGTACCCAACAATATTAAATGTTATTAAACATGGCAAGAGGTGAAACATATGAAAAACTACCTATCTAGCCAAATTTAAATGAGGCCGGAACAACAAACAATCATTCCGATAAATCCCCATATGCATTTAGCAATTTAATGCAAACAACAATTTAAGCATTCTTGATGTTGTTATCATGATGCAGATGACATTTGCAAGTTTTAAGGAATTTTTATGAAAAAGTTGACATGAAGGATGATATGAAGCATTTGTCATCATGGCGGAAACGAAAAGGGGTGCCACGACAACGAATCCGAAAATGATGCCACGACAACATATCGGTTCCGATAACTCGGTTGAGATACCGATGCAAAAGAGAAGTGTGCAGATGTGTGGAACAATTTACAGATGGTGGGGTGATTCCGTTTACCGGATGTCCCATGTGTCGGTGGCATGGCAACCGAGGGTCATGCACGAAACAAACGGGCACAGTGCAAACACGGGGTTCAACTCGTACATCACACAACATTCGTTCACGGGCAGTCGTCTCGGGGTTATACCTTTGAAGCGTGCCTTCGGGATGGATCGAGTTCATAGAGGAAAGTATACGTTCTAGTGATGTAGTGGAAGTAGTCGTTCACGGAAGTCGTGGTACACGTTCGTTTTTAAAGAGGTACTTGGTGCATCCGAGGTTTCCGGAGGTGACGGCAGTTGAACTTGCTGATCCGAGGGGGTATTTGGCAGTCTTGTTCTTGCGACGGTAGTTGTTCACGTTCGTTTGGAGAGGTACTTGATGACTCCAAGCCCTTCGGGGTCGACGGTAGGTCGACGGTAGTCGTACACGGGTCTTTGGTGATGGTAGGCGTACACTCGTGGTAGTACACTAGTCGGAAACGGACTTGACGCATCAAAGGTCTTCGGTGCCACGGTACTTGTTAGGTCATCATGTAGATGTACTTTCGAAGAGGAACTTGTCGCGTCCCAAAATGAGCAAGGAAAAATCCCTCAGTTCAACGGTGCTCGAACTTAACGAAATCCATGAATGTTTCTTGGCGTATCCTGGTCTTGGAGAGGTCTATGGAAAAGAACTTGGCATCCACGGAGACATGGAGCCGCGGTCTTGGCGTGGAGCAGGGGTTCGAAGGCCAACGAGGGGCGAGGTGGACGCTGCTGTTGCCTGCCAGGAGGCGAAGCAAGGCGAGAGGATGCCGGTGGAGTAGGGTCGGCCTAGGCGTGAAGTAGCGGCCAGAGCAGGGAGCAGGGAGGAGGGAGGCCGGAAGGCGCGGTCGTCGCGCTCGTCGGCGTCCGTGAGGAGGCGCAGAGAGGCGCGACCTGCTCGGGCTCCAAGCAGCAGGGCGGCGTCCTCCGGCGAGGAAGGCGAGGCCGAGGACAGGAAGGCCGGAGGGTGGCGCTCGGGGAGGCGCAGTGCAGGTAGTCGGCGAGGGCGACGGAGAGGTCCGGCTCGCCGGGCCGGCGGACGGCAGGGCAAGGGCCAGAGCGGAGCGGGGGCTCGAGCGCTGCAGAGGGAGAAGGACGCCGGGAGTTACAGGTGAAGAAGCAGAGGCGCAAGGAGGACCATGGCGGCACGGCGACGAAGCAGCAGCCGCGCTGGCGCCGGGCCATGCGGCGGGGAGGCGAGGAGGTGAAGAGGGATGCGGGCGCCATCAGAGGAGCCCGGAGGGCTCGAGCGAGGGAGGGATCGAGAGGGAGATGGGAAACGATCGGGAGAGAGCGAGGCTCTCCTGTGGCGGCGCGCTGCTGGAGACGAGGGAAAGGAGTGGGGGTTCGGGAGAGGGTTAGGGTTAAGCAGGGGTTCTGCTGGGCCTTGGCCTTGGGCCGGCGCGGGAGGTAGGGAGGCCCAAGTGGGTTGCGGCGCTGCGGAGAGAAGCTGGGCCTCGACTGGAACTCTGCTCCTCTGTTCTTTCCTCTTATCCATTTATAAGATATAAATGGAACTTGTATAAATGCACAGAGAGGTAGCAGTGGAATTAGCTAGAGACAAAAATAGTTCTGGAGTCCTTGGAATATGATCAATTAAAGAAAAGTGGTGTGAGGATTTTACAGACTATAAATTTAAACATGTTCAAATTTAATCCAAACTTGCATGAATTTATAACCTAACCAAACCGAACCCAAATGGGCTTAATTTTTATAGGATGGCCCTACATAATAGATATGATTTATGGGCACAAGATGAACATTTATGGAGGAAGTAAGAAAACCAAAGATAATAAATTGAGTTCAATATGTTGAATTCGAAAACCCTATCAATGAGTTCTGGCTGGGACAAAAATTTAGAGGGTGGCTGGACATATAAAACTTGCATTAAGAAGAGGGTTTGGGTAAGAATTGGAGAAGTGGAAATGCAACTCAAATAAAGGAAGAGCAAGGAACGAAGGAAGTAGCATTTTGGGATTTGGAAACTCGGGCGAAACCAAGTTGAAGTTGAGCAATGAGTAAAATACAAAGGATCAAAGAGAAGGAGTTGCAATGCACATGATGCTCATGGCAACATGAATGACCAAATGCAATATGACAAGAGATATGCATGGCAATGCAATATAACCGATGATGAACATGATGCAAGAAGCATAATATGACAATGAGACTCATCATGATTATGGCATAAACATATAGAAATGAAATATGCAAAAACATTATGATAATGCAACAAACATAGCAAACACACGACAACAACTAAGATAAAAGGAAAGCATCTAGAGCATCGGTCTTGGGGCGTCACAGCAGCTCATCATCCAAGATGCCCCTTCACTTCAAAGGTTGATCCTTGATTCTAGTTATTCACCGTCACAAATAACTGTCCTCTCTGAGCCTAAACTGGAGACCTTGGGTGTAATACATGATCTCTGTGCTCATTTCAAGATGGTGTTTGGCTCCACAGTTCTTCAGGTACTTTATATTATCATCTACACTTGTAACCATAAGCTGCATTTTAAATTTCCGTGCATAAGTTATATATCATCTTGGAGTACACATTTTGTACTAATATTATGTTCTATGCTCAATGAAGAGTTTCTCCATGGATAGCCTATCAATGGTGCTGGATTCTATCAAGATCTTATATATCCAAATGAACAGTTTTGATCTGAACAAGATTATTGGCTTGCTGCAATGCTTTCCATGTCTGAATAAGTTGTATATAAAGGTGATAATTTCACGCACATTGGAAGCCCGCATATAGTGTACTAGAATTAACCGTTCAGCTGTTGCTCTTTTCACACTCTTTTTTAGACCTTAACTGTTTTCAATCTTCATGTCTATTTAGGCAATAGGACGGGGTAAGAAAGTTATAACCAATCGGTGGATTCGTCATCACCGAGATTTTCTCACTTCTCATGACATTCGATTGAAGACAATAACGCTAGAACAATATGTAGCCAACCATGCAAACACTAGATTTTTCACATTCTTCCTGCTGAATGTGAGGTTACTATTGTCCATTAGGCTTAAGTTTATCAGCAACATGGTTTTGACGGATGGGTATGTCGAAGAGCAAAAAAAGGAGTTTCAGGTGGGCAAAAGAGCTTCTGAACGTGTCGGGCTTCTATTTACAACATATTGTGGTCATAATCGAGTAAATTTTACGACCCAGGATGTTCATTCTATGGACCTGACCGATCCATTTGACTGTGACTGCCAAAAACAGTGCTAGAGTTAGATGTTGTTGCCCTTTTCAACCTGGTTTTTGTCTAAATCTGATGAACGATTAACCCTCGTGCTTTTGTACAGTTTTTAAGCTGGAGTTAGATGTTCTTGCCCTTTTCAACTTGGCTGTGACTGTCATATTTTCTTTGAAACAAGGCAAATGGCTTGCCATTCGTTTAATTTAGAGTGAAGTATTGTAACAAATCCCAACCAAGGGAAATAACATCACTCTCGCTGGCTGCTTGAGCTCACTGTGTGTTACAGAAGCCAAGTGATTAGCCCCCACCAGCACCCACAAACTTATTTCGAACTAGCACACCAAATGGGTTGTAAATTTTCATAGGAAAGGCTGCATGACCATGACAGATTTGGATTCTGACATTTGGGACCCACGAGGAAATAGCCTATCCAAGGTGGTGTCGACTTACTAGCTAGTCAACAAACGATTCTGCCTACCAGCCGTTGGATTGGCATCCAACATCTGTCGTGTATCTGACATCAAACAGTAGGGACCCACCAACGTCATGGCAGTACGCAAGCAAGTGCCTCGTTATTATAAGCCCAAAAAATGGTTCCTCCTATTGGTTGGACATCTGGGGCTCACGCCATTGTCAATGTAGTCAATAAACGAGAGAATTACTACACAACGAGCGGCTGACACCAGGGACCCAGCAGGTCGCGCAGTTGTTATTTACTTTTTTTAGGAACAAGTAGTTGTTATTTATACTAGTTTTAGTGATGGATCAGGGTAACAACGGGGCTGTGCGGGGGCTGTGGCCCGTCTAGCCAGGGTTTTATTTATGTTTACCACATCATGAGCCCAGTTGTGTTTTTTTCTTGCTGAAAATGGCTAGCACGGTTCTATTTTTTTTAAAGAAATACCCAAACAAGGCGTACTTGCTTTATCAGCCGTGCTGGGCTGCAAATATTTCAAGACGAGGAGCGTTTCATTCGGTTTGCCCAGAAATGGGTTATACATTTTTAAAACACATCAAACCGGGAATTAGTTTCAATTTTTTTAATTACAAGATTTTAAATTCCATTGATTTTTATGCGTGGACAATTATTTGGATTTTATATTTATATAAATTATTTTTCAAAATAGTTTGAATGTGACTCAATATTTAGGGATTAAAAATAGTTGACCGCACCAAAATATGCAAAATTTCGTATAATTTTTAACCGTGGCCACAATATGGAGTGTAATGCTAACAAAAAGAAGATGGACTCCATATGCTCAAAAAAAGAAGATGGGCTCCAAAAAAATTCTTAAGAATTGGCAAATGGGCTGTAAATTATTAGAAATAATGGCAGATGGGCTGTATGCTGTTTTCCACAGATTTGAGGTTGATTTGTGCGCCTACTACAGGTTGACGCGTATGCTTTCCTAAAAAATAAGGTTGATGCACATGCAACACCGTGTCAACTTAGTCAACACACAAAAGCAGTGACTGTTGGATGTCCATCCAATGGTCGTCGTGCTTCTTCAATCTCTGCTCTTCCTGCTCTAGCCGCTCAAACAAGCGCCGGCGAGACTGCCTGCTCCCTCCTCTCGTGGCCGGCTATGCTGCCACGCGGGCCTCACCGCCCCATCGTTCTCCCATCGCTGGCCTAGCCATCCCTCTACTCACCCACACTTGCTGTTATTCTCCGGCGACGGCAGACGAACCAGTAAACCCTCGCACTACCCTCCGCATGGGAAACAACTACCGAGTTTTCCCTGGCTCCATGTTGTTCCCCTTCCTAGGCCTCGCCATCGTCCACTGCCCTTGTGCTCTCGGCGTGGCGTGGTCAACATGGTCAATGAACGACATGCATCGGAACTGGACTGTACCTGGAGAGGCCGGCAGCTGGGTCCACGGCCGCACGCAAGGAAATGCCTCCTTATTACGCGCAAAATAATGATTCCTCCACCTGACAGCCGGGACCCACCGGAAGGGCCTCTCTATTTTACGAAAAAAACGTTCCCCCGCTGACAGGTCGGACCCACTAGCTATATCTTCCCACGCAAGGAAGTGCCTCTTTATTATGCACAAAAAATGAATACCGCCCTGCTAGCTAGGACCCACCATAGTGGGAAGCTGACTTGTGGGCCTACTAAGATGACGGGGACGGAGGGCTTTGTCAACTTAGTCAATATGAACGATTCTAGCTCCAGTGACCGTACGATGTCCATCCAACGGCCGTAGTGATTCTTCAACCTCTGGTCTTCTTGCTCCAGCCGCCCAAACAAGCATCGGCCGTGCCGCCTGCTCCTGCCTCCCGTGTCTGGCTGTGCTGCCACTGCTGGCCAAGCCATCCCTCTATACTCACCCACACCTCCTGTTATTCTCCGGCGACGGCAACCTCACACCGCAACCGAAGCAGTCAACCCACGTACTCCCCTTCATGTGGGCATCCACTGTCGCGTCTTCCCCGGCTCCGTGTCGTCCCCTTCCTAGGCCTCGCCGTCGTCCTGGTGCTCTCGGCGTGGTGTGGTCAATGTGGTCAACGAACGACTTCCATTGCAAGAGTACTGTACATGGAGAGGCTGACAGCTGGGTCCACGACTGCAGTAAGGAAGTGCCTCCTTATTACGCAGAAAATAATGATTCCTCCACCCGACAGCAGGGACCCACCGAACGGGCCACCGTATTTTGCAAAAAAACATTTCCCCTTTGACTGCTGGGATCCACCAGCTATATCTTCGCATGCAAGGAAGTGCGTCCATATTACGGGCAAAAAAAATTCGCCCCCTAACAGCTGGGACCCACCAGCTACATCTTCGCACGGATGGAAGTGCCTGACAGTCGGGACCCACCTGGTCAAAGCGTGCGTAGCATTGTCATTCTGGTCGCGAACGTGTACGTACATACGATTGGTCTGTCTACAGGCTGCAGCGATGAACCACGGCCGTGTGAGGAAGGGCACATGTCGTAGTAGAGGCGCGCACGTAGAATGTACACGTACGTACAACGGCCAGGGTGCAAGAAAGAAAATACGGCCACATACGTACATACGGGCGGGGTCTCGAACGCCTACTTGCGCATAGGTATGGCCAGGGCTCGTGTACATGGCTGGGTCGGAACGGAGAAACTGCGTCATTGTCGTGTTCATGGGGAGGCAACATAATGCGTCGTGTTCATCGGGAGGCAATTGAACGCGTGCTGTTCATCGAGAGCCAACCGGCCTGGATGGAACAACCGATGGAAATGAGGCCTGGCGACAGCAGAACGGGGGAAACGGCCTTGTGTTTGACCGGCCACGGTCGAAAAGGGATCCTGTTCATCGGGAGGGGTCTGGCATATCGCAAAACGGAGGAAACGGACCTCCTACGGTCAAAACGGGGTCCTGTTGATCGGGAGGGGTGTGGCGTACCACAAAACGGAGGAAATGGACTTGTGTTGGAGAGCTACGGTTCGAACGGGGGTCCTGTTCATCAGGAGGGGTGTGGTGTACCGCAAAACGGGACTCCATGGGATACTGTTCATCTCCACCGTCGACTGCCTCCACGGGCTACTGTTCATCCACCATCGACTGCCTCCACGGGCTCCTGTTCATCCACCATCGACCTCCTCCAGCCTCCACCTGCGACTGTTCATCCACGGGCTCCTGTTGATCCAGCCTCCACCGCTCCTCCACTGGCTACTGTTCAGCCAACCCTCTCCACGGGGTCCTGTTCAACCACCCCTCCATGGGCCACTGTTCATCCAGCCCTCCATCGGCTACTGTTCAACTAGCCCTCCACCGGCTACTGTTCAACCAGCCCTCCACGGGGTCCTGTTCATCCAGCCCTCCACGGGGTCCTCTTCATCCACCGGCTCGATCGATCGGGGTACTGTTCATCCAGCGGCAATGACCTCTACTACCACGGGGTCCTGTTCATCCAACCCCCCACCGGGAACTGTTTATCCAAACCCCCTCAACAATGCTCACTATTCATCAAGGGAAGGAGGCAGTAGTTTTCGATCGGCTTCAGTTAGCAGCAGTAGCGAAGGAATCACTCGGGTTCAGTTAACAACAAGGGATCGATCGATCGCTCGGGTTCAGTAACGCGTAGCCTGCAGTGCAATCGCTCGGGTTCAGTTAGAGCCCAACACCTCACTCGAGTTCAGTTAGAGCCCAACGCCTCGCACACACGCGCGTATGTATGAGAGAAATGCGCATCGCTCGGCCCCCGACTACCCACCGTAACCGGGAACTCCCTGATATTTTCCTCGCCCTCGCTTCTACCATGGTTTTTTCCGTCATGGACGGCCCAAAGAATGTCATGCAACTACGTCTCCGGCCCGCCCAGGATGAAAAGTCCATTTTCTGTCATGATTTTTTGTCATAGAAGTAGGAGCCCACCACATCTATGATGATACCGGGTTTTGTCACAATTATCGTCATAGAAGTGTCATAAGTATGACAGAAAAAAAATTCGTTCGGCCCAAAATGTCACGAATGTATCTTTTTTTGTAGTGATGTTCGCTACTTTGATAATTTGATATGTGGGTGGACCGGTGCTTAGGTGCTGTTCTTACTTGAACAAACCTCCTACTTATGATTAACCCTCTGCAAGCATCTGCAATTACGATAAAAGTATTAAGAATAAATTCTAACCATAGCATTAAACTTTTGGATCCAATCGGTCCCTTATGGAAAAGCGCATAAACTGGGTTTAAGCTTCTGTCACTCTTGCAACCCATCATCTAATTGCTACTCCACATTGCATTCCCTTAGGACCAAATATGGTGAAGTGTCATGTAGTCGACGTTCACATGACACCACTAAGGGAATAACAACATACATACTATCAACAAACACATATCAAGTTCACATGATTACTTACAACATGATTTCTCCCGTGACCTCAAGAACAAAGGTAATTACTCACAAATAATAATCATGCTCAAGATCTGAGGGGTATTAAATAGCATAATGGATGTGAACATATAATCTTCCACCAAATAAACCATATAGTAATCAACTACAAGATGTAATCAACACTACTAGTCACCCACAAGCACCAATCTATAGTTCCAGTAACAAGATTGAACACAAGAGATGAACTAGGGTTTGAGAGTGTAACGCCCTTGATGCGGCTATATCTCCCACGTGTCGAAGCATGACTTAGAGGCATAACCGCATTGAAAGCAATGTCGCAAGTGAGGTAATCTTCACACAACCCATGTAATACATAAGGGAAAGAGATACATAGTTGGCTTACAATCGCCACTTCACACAGATACATGAATAAAGCATTACAACATCCAAATACACTCAAGGTCCGACTACGGAACCAAAATAAAAGAAGAACCCCAAATGCGACAAGGTCCCCGATCGACCCCAACTGGGCTCCACTACTGATCCACTAAAATGAAACAACACAAAGGTCAAGATCTTCATCGAGCTCCTCCTTGAGCTTGGTTGCGTCATCTGCACGGACTCATCGGCACCTGCAAGCTGGTTTTGGAAGTATCTGTGAGTCACGGGGACTCAGCAATCTCGCACCCTCGCGATCAAGACTATTTAAGCTTATAGGTAAGATAAAGGTATGAGGTGGAGCTGCAGCAAGCGACTAGCATATATGGTGGCTAAACATACGCAAAAGAGAGCAAGAAGAGAGGGCAAAGCACGATCGAGAAACTATGATCAAGAAGTGATCCTAGAACAACCTACGTCAAACATAACTCCAACACCGTGTTCACTTCCCGGACTCCGCCGGAAAGAGACCATCACGATTACACACGCGGTTGATGTATTTTAATTAAGGTCAACTTCAGGTTTTCTACAACCGGACGTTAACAAATTCCCATCTGCCCATAACCGCAGGTACGGCTTTCAAATGTTCAAATCCCTGCAGGGGTGTCCCAACTTAGCCCATCACAAGCTCTCACAGTCAACGAAGGATATTCCTTCTAGCGGGAAGACCCGATTAGACTCGGAATCCCGGTTACAAGACATTTCGACAATGGTAAAACAAGACCAGCAAAGCCATCCGAATGTGCCGACAAATCCCGATAGGAGCTGCACATATCTCGTTCTCAGGGCACACCGGATTGTCCAAACTTCCGGTAGGCCAGCCCAGAGTTGCCCCTGGTGGCCACCGGTGGCTGACAAGTTGGACCAACACTCAGAGGAGCACTGGCCCGGGGGTTTAAATAAAGATGACCCTTGGGCTGGCCGACCCAAGGGAAAGAAAAGGCTAGGTGGCGAATGGTAAAACCAATGTTGGGCATTGCTGGAGGAGTTTTATTCAAGGCGAACTGTCAAGGGGTTCCCATTATTACCCAACCGCGTAAGGAACGCAAAATCCGGGAACATAACACCGATATGACGGAAACTAGGGCGGCAAGAGTGGAACAAAACACCAGGCATAAGGCCAAGCCTTCCACCCTTTACCAAGTATATAGATGCATTAATTAAATAAGAGATATTGTGATATCCCAACAAGTAAACATGTTCCAACAAGGAACAAACTTCAATCTTCACCTGCAACTAACAACACTATAAGAGGGGCTGAGCAAAGCGGTAACATAGCCAAACAACGGCTTGCTAGGACAAGGTAGTTAGAGGCTTGGCTTAACAATATGGGAGGCATGGTAAGCAAGTGGTAGGTATTGCAGCATAGGCATAGCAAAAGAGCGAGCAACTAGCAAGCAAAGATAGAAGTGATTTCGAGGGTATGGTCATCTTGCCTGAAATCCGCAAGGAAGAAGAAGAGTCCATGAAGAAGACAAACATACGTAGTCGAACGGGTCCTCACAAACGCGACGTTATCGAAACCAACCCGAGGAAGCAAACACCGGAAAGAAGCACACAACATAGTAAACAAACCACACAAGAACATGGTATGATATGCGAGATGCGGTATGCGATGCATATGCATGATATGCAAGGGAATGAATGAACCTGGCCTCAACTCGGAAATCCAAGTGTGCCACTGGAAAGATGAGATGAAGTCGCTTGGAAACGATATAAAGAACGCCGAAATCGGAGTTACGGTTTGGAAATGGCAAGCAATTCAAATATGGCACCGGTCTGCGATTTATAGCAAGTAGTCAACTAAATGCAATGAGATGAACATGCTACAGCACCCAAACATGGCATCAAAATGCATGGCAGGAATCCATTCATGATGCTTAACAACAGACTAGCACTGAGCTACGGCCAATTCATCCATTAACATGTTCCAACAAGCATGGCAAAAGTGCCTTTGGTAAACAGATTTCAGACTTGGTGAATTTAACACTTGTTTGGAATTTCAGATCAGGTAGCACGCTTTGGAGCAACAAAACTATATGCTACAGGACCTAAACATGGCAAAGAAAAGCATGGCATGGAGCTACTCAAAGATCTTAACAAAAGTCCCTTAGTGACCTTGAGCCAAAAGGGGTCAGAAAATACAATTGCAAGCATGTGAACATGGCAAAAACATAATCAGGCTCTCAGACTTAGTGAAAACTAGAGCATGCAAATCAGATATCAAGTAGGCATGTTTATGAGCTCGATGCACTCACTAGACAGCATGTCATGACAATCTAAGCATACACCCATCAAGAATACACATTATGAAAGCTAGACATGGCAAGAACAATAACATGGCATGCACAGATCAACTACAACATCATCGGCAAAATCGCTAACAAGTAGACAATCTGCCCAGATTCATGAAATAGAAAAAGTAGAGCTCGATTGGCTCAAGCTAGGGTGCTCCATAATTGCAAACAAAGAAATGGATGGATAGAGCACTACAAGATTAACAAATCATCCTTACTGATCATCCTCAAAAGAGGCACGGATCACTAGGAAACAACATGAACATATGGCATAATGAGATAAACAAACCAAGGACTTAGTGGAAATGCTAAGTCTCTGAAATCAGCATTAACAAGTGCACCACTTTGCAAGCTTGTGCTAGTCACCACACACATCACAAAAATACATGCAAGGCACCACTGGAAAGATGGCAAAACCTATAACAAAACATATGTAGAGCTCATGGGCATAACATGCACACAATAATCATGGCAAAAATGACAAATATCTAAATGGAGCAACAGATCTGACAATTATCTCAACTAGCATACTTCCAACAGCATTTCGGGCATCAATATGAACTCAAATTAAAATGATGCAATGAGATGAAATGATGTGCTCTCCGAGGCGAACATTTTGATATGCTATATGTCCAAAACGGAGCTACGGAGAGAGAGTTATGATGCTGTGAAAAATGCAAAAAAATAGGGGAGAGAGGGAAAAGTCAACCGAGTGGATTGGATCCAGATCTAGGGTTCGGTGTGCACGCAGCCCGAGGAGGCTCCGGCGAGCTCACAGCGGCTCCGGCGAGCTCGGTGGAGTGGCGGGGCAGCGATGGAGAGGTAGATCCGGCGTCTTCCGACCGGATCTGGCGGCGGGGGAGGCGAGGAGGCGCGGGGAGGCGGCTCCGGCGAGCTCCCGTGGTGGCAGCGAGGTCCCGTGGCGACGACCGGCGATGAGGCGGCGCGCGGGCGGCGGCGGCCAGCCCGGAGGAA